>NW_027206401.1:50319330-50824330 GCF_024711535.1 Dipodomys merriami
TCCAAAGTGTGAAACGCCCTAGGTACTTGACCACATCTAAGAGCAGAAACTCATCCTGTTTTATTCCTGACTGTATATTTTTGGACAAGTTGTTGGGTTAACCTCCTCCACCTAGGAACCATTCCACAATCTTAGGCCCTGATGTAAAGCATGGCCTTATCCTAAAATATGATGAGACAGTCCCTTCCTCGAAATTAGCCGACACAGGCCTTATTTCATTGGGTGACATACGCAGCTGCAACCAAAAATCTTAGTTCCTCCACGATGGAAATGCTGGTTCTCACACTAAACAGGAACCTGGCCCTCATAAAAAAACATGGTTGTAACACACACACACACACACACACACACACACACACACACACACACACACACACACACACACACACACAAACACACACACCTGCCCCCAGCCTGGCTGCTACTCTCAGGCCGAGAGGTAGCCTGTCAGGTTACTGACATTACATTTCTTTGCATGTGACAAGTGACCGAGTGATTTTCTTGGGGAAACCTTTCACAAGTCACTGAATCTCTTTGGATCTCCATTTTGTTTTATGTAAAGTGAGGACTTAACGATCCATCATATAATAAATCAATTTTTTAAAATAAATCAAATTGTAAAGCCCTAATCTTTACCGAAATCCTGAAAATTCTGTTGCAGTCTTTAAATCCATGATGGCTGCTGAGCAGCCCTTTTAGGGTCTGCGTGAAGGAGAGGTTGACAAGCCTGTTCCAATAACCCAGGACAGGTGAACCTCCCTGCACAGGTGGGATCTTTTCTTGACAGCAACAGTTAAGGGCTCTGGCTCAAACTTGGCCTTTTAGGTTTGTTGTTTGTTAGGCTGGTGAGCCTACCACAGAAGCTCAGATAGGCCAATCTGCCAGCAGTTTTCTACATGGCAGAATAACTTCCGGGCTGTGAGACGGGCTCTTCGAGAATTGCTCTGGGATAAAAGTTGGCAGTGTTTTATTGGAGGATTGGATTGGTGCATCTTCCTCTGGGTTTGTGGGTGAGCAACGTCTAATTGGGACCTGGAGCTAAATTTTCAAGTGCATCACTAACTGGACGCTCTCTGCCAAGGCCCTAGTGTGTGAGGTTTCTCCTGGACTCTTGGGAAGATGGTTGTGGCTAAGGTCTCCTGGTCAGTCATGGTTGTAGATAAGCCCTTTGGGGAATGGAGTTGATTCCAGGTTCGAATTTGTGGTATAGTGGCATCTGACATCTGGTTTCTTGTCTATACTCCCAAATCCCACTGCTAGGTGTTAAACTCCTCCAGTGATGCTTCACAATCTATATCCATTGTTGCAAAGACTCTTTGCCTATGGATAGGTGCAGAATTTTTGTTATTGTGGGGACGCCCAGGTGTTCTGTCATTTTGCATATCACAGACAAGTTTGACTTTACCTTTGTCATATTATGCATCTACCTTTGGGTTAGATTTTAAGGTTAAAGAGAAGAGCTTGAACTTGGAATTTGTCTAAAACAGATCATAAAAACATTGAGGCTTAAACTGCAAAGCCTGGAGAGAGAATGAAATGTTAGTTTTCTGGTTTCCATGGACAACACTGTCCTGACAGTGAGATGGATAATTTGGGCGGCATTAGTCTGTTGTCTTAAGTCCAAATAACTCCCCTTATTTAGACTCCAAGTTGATAAACACTTTCTGACAAGGATTTGTAGATCTGCCTTGAAGGCAGATTCAGTGACAGCATCTTTGTCTTTCTGATTCTATGCTTTGGTCTTTGAGCACTTGGTTAATGTGTGATAATCCCTGGAAAAAAAAAGAGTTACACTAAGATTGCTAACAAATATAGTCTGCAAGTCTGAAGCATTCATGGTGGAATCAGTACATTCCTTAGAGGTTCAACAATCAGCCTTCCCCTCAGAACAATTTTGCCACACACACACAGAGCAAGAAAATTACAGAAGGCCAGGCCACTTCATTATTTCTAGTTTCTACAGGAATCCAGTACATTATGATAATCCTAGTTTAGCTTCCTAGTATGCAATCCTCCATTGGAATATTTATATGCCAAGCAGTAGGTATATATCTCAACTATTTCAACATTTACCACTTTGTGATGCCATTTTGGAGAGGAGGCATTCCAGGATTCAGTCTGCTGAGAATCTGGCTTTCTTTCACTTGTGGAGAAAGCAAAGCCTATGAAATATGGCCTATAAATCTTAAAAATGTGACTCTATGTTTACCAATCTTAACATCTTGAAATTACTCCCTGTCTCATTTTTCTGACTTGGAAAATGAAGAGGTAGGAGAATTCTCATCAGAGTTTTATGTCTGTAAGCTTCCATTAAAGCCATTAATAGGATGGGGAGAGGAAAGAAAGTATGTATGTAGACACTACTAGGAGTTTATCATTGCCAAAGACTTGGTCTTGGATATGAAGATCAAGTTTTATTATAAATTAAAATTTTTGTTTTCTATACTTCTGTGTTCTATGAATGTTTACTCCCAGTAATATGTACACATTTGAGATGATATTGGTTCCTTGATTTTGGATGCAATGTTTCACGTGTGTATTTTTTTTCTTTTTTTAAGTTTATTGTTATTGTAAAGGTAATATACAGAGAGATTATGTTTAAATGAGTCAGATAAAGAGTATATTTCTTTTTGAAAGATGTCACTTCTTCTCTTGCTCTCTCCTAGTTTTTCAGTAACATCTCAACCTACAACCTAGTGCCTAGTGAATATCATTGCTCCATTTGTTCACCTTTTGTCCCTCCATTTCTGTGCCCACGCTTACCCTCCAAAAAAGAGATAAATGAACAGACTAGATAAAAAGAAATGAAAACAAAATTGACAACCAAGAAAAAATCCTTGTTTCCACTTCCTGGCATTCATTTTGATAAATATTATTTTATATGGTCAGATGCACATAGCTATTGAGCTTATGTGATTCTTTCCTAAGAATATCCTCCTGTGGTCTAATGAATTCCTAAAGCCCTGTATAATTTATCATGTCCTAGTGTATTTTCTTTAATTTTGGCATCCAGTGTGTTTACTTGTAGATTTATAGACACATTCTGTAGGGAGCCGAGGCGAGACTCCGCCCACTCCCTTGCAGCTTTGAGGTTTCCACCCCAGACGGCGCTTGGTGGGAGGCCTGGGCTGTGCGCGTGCACGAGCCAGGTAGAGCCCCCAGCCAATCCCATGACACCTGGTGACGGTGAAAGGCAGGCGACCAACAATAGAAAGACCCGCGTTCCGATTCTCATATATAAGCGGCTGTATTTCGGGTGCACGCTCTCTCGCACCCAAGCTCTCCTACAACTAAAAGGCTCTCCAATAAAGCGTGATCTGAGAAGACTCCTGGTGTGGTGGTCGTTTTTCCTCGCTGGTCGAGTAGACGGTCACTACAACATTCTAGATACCACAAATGAGGGAAACGATGCAACCTATGTTTTTTGGGGTCTGGCTTACTTCACTTAATATTATTTCCAAGTCTTTCCTTTCCTTACAAATGGTACAATGTCATTCTTTTTGATGGAAGCATAGAACTCCATTGTGTGTGTGTGTGTGTGTGTGTGTGTGTGTGTGTGTGTGTGTGTGTGTGTGTAATGACACATTTTCTTGATCCATTTATCCACTGGGGGGCATTTGGGTTGATTCCACATCTTGGCTATGGTAAAGAATGCTGCAATGAATATAGCTGTGCTGGTAGCTGTAATGTGACCTGGTTTGTGGTATATTGAATAAATGCCCAGGAGTGGAATTGCTGGGTCAAAGGGAAGCTCTATGTTTAGTCTTTTGAGGAACCTCCATACTGCTTTCCAAGAGTGGTTGAACAACTTTACATTCCCAACAACAGTGTAGTAGTGTTCTCCTCATTAGCATCTGTTATTGTTAGTTTTCTTGATAATGGCTGTTCTAACTGGGGTGAGGTAGAATCTCCATGTTTTGATTTGCATTTCTTTTATGTCCAAAGATGGTGAATGTTTTTGATGTGTCTATTGGCCATTCTTACTTCTTCTGAGAAGTCGTTTAAGTATAAGCCCATTTAAAATAGGGTTGTTTTTTCTGGGAGGGTTTATTTGGGGGATTTAATTTTTTGAGCTCTCAGTATATATTTTTGAATTTTCTAATTTAAATTTTATTGTAAAGGTGATGCACAAAAGAGTTAACAGTTACATAATTCAGGCAATGAGTACATTTCTTTTTGAATGGTATTACTTTGCTCCCTCATTTTCTCACACTTTTTTTCCCCTCCTGACTTCCCCTCTCCCTGAAGTTATAAAATTCATTTCCAACATAGTGTCAGGTGAGTATCACTGTTGAATTGGTTCACCCTTTATTTCACCATTTCCATGATTCCTCTTCCTTTCCCCAAATCAGATAAACTTATATACAAGACAAGCGTACAGAAATCAAAGGCAAGGAATAAACCAAAGGGGAAAAAAGAAAGAAAAAAGATATAACTGCAGATAGTACAATTAAAAAACCTCTTGTTTCCATTTCTTGGAGTTCATTTTGATAAGCATCATTTTATACGTGTCTGCACATAGATACTGAGCAATTGTGATCCTCTCCCAAGAATATCCTCCTTTGTTCTCACTGTGCAAAAGCTTGGAGTGCTGTTTAATTAATTATGTCCAAGTGTAATTAGATGATATGAGGCCTTTGTCTGATGTGAAGCTGGTTAAAATCATCTCCCTCTGTGGGATATCTGTTTATCTTGTTAGTTATGTTCTTTGCCCGTACATATTTCTGTTTTTGTTCTTTTTTCTGTTTATTGCTAGTTGTTTTATCAGTTATTGTTCAAAAGGACCTTCAAGACTTGAGCAGATTTTTAAAAATTATTTTTAGGTTGCTTTTTTTTCCCTCAAGGATAGCAATTACATTAAGAGTCATATGGAGACTTTCTTACCCAGACTATGAACTGTGATCCACAGATCTCAGCCTCCTGATTAGCTAGGATTACAAGCATGAGCCACCAGTGCCTGTTTCTAGTATTTATTTTTTATTATTTTATTATCAATCAGTTTTTCCAAAGGTTCTTCAATACGTTCATTTATGTGTACAATGCATCTTGATTAATGTCACCTCCTTGAAAGGTTTATAACTATGTATCTGTTCCTGTTGGTACAACAAAATACTACAGGCTGGATAATTCATAAAGAACAGAAAGGATATGTGTTATGGTCTAAAAACTACAAAATCCAAGAAGATAGTACCAGCATTCTATGTCTGTTGAAAACCTTCTGCATGCATATTCACATGGTAAAAGATAATCATAGCAAAAAGAAAAAGCATGGATATCATCCATGATGTCCATTTAAAGATTGTATCTCTTAACACTATTCCACTGAGGAATAAATTCAGCATGAATTCTGGAAGGATCTACAAAATTCACACCTCAGCAACCCTGAGTATCCAAACCATATTACAGGTATAGTAGGAACTGGCTCTCCAAATTGAACACTGTAGCATCAACTTGACATTCTCATTAATTTCTAAGTCTTTAGACACAAACAATTTCAATTAGAAGGGAGCAATTATATGCCTAAGTGAATCATCATCCCACCCAGGCATAGAAGGAAACAATAGTCATGATAACTCCTATATGAGTGTATGATTACTAATAACTATTAAGCCATTATCAAGCTAATTATTCATTTCATAAGAAGTATATAAAGAAAGCAGTCAAATATAAATAGTGACTTCATGTAAGTTTATAGTCTATTTGTTTTTGAAGTGAAAATAACTTAATAAGAGTCTACTTGAAAAATATTACATTTCACAAAATGAATTTTCAAGGCATGAGTTCAAATCAGCTGTGAATTAAAGAACAAAGGAATATAAATTTAGAGAAATTAAAAAATAATTCATGAATCATCCTGCTCTTCATTCCTAAGATATTTAATTTCACATGATACTAAGCTCAGACTTTAGTAGAAATCAAAAGGCAAATTTGAAACAGCAAATTTTATTTCAAAAGACATAATTTCAGTCCTTACTGAAATTCAGAGTTAATGTCTGCATTTTCATTAGCTTTTAGATTTCCCCCTTATGTCTTCAAGAAGTCACTCATTTTTCGATAAAGTGTTGTTTAATCTCTGTATTCTAAATTTGTGTATTTTTTCTGTTGAGTTCTAGTTTTATTGCATTTTTGTCGACTAGAACACAGGAAGTTATTTCAGTTTTTTTCTTTTTTGACCAAGAAATACTGATCTATTCGATTAAAAAACTCTTCCCTACATATAAAAGGACTTCAGTCACAGTGACAGAATATAGGGATTATCAATCTAGCTGCTACTTTCTTCAGAAATGAAGAATAAAGACATAATGGTGCTCATCTGGCATTGGGATATCTTCTGGCTTGCTCTCTAGGAGCATTCACAAGTTCAATGACTCCTTGTTCTCACATCTTCCACGTTCAGGTGCTTATTCAGTCAAAATCAATTTTCTTATATTTGCAGGCTTTCTTTCTATCCTAAACTATAACTTGTTTTGGAGAAAGTTACATTGATTGAAAAGAATGTATACTGTGTAGGTGCTGGCTGAAATCCTATGTAGATGCTAAAATCCATTTGGTCTAAGTGTCATTTAATTCTGAGGTTTCTTTGTTGACTTACTTTGGCTGGATGGGCTATCTAGTGGTGAAAATGTAGTACTGAGGTTTCCCATTATCATTGTGTAGGGTCTGTCTGTGTTTTGAAGTCTAGTTGTATTTGTTTAATGAAGTTGGGTACACAAGCATTTTGTATATATATATATATATATATATATATATATATATATATATATATACACACACACACACAATGTATATATATATATATATATATTTGTTATTTCCTCATGATGGATGTTCATTAATAGAAGATGACATTCTTTGTCTCTTTGTACTAATATTGGGTTGAGGTCTACTTTGTGGGATCTGAGTTTCATATATTCAAGCTATGTTACCAGTATAGCAGGAACTGGCTGCTTCTGGAGATCCATTTGTGTGGAAGGTCTTTCTCCATTCTTCCCCAAAAGTCAGTGGTTTGTCTTTGTCAGTAAAACAAATTTCTTGTAGGCAACAAATGGTCAGGTCTTGCTTTGTAGTTCTTTGCCATTCTTCATCTTTCAGTGGAGATGATCAGTATTCAGTAATATCCTTGGAAAGTATGTAGTATTTCTTGCCATTTTGTTATTGTGATATTTGATTATTTCCTACTCTTCATTTGCTTTTCTGTTCATCTGTGGAGATTTATTTACTTCTTATAGTCATGGTTACATTTATATATAGAATTCCTTTGAGAATCTTCTACAGTAAGTTTAGTGGTTGCAACTAGAGCAATAAGGCAAGAGAAAGAAATAAGATTCAAATAGGAAGGAAAATGTGAAAATATTCCTATTTGTAGATGACATGATTCTACACTTAAAGCACTCTATATATTGCACTAAAAAGATGATAAAATACATTTGGCAAAATCGCAGGATATAAATCAACATTCAGGGCAGGATCCAGTGGCTCACAACTGTAATCTCAGGAGGCTGAGATCTGCAAGATGATAGTGTGAAGCCAGCTTGATCATAAAATTCTGTGAGATTTAATCTTCAATTTATCAGCAAAAAGCCAGACTTACATGGTTGGGGGGGGGGGTAGAATGCAAAGAAGCCTGAGTTCAAGCCCTAGTACTAACAAAAAAATAACATACAAAAATTAGTAGTGTTTCTATGTACCAAAGGGACCAGAGAAAGAAATCAAGAAAACAATTAAATTCACAATAGTCTCAGAAAACAAATGAAAACAACCCAGGCATACATAATTAAGGAGACAAAAGCTCTCCATCATGAAAACTATAAAACCTTGAGGGATGGGAAGGTGGCTCAGTGGTAGAGCGCTTGCTTTGCATGCATGAGGCCCTGGGTTTGATTTTTCAGCACCACATAAGCAGAAAAGAAAAAGTCGAAAGTGGCACTGTGGCTCAAGTGGTACAACGCTAGCCTTGAGGTGAAGAGCTGAGGGACAGCGCCTAGGCCCAGAGTTCAAGTCCCACAACTGGACCCCCCCCCCAAAAAAAATAAAAAATTAAAAAATTAAACCTTGAAGAAAAACTTTGAAGAAGACACCAGAAGATAGAATGATTGTCCATGTTCATGGACTGGGAGAATTATAATTGCAAAATGTTCATACCACTGAAAGCAATTTATAGAGTCAATGCAATTGCTGTAACAATTCCAATGTTATTCTTCTCAAAAATAAAAATTTAATAATATAGAGGTATAATAATAATAATAATAATAATAATAATAATAATAATATAGACGTATAAGCTGGGTACCTGTAGCTCATGCCTGTAATCCTAGCTACTCAGGAGGCTGAGATCTAAGGATCATGATTCAAAGCCAGCCTGGGGAAGGAAAGTTCATGAGACTCTTATCTCCAATTAACCACCAGAAAACTGGAAGTGGCACTGTGGCTCAAGTGGCAGTGTACTCTCCTCGAGCTGAAGAGCTCAGGGTCAGCACCCAGGCCCAGAGTTCAAACCCCATGACCAACAAAAAAATAAAATAAAATAAAATTTTATATATAGGGAGAAGTATAAAGACCCTAAATAGCAAATCTTGAACAATAACAATCTTGAAAATAGCGATCTTGAACAATAAAAAAATGCTGGAGGTATTACAACACTGGATTACAAATTATATTATAGAGACATAATAACAAAAAGAGCATGGTACTGGCATAAAAGCACCAACAATACCAAAGAACAAAATAGAAGGCACAGAAATAAAACTACTCAACTAGAGCTATCTGATCTTTGACAAAGGAAGCAAAAATCATACAATGGAAAAAAGATAGCCTCTTCAACAAATGGTGCTGCAAAACTGATTATCTGCATGCAGAAAACTGAATCAAGTTGCCTATCACTCTCAAAAATCATTTCTTTTTTTTATTGTGAAAATACTGTACAGAGGGGTTACAATTACATGGGCAAGATAATGAGTACATTTCTTATCAAGCATTGTAGCCTCCTCCTTTGTTTCCCCTTCCCATCCCTTCCCATCCTCCCCCCACCCCTCCACCCAATCCTCCCAGCCACCCCCCCACCCCCCCACACCAAAGTTGTAAAGTTCCTTTTCAACATAACGACTTGTACATCTCATTGTTGCAATGGGTCCACCTGTATCCCTATTTAAACGATTTGTTTTTCCCCTTCCCCTCCACAAATTATACCAACATTAAATACAGTGAAAGCAGGAGTTATACTGTGGGGGAGGGACATACATAGCAACAAAGAAATAATCTTATAAATGTGTTAGAAACTATCGCATGAAAGAAAAAAAAACACTTGAATACATATCTTAGGGTTCATTTCCCTAACATCACATTATCTGACCTTTTCTGCTTGACTCAGACATATACTAGATATTGCAAATAAGGGAAACCATGGGACCTATGTTTCTTTGGGCCTGGATTACTTCACTTAATATAATTTTTTCCAAGCCTTTCCATTTCCTAACAAATGGGGCAGTGTCATTCTTTCTGATGGAGGCATAGAATTCCATTGTGTATATATACTACATTTTCTTGATCCATTCATCTACTGAGGAGCATCAATAGAAAGCCCACAGATTGGGAGAAGATCTTCACTAGCCATACAAGGGACAAGGGTCTCATATCTAAAATATACCTTGAACTCAAAAAAAATTAAATCCCCCAACAACAAATCCTCAAAGAAACAACTGCCCAATAAATAAGTGGGCTAAAGACTTAAAGAGAAACTTCTCTGAAGAGGAAAGAAGGATGGCCAATAGACACATGAAGAAATGTTCAACCTCCCTAGCCATAAAAGAAATGCAAATCAAAACAACATTGAGATACCACCACACTCCAGTTAGAATGGCTAAAATCAAGAAGGGAACCTTACTATATCGTTGGTAGGAGTGTAAACTTGTTCAACCACTTTGGAACACAGTATAGAGGTTCCTCAAAAGACTCCACATAGAGCTGCCCTATGACCCAGCAATCCCACTTTTGGGCATTTACCCAAATGTTTACAAACAAGACCACACTAAAGCTACCAGCATGAGTATATTTATTGCAGCATTATTTACTATAGCTAAGATATGGAATCAAAAATCATTTCTGAGTGGATCAAAGTTTTTAATGTAAGACCCGAAACTTTGAAACTACAACATAAAAATATAGAAAAACTCTGAAATATATAGGTATAGGAAATTATTTTGGGAATAGGACTTAACTGTCCAGGAATTAAAAGCAACAATTGACAAATGGAACTGCGTTAAGTTAAAATGCTTCTGTACCTCAAAAGAAAAATTCTAGCTTGAGTAAAGAGACATCCCCCAGAGTAGGAGAAATGCTTATTCACTATTCAATAGCTAAAGAATTAATATATCAAGCAGTTAAGAATTAAACAGCAGCCAGGCACCAGTGGCTCACACTTGTAATACTACTTGAGATCCAGGATGAGATCTGAGGATTACAGTTTGAAGTCAGTGTTAGGCATGAAAGTTCATGAGACTCTTATCTCCAAAAATCTGGAAGTGGAGCTGTGACTAAAGTGGTAGAACACCAGCCTTAAGCACAAAAGCTCAGGGATAGTGCCCAGGCCCTGAGTTCAAGCCTGAGGATAGACAAAAATAAAAACCAGCATAAGAACAATAATCCACCTAAAGAATAGACAAATGGATAAATAAACAGTTCTCAGAAGAAATGCAAATGGCTAATACATTTGCCAAGGAAATTTCAACATCCTTAGCTATCAAGGAACTAAAACTCAAAACAATATTAAGGGTTTTATCCACTCTAATCACATGACCTCCAATCCCAAACGATGTTGGCAAGGATGTGGGAGAAGGATTTTCATACACTGACTTGTTATGAGTGTCAACTGGTACAACCACTATGCAAGTCCGTATGGAGGGAGGCTCTTCAATCACACCACTCTTGGGCATATATCTGAAGAAGAATAAAACAATCTTCAGAAAAACAGTTCCATACTCATGGTTCTTGCAACTCTGTTCATGGTGATGGAACATAAATGCATAAGGGGAACTGCCAGGAGAAGTGAGAAAGGGCAAAACAAAGAAAGAGATATGATGGTGATCTGTATAAAGTATGTGTGTGTATGTGTATATGTATGTGTATATGTGTGTATAGATAACGTAATGGAACCCATGATGGGTTCCAACATGGGAGGCAGGAGCAGTGGAAAAGGGATGTGGTGGAGGAGGTGAATTTGTTTGAACAACACTGTGTACATGTATGGAAATAACACTATGGAACCATTTTATAGAACAAATATACACTAATTTTTAAAATTCTGACTTCATTTTGCTTTTCTTCCTGTCTTTTCTGGGATTAAGATTCTTATTCCTCTGGAATTCAAATCTCTAAGCCTTAGGTACAAGTTAAGCATCTTGATTAAAATACAGTATACTTTTCACTTCTGAGTACTATTCTGAACTTAATGGACTTTTAAAATCAATTCATTGTATATCTTATTTTCCATAATAGTCTGCTCAACTTGAAGCAAGTTTGGCTTTCTTTGTCTTTTTGACATCTAGATAAATGTTTTAGAAGGCTTTTTACTTTCTCAACACCAGAGTTTTTCCAGACTCATACTATTTCTTCTTCAGATAAGGGATCAATTACTTCTCTAGAGACCTGGCTCCTTTTACTGGAAATGGTGCTAGAGACAAACAGAAGAGTTCTGAATGCCTAGCATGTGAGCTCGAGGGTTACAGAGATTTTAGCTAACAAAGAAAATTTCTGAAAAGTTAGAGTTGATGGAGATAGGTCTAATTAAGCACCAGTACTGATTTTAGTATGTCTAACTTCTTTTTTTTTTATTTGTCAGTCGTGGGGTTTGAACTCTGGGCTTGGGCACTATCCTTCAGCTCTTCAGCTCAAGGCGAGTGCTCTACTGCTTGAACTACAGCACCACTTCCTGTCTAACTTCTTATATCTATCATTAAACTTTCTTAGGCTGAAGGCTTGCACCTGGAAATCAGTAATATAATTTATTCGCTCATACAAAATGTTTTAAACATTATTTCTAGTAACATTTGACATGTTCAATATAGTTCAAACATTTATTTTCATTGTTAGAACATGCTATTCTAAGAATATGCACTTGACACAATAGGTTACTACTGAAGGTTGTATAACCATTTATGTAGTGTTTATATTGATTCAAAGACTATTTTATTTTACTGTTTTAACTCAGAAGTGTTGCACGATACTGCTAAATATATAGAAAAGAACAACTCCCAGAGAAAATATTCACACAGGAAAATTTGCACTGGGGTGAGCTTTGCTTTCTACTCTGAGAAATTAAAAATGTAATTGCTAAATTCTGTAAGATTTTTGTTTCATTGAACTCACAACCATACTCAGTCTCTGGTTCACCAAGAGCACTCAAGCTTTTGGTGAGATTTCATTTGTCAAGCAAAGCAATTGTGTTCTTTATCCTCCATCATTTCATCATATCACCAACTGTATACTTTCACAAGTCAATTCAAGTTTAGAACTAACCTTTTCATTTTGAGAACATCAGATTTTCACATATAGTTGTAAGAAAATGAAGCCATTATGATAATCATGTACAAGGTGGGGCTTTTTGCATTTTATGGAATATGTTTATGTTATCTAAGAAATATTTGTCTAGCCCCAGATATTGAAATTTTCTCTTACATTATGAAACAAAGTTATATAGACTATTGTTTACACTGTAGTTTCAATAGATCCACTTAGCTAATTTTGTATGTAGCATGAGGATTAATTTCAGGCATATCTTTTTCTTCCTGCAGATGTTTAACTACTACTACCATTTGTTGAAATGTTTCTTTCCTTCATTGAATTGTTTTAGTACCTTTGTCTAAAATCACTTGGACACATTGGAATAGACCTTGTATTTTTTTTTTATTATTTTGCATTGGTTTCCTTATGTCTAACTTCCATGTAAACCTTAAATATTTTTAGGATTCGTCATCTATACTTTTGGAATTTGGAGTCTGTCTCTCTCTATTTCTTTCTGTATGCATAGCTCTGTCTGTTTCTCTGTTTTTGTCTCTGTCACTCTCTAATGGAGAAATTGGGGCTTGAACTTAGTGCCTCAAGCTCTTGCTCAGCTCTTTTCATCACAGTTGGTCCTCTAACACTTGAGCCACACCTCTGTTTCTAGCTTGTTTCTGGTTAATTGGAGATTGTAGTCTCTTAGATTTGTCTGTCTGGGCTGGCTTCCAACACTGATCTTCAGATCTTAGCATTCTGAGTAGCTAGAATTTCAGTGAGAGCCACTAGTCCTTGGCTGATGTGTATCTCATTATACAGCTTTTACATGGTTACTGTAGGTCTTATATCATAGATACATAAACATCACAGACTACTTGTGCCATTATTTTAGTGAGCTAAAATGAATTGTAGAAATTTTAGAATTTTTATGCATCTATAACCTTGTTAAAAATGGCTTCTATATACTTTAAAAACTACATTGTTGTTATCATTTTTTTGCTTCAATCATCAAACAGAATTTAGAACTCTCAAAAGAAGAAGGAAAGTCTGTTGTATGAACCTTTATTTTGATTTACTATGTTCATTTTTTTCCATCTTCAGGTTCCAAACTTCCTTCTTTTAATGTATTTTCTTCCTATTTAGAAAGGTTCCTTTAGTTATTCCTTTTGTAAAGACTTGCTTATGGAAGTTATTTCCCCCTCATTCCTGAAGGAAGTTCTCATGGGTACAGGATTAGAAGTCAACATTTGTTTAAGCAGATAAAAAACGGCATCATTTCATTCCTCATGATTGTTTCATCTCCACTGGCAATCCTTGGGCTTGTACTTGGGGCCTGGCACTTACTGGACAGGCACTCTGCCACTTTATCCATACCCTCATTTCTCTGCTTGTGTTTTCAGGTGAGGTTTCACTTTTCTTCTGTGCTTGGAATGTGATCCTCCTTCCGTATGTCTCCTGCCTTGCTTGGATGCCAGACATGTAACCACACCGAGCTTAGTGAATTGAAATGATGTCTTGTCACCCTTTTGTCTGAGCTAGCCTTGAACCAGCATTCTCCTGATTTCCACCTTCCAAAAGATGATGGGCTTGAGCCACTGTACTTGACCAATTTCTCCTGATTTCTAAGGAGACATCTACTGTTACGCAAATTGTTTTCCCACTAAAGGAAAGATGTTATTTCTCTCCCAGTGAAGAACTTGCCTCTCCTCTCTTGGCCCAATTGTTTTATGGATCTAAAGATGGAATATCATAGATAGACCCCACCATATTATCCCAGGTCCATACAGACGCCAGGTAAAACCCCAGCTATTCACAGATGTGCTTGATGCTCAGGCAGGGCAATCCAAACTAAACCTGGCAGTAAATATTCCATAGCGGGCTCAACCAAAAGCTTCCATCTCTCTAGACCTAATGGCTTTTTCATTAACCTCTGCCTCCTTGCTCAAGATCCCAGAAAAGCCCAACTCTAACCCCCCCCCCCCCCCCCCCCCCCCCCCCCGCCCCTTGCACAATCTCTGATCCCATGGGAAGGCTGCCCCCTGGCTGTTATGCCTCAATAAACAGACCTAGGCTGTGAGAATTGGGTCTGGTCTATTCCTTTTTCCTTTCTCCTCCATTTTCCTAACACAGTACTTTCAAGATTTGGGGCTGGGTGGGGCGGTGGGGAGGGACAGTGTGTGTGTGTGTGTGTGTGTGTGTGTGTGTGTGTGTGTGCGCACACACATGTTTTGTTGTTGTTGTTGTTTTTTCAGAAGTTTGGCTATGCTGTGTTTCGGCCTTGAATTCATTCTTTAGGGGATTACATAGCTTCTTGAATCTATGGATTTATAGCTCTTAAAAAATTTAAGACATTGAGAGTCTTTATATCTCCGTACACTTTTTCAGCCTGTACTTTTTCTCCCTGCTTCCAGGACTCCGATGAAACAGTGCTTGATCTTTTATTATAACACAACAGGTCCTTGCAACTGGTCATTTCTTTTCAACCTTTTCCTTTTTATTATTCAGACAGTATTTTATATTATTATAGTTCATGGACACTGTGTCCTCTCCATTTGCAGTTCAAGTTGCAATTTAAATTATTACAAATTATCTTCTTTTACTTTTTAATGTTTTATCATTTTTACTTTTTATAGGCTTTAAGCATATGCATAATTGCTCATTTAAGTATTTTTAGTCAGACTACATTAATAATCTTCATCAGCTAATTCTAAGCTCTCTGTCATCTATTGTTGGTAACTGTATAGTGATGAATTAGACTTTTATCCACATACTGCTGAGTCATGCCTGTAGTCCTAGCTATTTAGGAGGCTTATATCTGAGGATAGAGGCTCAAAGCCAGCCCAGGCAAGAAAGCCCATGAAATTCTTATCTCCACTTAAAGAAAATTTACAAAAAGAAGTGCAGCTGTGATTCACATGGTAGAGCACTTGCCTTGAGCAAAAGAAGCTCAGGGATGGCTCCCAGGCCCTGAGTTCAAGCCCCAAGACTGGAAAAAAACAGAAAGAAGAAGAAAGAAGGAAAGAAAGAAAGAAGGAAGAAGAAGAAGGAAAGGAGAAAGAAAGAAAGAAAGAAAGAAAGAAAGAAAGAAGGAAAGAAAGAAAGAAAGAAAGAAAGAGAGAGAGAAAGAGAGAGAGGAAGGAAGGAAGGAAGGAAGGAAGGAAGGAAGGAAGGAAGGAAAAAAGAAAGAAAGAAAGAAAGGGAAAGAAAGAAAGGGAAAGAAAGGAAGAGAAGAAGGAAAGAAAAGGAAACAAAGAAAGGAAGAAGGAAGGAAGGAAGGAAGGAAGAAAGGAAGGAAGGAAGGAAGGAAGGAAGGAAGGAAGGAAGGAAGGAGAAGGAAAGAGAGAAAGAAAAGTACTAGCCTTCTTCAAAAATGGTGTCGTCTTTTCCCAGGCTACTGGGAGTGAACTGTAGGTGGCTCAAAGTCAGGCTGATAGGTTTTTGACAGGGGTGAGGGCGCGTTGCACATAGTTTATTTTTGTGAGTTGTGAAGGGGTTTTATGTTGTATGGTACCAATTCTACCACTGGAGGAGCTACGGACTAAAGGTTGGCATGTAAAGCACCAATAACAGCTCTATGTACCCATGATTCAGGTTGGCTTCATTGAGTGCCAGTTCTCTGTGAGTGGAATCACTCACTGGTGTTAGACAAGTGTGGTCCTGACCAAATGGGGTTAGGACAGTGGAATCTTTGCACTTGGTACTTTTCCTAGACTCTTCTTTTTTTGGCTGATTTAATCTCTGTCCTTTTACTTGTAATTAATCATAGCCCCTGAATATAACAGTTTTCAGTGAGCTCTGTTAGTGTTTCTAGTGAATTAAATAAACACAAAGGTAATATTGTTTTCTGTTCTCCTCCCCACAGCCTGCCAAACTTGCAACTGATAGTAGAGATGGGAGGCACATGTTGTATGGATTCTGTTCCCTTTAACTTTCAGGTAGCAAATTTTTGTACTGTCTGCTGATCATCACTTTTTATTAAGTTAAAATATTCTTGTATTTTTTTTTTTGCACAAAGTATCTCTAGGGCTGTCTAGTCTCTTATGTTGTGCAATGTTGTATGTTTAACTGCTAGACATATTTAATTTAATTTTTTTATTTTCTATTTGTAATTAGTTCTTTGTGTCTATGAGCCTTTGCATCTACAGAATGAAAATACTTTTTAAAAATAGCATCTGTACTGAATAGGTACAGATTGTTTTCTTGTCATTGTTCTCTAAACAATACAGTGTCATGACTATTTACAAAGCATTTACATTATGTTGATCCTTAAGAGCTTAAAACTGAGGCAGAAATTGATTAAGAAAAAAGAGACTTTATTTAGGCTAACCAGAATTTCAGCTTGGAAGATACAAATTCAAATCTGGTTTAACATAGACTTAGAGATTGCAAACAAATGTTAAAGACAAAACCACAAGTGGGGCAGAGATTTCTAGCAGTTGTTTGTTAAGAAGTTAGATGGAGTGGCCAGGGTAGCAAGATGTCATATACAAAATCATTAGATCACTTCAAGTATATGTGAAAGCAATTCTCAGAAAGGCAGCACAGAAAGAATAAAAGAGAGAAACTCTTGGCTCTACTGAAGATTCTGACTGTGAGCGTACAAACTCAGGATGGAGCAAGCTTCAGGGCATCAGGGGTTCATTTGAGGTAGCTATGACTAAAACCTGGTCTCTTAAGTCATCTTAGCATAGTATCTTGTGGGTATTTTGTTTTCATCTGATATTTTCATTGTCAATTACAATTCATAGAGAATACGATCACATATTTTCATTATGTATTCCACAAGCCAAATAGGAAACAAGTAGTCAAGATTAAATGAACTGACTTTATCTGTTTTGATTTTAACTTTTTCACAATTGTGTTAGATTTAAGTAAATAAAAAAAGATGGTACCATGTGCTCAGGGCTTTAAGTAAATGTTGTGTTGTTTTGTGTCAGGAACTTGAACATCTGTGGGTTTTTGAGAGAGAGCTGGCAGTAATCTTGCCTGCACCCCCTCTCTGACTCCTGCTCCAACCAGCATAGTAAGAATGACTGCAATGCCTTTTTCTTTTTCTATTTTATAATTTATTTTCTTCATTTAAATTTTTCACTGTTTTTAACTGTTATGCAAAGTAGTTGCCATTCACCAAAGCAATTTATGAATCTAGTGCACCTTGATCAAAGTCACCTGTTTCAACATTTTCACTCTCCCCTCCCAATCCATCCCTTTCTTACTTAATTCTGTTACATATTGAATATTTTTTGCAATTTAACAACACAGTTTATGTGTACAGTGCATGTGGATCAACATCTTCATCTCCCTTCAACCCAACCCTTCCCTTGTATTTCTGAATTCTGTGCTATGTATGAATTCTTGCCTGTATTCTCCCTGCTTCCCCCTTGGTTCATTTACCCTTCCTTTGGCTCCACCTTCCCCTGTTGTTAGTACCCATTTTGTTGCATTTTGACTTAGTATTTTTTAAAGAATTATACTATTTGTGCTCTCCATAGAGTCTATTACACTTCAGTTACTTCCTTTATAAGCTCTTACTTAACACCAAGTGTATTTATTCATGGATTTACAGGTACATTCTAGCTACCACAAATGAGGGAAACCATGCAACCTTTGTTTCTCTGAGTCTGGCTTACTTCACTTAATATGAGTTTTTCCATTTTCTTATGAATGATAAAAGAGTAGAATTCCATTGTGTGTATATCCCACATTTCTTGATACATTCATCAGTTGAGGGGCATCTGGGCTGATTCCATATCTTGGTTATGGTAAATAATACTACAATGAACAAGATTGTGCTGGTAGCTTTAGTGTGGCCCTGCAGAATGGGAGAAAATTTTCACTAGCTAAACATCAGACAAGGGTCTAATTTCCAAAATATATCTAGAGCTAAAAAAAATTGTACCCCCCAAAATAAACCTTCAAAGAAACAACAACCCAATTAGGAAATTTCCTAATGATTTAAAGAGAGACTTTTCAGAAGAAAAAGAAAGAATGCTCAATAGATGCATGAAGAAATGTTCAACATCTCTGACTATAAAAGAAATGCAAGTCAAAACAACACTGAAATACCACTTCAACCCAGTTGGAATGGTCAATATCAAGAAAACTAATAATAACAAATGCTAGTGTGGATGTGGCCAAAGGGAACTCTATTATACTGTAACACATTGAATTTAAACTTATTCTGATTGTAAGCTTACTCAACCATTCTGGAAAGCAGTATGGATGTTTCTCAAAAACAAACAAACAAGTAATAGGGGGCTGGGAAGATGGCTCAGTGGTAGAGTGCTTGCCTTGCATGCATAAAGCTCTGGGTTCGATTCCTCAGCACCACATAAGCAGAAAAAAAAAGCCAGAAGTGGCGCTGTGGCTCAAATGGTAAAGTCTAGTCTTGAGCTGAAGAGCTGAGGGACAGCGCCCAGAGTTCAGGCCCCACAACCAGCAAAAAAAAAAAAAAAAAAGAAAAAAGAAAAAAAAAGAAACAACCAAGCAATAGTGATACTCACTAGACACTATGTTGAAAATGAACTTTACACCTTGTGGGGAGGAGAGTGTATGGGGGGGAGGAATGGGGAAAATGAGGAATGGGTAACACTGTTCAAAGAAATGTACTAATTACCTTACTGATGTAACTGCAACCTCTCTGTACCTTACCTTTACCATAAAATGTTTTAAAAGGTGAAAAAGTGCAGCAGTAGAGCTCTCTGGACACTGATGAAAGTGAAGTATACAACTTGTAAGTGGAGATGGGAGAGAGGGATTAGGAGAGAATGAGGGAATAGAAGTCACTGTAGAAAAGGAAATGTACTTATTGCCTGACTCATGTAATCCTTCTGTACCTCACCTCTATAATAACAATGCAATCAATTAATAATAAAAAATAATAAAGCTAAACATAGAGAGCTTCCCTATAACCCAGCAATCCACTCCCGGGCATTTATTGAATAGAGCACAAATAAAGCTACCAGAACCAACATGGAATGTCTTTTTTTAGATAAAAGTCTTTGATTTTAAATGAAATCATGTATTTCACTCTTTGGACATGGAGCTCTCTGGATTTTAACTAAAGATTTACTCATTTTTAACCAATTTCTTACTACTAAATTCTCTCTATATATAAGATAAGCCAAATACAATTATCTTTTAAAAGACTATACAGAAGTTTACTTTTGCTTTTAAGATTATTAAAATTTTTGATTTATCAAATCTCTATTTTGTTATTCCACATTTAAGTTCAATTTATTAAGTATAGCAATTAAAAACCATTATTGCTACCTAAGTACTTCTGTAGTAAAGTTATTTGTCTATTACATGCTAGACTTTGAAGTTGATTCCTAATACTCTCCCCTTCTCTCTCTCTCTCTCTCTCTCTCTCTCTCTCTCTCTCTCTCTCTCTCTCTCTCTCTCTCTCTCTCTCTCTCTCTCTCTCTCTCACACACACACACACACACACACTCACAAATTGTCAAAGTCTTTTTTTTTTTTGTCAGAACTGAGTTTGAACTGAAGGGTTTGAGCCAGTCAAATTTGAACTCCAATTCTTTTTGCTTGGGTTAATTTTGAGTTAGGTTTTTGCCTTTTGCCAAGGATGGCTTGGACTGCGATCCTCCTGTTTATATTTCCCCAAATAGGTAGATGATATGAGCTCTAGATATGAGCCATCATGCCCAGCCTTTTGAGAGGGAGGTCTTAAGAGCTTTCTTGCCTAGGTTGACCTAATAATACAATTTTCCTAATCTCAGCTGCCTGAATAGTTAGGATTAGAGGCACAAACCAGAACTGCCCAGTATTAAAAAACTTTTGATTAATACATGGTCATTTGTATAGGCTTACTTGATCATTGGATTAAATGCATACCACCATTTCAGATTCCATTCACAAAATTAAAAATAATAAATTTACAAATTTAAAATTTGATTTTTCTCTTTAAGTACTACAACTTTCTGACAGCAAACATAGCTTCCTCAATTAGCATTACAGTCAGCACCTGTCCAGCGCCACAATGATTACAAAATGAAGCAGGAATTGTCTTCTGGCTGTATCTTTGTAGCAAATGGATGCTTGCCCTTTCAGAGCTGTGACATCAGGATGTGCTATTTGTAAAATGCTAAATTTTCTGAAAGGCTTCCATCTGCTGAGGTTTTTTAAAAATTTTTATTTTCTTGTAAAGATGCTGTACAGAAGGGTTACAGTTACTTCAGTAAGGTAATTAGTACATTTCTTGTCAAGCATTGTTACCCTGTCCTTTATTTCTCTACTACTATCCCTTCCCTCCCTCACCTCCTCCACTCCCCCCACCCCAAAACTGTAAAGTTCATTTCCAATATAGTGTCTTGTGAGTATCATTGTTGCAATGGGTCATCCTGTGTCCTTGTTTCAACATTTTGTTATTCTCCTTCTCCTTCCCATCTCCAAATTAGAGAAATGTGTGTGTGTGTGTGTGTGTGTGTGTGTGTGTGTGTGTGTGTGTGTGTATGATTCAAGGTTGCTGAGGTTTTTAAATTAAGACAATCTTCTTTCTCCAGGCAATGCTTTTAGGATGGATTTTAGCTAGTAGTTGAACTTCATATAAGCTCTAAGTTCTTTACCTTGTAGTTTAATGTCCTCTGTTAAATCCCAATGACTATGAAATTTTGAAAGGTCAGTTGTCTGCTCTCACTTGCCTCCATGCTCCTGGAAATCGATCACCTGTTTGATCTATTAATTCCTTGTTTAATTTCAATTCTTGTTGTTTTTATATTTTTCCTCCAAATTATTAAACGTTCTGTCCCCAACCATTCCAGTATTTTTTCCCAATTTTTACTTCCCACAATATGGTTACCAAGTGATGAGGACAGGTAGTCAATCTCTCCTGAACGCATGCCATCTTCCTGTGCCCACTGGTCTCCCTTTCCCCAGTCCAATACCATGAGCTGTCCTCAACCCAACGAGTCCCCCTTGTTACTTTTACACACCCAACGAGTCCCCCTTGTTACTTTTACACAGTATGGTATTTAAATATACAGGCAGACACATCTGTATAATTTCTCAGCTTCAGATGTTGCCTCCTTGAAAAGATGTTTGTGTTCTGTTTCTACCTTAAAATATATTTAAATCTCACAATACTGTTTGGGCCAAATTTTACAACTAATCTGAAACCCATTTGTTGGTCTACAATTATTTGGGATTTTCTTTTTATCAATAGTGACTCCAAGAAGTAGGAGAGGCCTATGGGACTCCTTCTAAGCCCCTCTTCAGGAGACAATGACATCAGAACTCAAGCAGAATTTAGTCACATTTATTATACAGCTACAAAAGACTCATATAATCCATTATAATTCCTCCTGATAGCCAATCCAACTACGCTTTTCACAAAAGATTCACTTAAAATAAAATTCTTAGTGGGGGAAGGGAAAATAGGTGAATATAGGTGAATATCAAAAACTGTTAAGAAGAATGAGAGAGGGGAAAGAAGGGTTATGAAAGAATATATAGTTAAGTGAATTTGAGCAAAGTAAATTATATGCATATTATAGTATCATAATGCAGTCCCTTTGTGCAGCTAACTTATGCTAATAAAAATTTGAATCTGCTAACCCTGTGGATAGCATCTGAGAATGACAACTCTTTGAACTAGAGACTGCATAGAGGAGCATTTTGGAGTTAAGCTTCACTTACAATCTGAAATAAATGTGTATGATTTCTAGACTTATTGGACTCGTATATCAAATTTGTGAAAATAGCACCATGTCTCTAAAATAGTTCTGGTTGATTTGTATGTTTTGTTAGTGAAATTTTGCTGATGGAAACCTTCAACTAATACCTATTACCTAATGACTAGATGGTTACTGGTGAGAAATCCAGCAGGCTGATCCTTGGAGTGTCTTAACTATATTTAGGGTAACCTTTCTACTATGACAGAGGGATGGGAAGGGAGAGGGAGAGTGAGAAGGAGAGAGGAAGAATGAAAAATCATGATCTCTGTGTTGAAGTATTTTAAAGTAAATATAGACACTAAAATAAATAAATATAGAGATCAAAAGAAGTAAAAGTGAGGAAGAAAATAGTGGTCAAGGATCAACAAGGTAAATCAAAGTTATTTTTTTTTTAAAACCTTTGAGAGAAGACAGTGGAGATATGGAGGACTTGTGATTGACAAGCTAGGATACTGGAGGACTTGAGTGGAGAAAAGCTGAGGAGAGGAAGTCAGGCTAGATTCAGTGAACTGCAGGCTTGACTTGAGCATAGCAGGCATCTGCTTCCTGAGACTTGGGATGGGGATTCATCTGGGCAACCAATGGTTATGCAGAATTTCCTGTAAGTAGGTGGATTAGGAGGCCCAGTGTATTCATAAGAATAGAATAAAAACAAACCAAGGAACCAAAAACTGCAGGGTCAATTGATGTTTCAAAATCTTTAAGATCAATTCTGTTAGCATGAATAACATGATTTAGTTTGATTGTAAGAAGCAGAAATCAAAGACTCATGGCAGCTGGGCGCCAGTGGCTCACGCCTGTAATCCTAGCTACTCAGGAGGCTGAGATCTGCGGATCACAGTTCAAAGCCAGCCCGGGCAGGGAAGGCTGTGAGACTCTTATCTCCAATAAACCACTAGAAAACCGGAAGTGGTGCTGTGGCTCAAGTGGTAGAGCACTAGCCTTGAGCTGAAGAGCTGGGGGCAGTGCCCAAGTGCAGAGTTCAAGCACCATGACCGACAAAAAAAAAAAGACTCATGGCACATCTGATCAGGTAAGAAATCATCAGTGTTATTCTTTGACACAGAAAAGGTAATTTTTTGCCAAGCATTTTCTCTAATAATTGTGCATGTCATTTTAGAATAAGACTACTTCTGTATGTATTATATCATTACATATATGTTCATATGTATACATATAATTATATGAATGAGGAAACTGGTCTAGAGAAATTGAGTTATGTCACTTTCAGTTCTATGAATCCATGGAGTTCGACAAGCCACTTCTAAATTTAAGGCTAATGATTCTCCTTTACCATAGTTGTACCTCTACATAGAAAAGGCTCTATATACAGAAGGCACTCTCTCTCTTGCTCTTGCTCTTGCTCTCTCAATCAAATAAGCTAGGCAGCACTAAAATTATCTTAAATCATTTAATCATCTGAATTTTTAATAGCTGCTGGAAAAAATTATGTTCCCAAATGTCCCATTATCTACTTTCCAACATAAGTACCTTCTGAATATTTTATTCAATTAGGAATTTCATTGTTTAGACAAGTTAGAAATTACTTCACTTTTGTTACCTCATATCACAACAAAAATTACAATTTCAAAATATCTATAATATCAAACATCTTATTCTCTCTCTCTGTGTCCCTCTCTCTCTCTTTTGTTGGTCATGAGGCTTGAACCCTGGGCCTGAGCACTGTCCCCTCTTCAGTTCAAGGTGAGTGCTTGCTCTACCACTTGAGCCACAGTGCCACTTCTGGTTTTCCATTGGCATACTGGAAATAAGAGTCTCACAGACTTTCATGCACTGGCTAGCTTTGAACCGCGATGCTCAGATCACAGCCTTCTGAATAGCTAAGATTACAGGCATGAGCTACCGGCATCTGGCTTCAACATATTATTCTATTATTGGTAGAATTTTTTTTTTGTTTTTGCCAGTCGTGGGGCCTGAATTCTGGGCCTGGGCGCTGTCCCTCAGCTCTTCAGCTCAAGGCTAGCGCTCTACCACTTGAGCCACAGTGCCACTTCTGGCTTTTTCTGCTTATATGGTGCTGAGGAATCGAACCCAGGGCCTCATGCATGCAAGGCAAGCACTCTACCATTGAGCTACCTTCCCAGGCCCGGTAGAATTTTGATTGCACAGCAATTTTCCATTTTCTCATCTGAAAATTTACATGTCAAAAATTTTCTTCCAGGTGACATTTTCCAACAGAATTTGAAAATTCTTTATGACATGTTTTCTAAACATTTCAAAAAGTCAACATTAAGTCTTTAGCCCACTTATCAAATGGGATAGTTGTTTCTTTGAGGATTTGTTTTGGGAGGATTTAATTTTTTGAGTTCTAAGTATATTTTAAATATGAGGCCTTTGTCTGTTGTATGGCTAGTGAAGATCTCCCAGTCCATGGGCTTTCTCTTGCTCTTGCTAGCTATGTCCTTTGCCATGCAGAAGCTCTGCAGTTTCATGCAATCCCATTTGTCCAACATTTCTTTGATTTGTTGTGTTTCTGGGTCCTTATTAAGAACATTTCGGCTTGTGCCAAGGAACCCTAGAGTTTCTCACATTCCTTGCTGTTTTCAGGGTGTCTGCTTGACTTCAAGGTCTTTGATCCATTTGGAGTTGATTCTGGGGCAGGGTGATAAGAATGGCCAATAGATACATAAAGTAATGCTCAACTTCTCTGGTCACAAAAGAAATGCAAATCAAAATAACATTGAAATTCCACCTCATCCCAGTTAGAATGGCTATAATAAAAAAAAATCTAACAACAACAGATGCTGGAGGAGATTGTAGCCAAAAGGGAACCCTACTGCATTGTTGGTGGGAGTGTAAACTTGTTCAACCACTTTGGAAAGCAGTATGGAAGTTCCTCAAAAGACTCCCCATAGAGCTCCCCTGTGACCCAACAGTCCCACTTTTGGGCATTTACCCAAATGAAAACAAACAAGGCCATACTAAAACTATCAGCACCATTATGTTTATTGCAGCATTATTCACCATAGCTAAGATATGGAACCAACTCAGATGCCCCTCAGTAGATGATAGATCAAGAAAATGTGATATATGTATATATATTTATATATATTTATATAATGGAATTCTATGCTTCCATCAGAAAGAATGACACCACCCCATTTGTTAGGAAATAGAAAGACCTGGAAAAAAATTATATTAAGCAATGTAAGCCAGTCCCAAAGAAATTTAGGTCTCATGGTTTCCTTTATTTGCAATAATTTATACATATAGGAAAATCTTATCAGATAAGCTGAAAAGCTCAAAAGCTATGTACATATGTCCATATAAGATGATGTTAAGTGAAATTAACCCCAAGATATGGACAGAGGAGGTGTCTTTATTGTTATTGTTTTAAGTGTATTGTGTGATTTCTTTTTTGTTTGTTCCCCTTGTATGTTCTTCCCCCTATGGTATATCCCCTGTTTTCACTATACTTGATTCTGGTACCCTCCATCTTGTATATACATTTGTCTAATCTGCGGAAGGGAAGGGGAATAACAAAACGCTGAAACAAGGACACAGGATGACCCATTGCAACAATGAGACCCACAGGACAATGTATTGGAAACTAACTTTATAACTTCTGGGGTGGGAAGGGAGGGATAGTGGGACAACAACAAGGAAAGGGGTAGCAATGATCGACCAGTTCTCAACTCATTGCCTTACTCATGCTACTGTAACGCCTCTGTACAGCATCTTTACAATAAAATTAAAATAAATGAAAAGTCAACATTACATTCCTGCCAAACATTAAAAAAATAAATTTGATGATTTACTATTAATAATTTTTAGCTCTTTAGAAAAGTGGTTCTTTATTTTAATTGAAGAGATTCTTCACAAAACAATGTATGCAACCTTTTATCTGATCAGTCTCTCACAAACAGAGCTCATTACTTAAATGTTAAAAGAAAATAAGTCAAGACACTGAAGCATCTGACCTAACTTTAATGATCTATCCTGTTCCTTTCCATGGAAAGCCATTTTGAGTGAAAATTCATCTGCAATATAAAGTGTTTGTATTTAGTGCCCAGTACATAATAGGCATTCGATAAATATTTTGTTGCTGTGTTTTTTGTTTTTATTTTATTTCATTTACTATTTTCAAACAATTGATTTACTTGGGTTCTTAAACAATCGTCTTTAATAAGCACAATTAGATTTCCTTGAAGTTCACATCTTCTAAGTAGAAGACAATGGGTTCCACAAATGATTTTGAAATGTTTTCTTAGCTAGATTAACAATAATCATTTGAAATCCAAGACTTACAACATTCACTTTTTTTTTGGTGGGGAGGAAATAACCTTTAGCTTGGTCTAGGGTGAATATCTCCAAATTCTAAATTAGTGGAGTCTGATTATTTTTTAAACTAGAACATTTTATTCTTTCTTACAGCTCAGTTTTACATAAGCATTTTGAGAAGTATAATTTACAGGGTCCCTTGGAAGAACATGTTCTGTGGTAAAATATGTGTGTGAAATTTTCAACTAAACAATATTAATCCAATTTTTAGGACTTTACAGAATCTTTCCTAATGTGATTCCTAAACCTGTGAGTCTCTGAAAGAAGTATTTGCTGAAAAGCTGTCATGTGGAAAAAATGTCAGGAATTGGGGTCCTCATTCCTGGGCCACTGTTACCATAGTATATTTCTGTGAGCACTTATTGGTGACTTTCCTTCTCTCTTTGCCATAGTTCTAAAATCATATATTTTAAAATATGCTTATTCTTAATTAGTACCTGGTCATTATCTTAGCTAGGTTAGAACCTGAGATTGGCATGAAGGAAGTGTAGTTTATTTAGGTACTTTCACCATCAGAGAGGTAGGGAAATGAGTTAGAGAAGCACAGTTATTCAGAAAAGGATTTTGGATCTCCCCAGCTGGCATTTCTTTCTATAAGCTTCTTTAAGAACTTGACTTCCCACTATTTGCCTTTGTTCTAAAGACCTGTTTGGAGATCTGGCTATTTTGCTTAGTCCTGGGCTTTATCAGGCTTTGAAGATAAATGAGATTAGCTGTTATATTTTAATTATGTCAACCAACCTATTTTCTATTGGTGCAAAAGGTCTCAGGCCTTCAAATATATAACAGGGAAGGGAACCCATAAAATGACTAGGACCTTTAGTCAGGTTAGATTCTGGGTGATGTAGTATGGACGCACCCAGACAAAAGCAGAAACGATGCATATCCTGAGAGATGGGTAGAGAAGTAGCAGTCACTGAAGCAAGTCCAGCTAAAGCAGATTCTGCCTATCACTCCTTGCTTGCTTGCTCATCAAAGGGTAATAACTAAGGTCAGAGACCATCTAGGGCTGATTTTTCTCCAAATAGTGGGATTAATACTATGAGTGCTGCTACTAAGAGTGATGTTACAAGCAACTTGCTCTTCCATAACAGCTTTAGGAACTATCAGGCATAATTTATTTGCCTAATTTTTTGTAAACATCTATACTATGTAATTCTTTATGTTTTCCATCAAAATATTGAATTTCTTTGGTACAGAATTTCTAATATGTCACTCTAACCTTACTTTCAGTAAAGGAACAACAACAAAAACAACACAACCAAACAAACCCAACCTGAAATACTTGCTTATTCTGGTGTCTTCTCATTCACATATTTGTGTGTGTATGTGTGTAATCATCTTTTCTATAAAGAATATACCTTCCAACTAATCAGCCTACAATAAGCATTTCCCTTTCCCTCAGCACTGAGTGATGAATGTGTCATTTTTCAATGCAATGGAACCAAATAAAGACCAAATTACCTATGACTCATCTAGAAATGGGGAATGTCTTCTTTCACATGCCAGTGGAAGAAGATGAGTGGAGAATCTGGATTTTTACTTGAAAATGATGAAACAGTATCTCAGAGAAACTGCCAGAGGAATGTCAGAAAAAGCCAGTCTTGATGCAGTGGCTCATACTTGTCTACTTGGGAGGCAGAGATTGGAAGAATTATAGTTTTAGGCTGGCACAGGCTAAAAAGTTAACAAGCTCCCCATCTCAACAAATAAGCTGGGCATTGTGGTTCACTTCTGTTATCTAAGGTGTGTAGTAGATGTAGGTAGGAAGACTAGCCTTCAGCATACCCAAACCCTATACTGTGGGTCCAACCCTTTGAAAAGAGCTAGAGCATGGTTCAATTGGTAGAATGCTTGCCAGCCAGAATGAAGGCTTGAGTTAAAACACTAATAATGTCAAAAGAAAGAAAGATAGAAAAAGCAGAACAAGAATTTTAAGTAACATGCAGATTCATGTTAGAAATCACTTATCATACCAATAAATTAATTGAAAATAAATGAAAATTAAATTAAATGAAAAAAGAAAACAAATAAACTCCAACACTGTGATGACCAAGATGCTAGAATTGTCAAAGATTTTAAAGTAGTCATGATGAAACTGGTTCTACAAAGAATGATTTTCACTGTGGAATCAAGAGAAAAAATAGAAAGTTTCAGCATGGAAATAGAAGTAGAAATTTCCCCCCCCCAAAAGAAGATGAACACACACACACACACACACACACACACACACACACACACACACGCACGCACACACACACATACACAGTGATTTTAGAACAGAAAATACAGCTAAAATTTGTCTTTCTCATGGATTTTAAAATCTTGTTTGAAAAATCTTGTTTGAAAAATTAAACATACAGTTGATGAACTCAATAGTATATTGGAAGCAGGTGCTGGTGACTCACTCCTGTAATCCTAGCTCCTCAGGGGCTAAGACCTAGAGGATCTCAGTTCGAAACCAGCCTGGGAAGAAAAATCTACAAGGATTCATTTCCAGCAAAAAAAAGCTATATTAATGGTGTGGCTCAAGTAATAGAGCATCAGACATGAGCAAATAAGGTAAGCAATGACAAGGCCTTGATTTCAAACCTCAATATCAGAGAAAAGTATGTTGGAGAGGGTAGAGGAGATAATCATTAAAATAGAAATTGGGCCAAGGGAAAGGTACTTGATCTCAATGACAGAAAAAATATTCTGAGAAAATTGAAGAGAACTGCAATAACCTTTGGAAGTATAACAAAAGGTCTAACACTAATATTATTATGATTCTAAACGGAAGAGGCAAGAACAGGCTTGAAAAATGTTCCCAAATTGTTAAAATGACAAAAATTTTGTTATAAGACACAAACCTAAAGATTCAAAAGTCTGAGCAAAATCCATATACAATAAACTCAGAAATTGATATCAGAACAAATCACAGTTAAGATTCAGAGTGCTAAATGGAAAGAAATAATACTGAAAGCAGCTAGAGAATAAAAGCAACTTACTTATAAGAGAAAAACAGTTCAAGGGTAGATTTTTTTTCAGAACTCAGGTTTAAACTCAAGGTTTCAAGCTTGGTAAAATAAGCACTCTAACACTTGAGCCATGCCTTCACCCATAGATCAGTGAATTTATCAGAAACTTTGAGATCAGAAAACATGACACAGAACAATTCAAGTATTCAAAGGGAAGGACTATCAACTGGGATCCTATGCAGAACAAAATATCCTATAAGAAGGAAAGAAAATTAAGACATTCCCAAATGAAGGAAAATTGTGAGAGTTTGTTGCAAATATTCCTACCATAAGAGAAAGAGCCAGGTGTAATACAGCAAGCCTGTAATTCTAGCTCTCAGGAAAGATAGTAGCAAAAATAACCTTATAAACAAGTACTTTAGGTTTTTCTTCTCCACTTGAGTTTTCTCAATTATGAGTGAGCAAAATTACAATTTTCCATGGTGTGGTTCTAAGTGTGTGCAGAGAGAATATTTAAGACAATTTTTCTGAGAAAAAGGCAAAAATCTGTATGTCACTTAAACTGGTAAGATTAGGGCGCCAGTGGACTGAAAAAGTTCATATAGGTAACATCTTCAGCAGCAAGAACAAACTATAGAAGGAATATTCTCAAAAATATGATACATATGATACATATGTTGAAGTATTCTGCAGGAACACAGAAGAAGAAAACCTCGGAGAATTTAAAACACTAGAAAACAAATAAAAGTCAACTATAAAATGAAAGGCTTGAGGTCCTGAGCATATTAGTAATTATACTATGTAAATTGGTCCAAACAGAAGAGATGTCCTCATTGAACTGAAACCCTTTTGTATAACTACTTAGAGATTAATAACAATAAAAATAATAAAATGGGTATCAGAATGGATTGAAACACAAGGTTAGTTATATGGTGACCAAATGAGCTTCATTTGGTCTGCATAATATAGATAGAATAAATGTATAGATTATGTAAATATTTATCATAGGGAAGCAAAGGTATCTATGTTATTACTAGATAAAATAGACTTCAGTGAAATGAAAATTACTAAAGACAAAGAGACATGATAAAAGAATGAATCCAACAAAAACACATTGTAATACAAAAGAGCTCTACTATATGACCACAGTGCAAAACATGTGACACCTAAACTATTAAGACTGAGAAGAAAAAAAAGGAAAATCCACAATGAGAGTTGGAAATTTCAACACTTTTCACAATTCATAGAGTACTTAGTTAGAAAATTAATGCTTTGCTAGAGCATTTAGAAAAAGCTCCAGAGTGTATTCTTGGACCAGAATAAAAATACAACTAGACATAATTATTCATAATTACTTATAATTATGAATTATAGAGAGATAACAAGAAAACATATAAACACTAGGTCAACGAAGAGGCCACAGAGAAACCAAAATGTGCATTGAATTGAATGACGATGAAAATACAACATGTCACAATTCATGGGACACAGATAAAGTAGGACTGACAAGGGAATTTATAGCATACACATAGGCATATACCCAAAGAACAGTTTCAATCAATGAGGGGAGTGTGATTAAAGAATATTATTCGCATGTATGAAAATTTCATGATGAAACTCATTTAGAAATTGTAAAACATAAAGATGTGAGGGAATGTGGACAAAAAAATATGATCAGACCACATTATAGGCATGTGTGGAATTATTACAATGAAATCTCTCACTTTGTGCTCTCTCTCTTTATATATATATATATATATATATATATATATATATATATATGGATAGGGACACACACACACATACACACACACATATATACCAATGTACACATACATACCATATATAATGAAACTGACCAGGTATGTTAATACATGCTTGCAACCCCAGCTATGAAAAAGTTGGAAATGAGAGACTTGTAGTTCAAGGCTAGCTTGGGCAAAAACGTTGGTGAGACCCTATTGTAACAAAACAAGCCAGATACACTAGAATCCACCTACAAATCTAGCAGTGCACTGGTGGATGCAGTCCCAAGCCTGATCTGGAAAAAGTAGGAGACCTTATTAGCAATAAACAAAGAAACAACAGCAACAAATAGCTAAGGTGAAAAGTGGGGGGAAAGGGCTAGGAGTCGGCTCAAGTAATAAGGAGCTTGCCTAGCAAGTACATTTCCCTGAGTTTCAACCCCAATATCATAAATATATAATGAATAAGGAAATTAACAAAATTATATATATATATTATATATACTTTATCAGAATTAGACTTGCATTGTGGGACTCTAGGAAGAATGATGGAATGATAAGATTTAGAACAACAGAAAACATTTGCAAACCATATATCCAACAAAGAAGTAGTATATAGACTAGAGAGCTCTTAAAACTCAAGAGTAATAAGAATGAATAATAATTCACTTACAAAATGGGTTCTAATCATGTAGATGTCTCTTCTTGTGTACACACGAGCACATAAAAGGTGTATGCGGCTCATTGAAAAGCCAATGAGGGAACACTTCACATCTGTCACATTTGCTCAAACAAATAGTAATAACTCCATATGCCAATGAGGGTGGAGTGACTGGGTCTGGCATAATTACTGATGGGAATGTAAAGTGGTATATAATGCTTAAGAAAAGTTTGACAGTGTGTTGAAAAAATCTAACTACCATATGGACCAGTGACATCACCTTCTTGGCCATTTATCCCAGAGAAATATGTACTTAAATATGTGCAAAAATCCTGTAGCAAATGCCAGCCTGTAATACACAAATACTGGAAACACCCTGGATGTGCTCCAACAGCTCATCTCTTGGAATATTACTTTGCAGTGAATGTTAATACATGTAACAGCTTGGATGACTCTCCAGAGAATAATGCTGTGTGAAAAAAATCCAAAACAGAGAAGGTTACGAATGGTATAGTTCCATTTATATAACATTCTTGAAATGACAAATCACAGAAATGGGAAAGAGATCGCTGTTTCTGCAGTGATTAAAGAGAACAGGAGGATGTGGGAAAATGGATAGAGCTAGACTAGAGAGGCCTAGGGTATCACTTTTTAAAATTCTATTTTTATCCTTAAGTAGTTGTACAAAGGAATTGCCATTCAACAAAGTAGAATGTGAATACAGTGAATCTTGACTGGCATGTTTGGTATCTTGACTGTTTCAAGAGCATTCTCCAGCCAGGCACAGGGACTCAAGCCTGTGATCCTAGTTACTCAGTAGGCTGAGTAGCCCAGGCAGGTGAGTGAGACTCTAATTTCTAGTAAACTACTCAGAAAAAGCTGGAAATGGCACTGTGGTTCAAGTGGTAGAGCACTAGCCTTGAGAAAAAGAAGCTCAGGGATAGTGCCCAGGCTCAGAGTTCCAGCCCCAAGACAGACAGAGAGAGAGAGACAAAGAGAGAGACAGAGAGACAGAGAGAGAGAGACAGAGAGAGACAGAGAGACAGAGACAGAGACAGAGACTCTCCACTTTGTTATCTTGTACTGTATTTTTTTCAAGATGCTATTAATGGAAGAAACAGGTAAGAAGATACCTGAGCTTTTGCTGAATTAGTCCTCATAACTTCCTAGATATCTACAATGACTCCAAACTATAAATTTTATTAATAAAATGAAGCAGTAATGGCACTTATAAGTAAATTCTGGCAAGGTATTGCTGGGTCTTTCAAATATTCATATACGAGTACACACATACCAGTGTGATTTTGGCTTTCTGGAAAGTGTATTTTATTTCTGACTTGAGGTTTTCTGTGACTACCTGAAAACTTCTATTTGTCTTTCTGTATTTGTGGAGATAGACAAAATAAAATCCAACTTGCTGTTTGCTTTTATATCTAAGAGGTCCTCTTCCCTTGATAATAAGTCCTACAACTCCTTGAAAATTTGGAAAAGGGATATTTTAGAGAAAAATTCTACAGTGTTTGTTTGTGTTCTGGGAGAAAATGTTTTCCTAGTTACACTTTGCCCTCCTCAGCATCCAAATGAAATTACGGATAGGTGCCCCCATGTTAGCTGTTGCCAGCAGAGAGGACATTCTTTAAGTCTATCTCACAGGTGCTCAGCTGATGTCCACGACACTACCATTGGCTCCTAGATTCTTACAGACAGGTGACAGGTGGGTACATCCCTCAGGCTCTTTTGTGCTTATAGTGATCTGGCTGTCAATAAAGATAACTACATCTTATGAAGCTTGAGGATTTTTCCAATCAGAATTTGGTGAGAGTAGCAGCTTTGTTTTCATTTCTCTTCCTTTGGTGTTCATTTCTTTTCTGTCTAGCCCACACGCTAGAAGTCTAAATTTTGACTCTCTGCTAATAATCTTGCTTTGCCCTGTCTTATTAAAGGAGGAAGGCTGGCCTTAGTTTGGATCTCAGCATCACCATGTGCCTACTGTATTCTGTGACTTAGACTTGGAATCAGGATTCAGATAACCTATTTGTAAGTTGGTGGTGAAAAGAAAATCAACACCCGCCCCTTTACCTCATAGACCATGTCCGGCTGTGTATGTGTGCAAGCTTGAGGCAGATGTTAATATTAGAGCTAATATTTAGAATTGAGTCATTCCTGGATCACAGCCAATAGGGATAAGGATCCCACGGTTTGCTCTCCTAAGCCAAACCTGCCACATTTCAGTGTCGTGTGAAGTGGAGAAAGTAGCAGGAGAGAGTCAGTAATTCAAAGTTTTGTTAGCTTCTTTAAACTGCCCGAGAATCTTATTTTGGTATTGTCTTCTAGAGATGCTACTCTTAGGTTGATCCTATGCTAATTGTAGGTTGTCTGGTGTAGGAATACAACCTCAGTCTCTAAGTCTGTAGCTCCAGTCCCACACTGAGTCTAGTCTGTTACTCTGAGTGCATTGCTTTAGGCAATCCATTAACCTTCTTAAACCTTAATTTACTCTTCTACAGAATGGATATAATGATGCCTTTTCTAATTTGTTTTTTGGTTGCTGTGACTGGGGCTTGAACTCAGGGCCTGGGCACTGTCTCTGAGCTTTTTCACTCAGGGCTAGCATTCTACCACTTGAGTCATGCCTCTACTTCTGGCTTTTTGATGGCTAATTGGAATAAGAGTCTATGGACTTTCCTTACTAGGCTGATCTTGTATTTTGATCATCAGATCCCATTTTCCTAAGTAGCTAAAATTACAGGCATGAGCCACTGGCCTCTTGCTGACTTCCTTAATTTTTATTATGACAAATAAAATGTCTGGTTCAAATTTAAAACATTGTTAACACAACTTTATCTTTTTTTAAAAAGCTAGGAAGCAGAGAAATTATATCCAAAATGGCTTTATTTGATTGTTTGTTTGTTTGCTGTTTTTTTGTTGATAACTAGGAAGGCAGGGGCAAACTTCTGCTTAGGCCAAGAGTCAATCTCAGACTTTGCTGCTTTTACACATACTACACAGTGCCTACACTGTTCCCCTTCCATTTCCAGGAATCCACTACAATCTACACATCCGTCTGTAATGCCAGCTCTCCTCCAGGAAGCTACCCTGACCACTTCTGACCATGCTTCTGGTGCGTCTCTGATTCCACCGGTCCCTCTGTGTATAGCAATGCATTTACTATGTGTACATCACAAGTCCCAACACTGCCCCTCCACACTGCAGGGAACAGTGCATAACAGACACAGGGCAAGTCATAGGTCACCACTCAATTTGAAATGTAAAATGTTGTTCTCTTTTTTGGTTTCCCTAGCTAGCCCTAAATTGAAGAGCTGTCTCTGTTATTTGTATGTCAATACTAAACTGGAGCATAGTATATTCCAAAGAATGAGAGTGGTGTGTGTGTGTGTGTGTGTGTGTGTGTGTGTGTGTGTGTGTGTGTGTGTGTGTGTGTGTGTGTATTATCTTGACCTTGGATGAAACAAATGACTAAGGCATTCCTTATTTGCTACTGATCTAAAGAAGCATCAGATTCTGGAGTTTCAAAGTCATTTATGTCATTAAAGTGATAATGAATTCTAATTCAAACAATTATCAATAAATTGATATTATCCATTTTTTAATTATTTTTGCAATGGTCACAATTATTGTTGCAATAGTCACAAAATTTAGTATGTTAAGCAGAATTAGGATGGTTCTAGGATCAGCATGCTATCTTATCTTGTCAGAGCCAGACTTGGGTATTTTTTCTGAAAGGGCAGAAGTTTGGTATTTATACATGGTTGGCTTATGTTTTATTGTAATTTTTCAGTACCATTGATAGCCCTTATGATGGGAGACTAATTTTCCTACTCTGATTTAGAACATTACATAACTCAAAAGTTTTAAATTGTGGATGTTGAAAATAGAGCAAGTATATAAGAATTAAAATACGCTGCTATAACTGAAACACTTTTGTACAACTACTTAAAGATAATAAAAACTTTGTTGGCATATCAGGACATTTGTCATTTTATCGACTTAATCAGTTTACCAATGAAAGATGCTAGGATACCTCAATAACAAGCCCTTTAATAACAAAATACTTCCATACCTCTATGGTCATTGCCTCTTGTTTTTAAGGTATCTGTCTAGAGCTGGCAATGGGGAAGTCTGAGCAATGTTTAAAAGAATGACCTGGTTAATACTATTAATATATGGACTTCTCTTCATTTTTTCTTATAATGTTATAATACATATTTGAAGTAACATTCCTCATTTATGTCATTTTTTTTACCTTAAGGGAAATATTTATTATCTTTATGATGTTCCAAGTACTGTTGGAAGTATGAAGACAGAGCCTTGACATACCTAACCACCTATGAAGGTATGGCTTCTCCTTGCTATATGCAATTTAATATATCCAATAAAAATAACAAAATGAAAATAAATTCAAAATAAATAACAAAATGAAAATAAATTCTTCATGCCATTTGGTATGGTGGCACCCCTGTAATCCAAACACTTGGGAGGCTGAAGTAGGACAATTATGAGCTACATAGGCCAGCTGAGCTACATAATGAGACCTGTTTCAAAAACTACAAAACAAATTTATTATTACTATTATTTTAAAGGGACATGCTACAAAGAGACCAAGAATAGAGTAAGGTGAACATTAGTGCACTGGAGATAGAAGCAGCGAAGAACTCAGGGGAATAATCCCATATCTAAGTAGAAGGTGGGTCTCTATACTGATATTAGTTTTCAATTTCAATTTAGTATTTCCCTTACCAATCATTTGTACATTTCATAATGTATACATGGGCCAGGCCCTGGGGATTTAGAGATGCTGAGGATCCATTTGATGCCTACAAGGAGGTATTGAGCAGAGAAGAAATAGCAGGCCAGCATTTTCAGGATGACAAGAGAACACAAGGAAGGTCACTAATGCAGCTCTGGAGGTGAATTTTCAGGAAACAATAACACCATCAGTGTAGAAAGAAGCCTTAGCATTAACAAAGTGAATAAGATGGAGGTGGGGGGAATTTCAGGGAAGGAAGCAACAGTACCTACAATGGTAGCAGAGAAAATCTGGGAAAATGTGTAAAGAATTTTGTAGAAAGCAAGAATGATAAATCCATGAGATTGGAAAAATCAACAGAAGCATGACTTTACTCCAACAGCAGCAAGAAACAGAGATCTGGTCATGCAATTCTGCTTAAAAATCCTCCCATTGCTTCCTGCTACTTATGCCCCAGCTGAAGTATTTATGGGGAATGTGTGTGTGTGTGTGTGTGTGTGTGTGTGTGTGTGTGTGTGTGTGTGTGTGTGTGTGCACTAAACTGCAGGAAGATCACCTAGACCACAGTGTGCAATTGAGTGAACACTCTATCTGTGAAAATTATTTACAACCAAAATTTATTTTTCTGTTTAAACTAATGGTTGCAATCTTTCCAAGAACTTTATAGAAGGTTGGGCACCAGTGGCTCACGCCTGTAATCCTAACTATTCCGGAGGCTGAGATCTTAGGATCAAGGTTCAAAGCCAGCCTGGGCAGGAAAGTCTGTGAGACTCTTTTTTCTAATTAACCACCAGAACTGGAAGTGGTGCTGTGGCTCTAGCAGTAAAGCATTTGCCTTGAGCGGAAGAGCGAGGGTCAGCGTCCAAGCCTAGAGTTCAACCACCACCACCAACAACAAAAGAACTTTATAGAATTATAAACCTGGAAAAGGTCAGGCTGGACAATGAGGGAAAAAAGGGTTAACAGGTAGCTTAGAACCAAACCTAGTTCACTGTTTCTGAGTCCATCCCTGTCCAGAACCCTGGGATCATCTCTTTGACCTCAATGTTTCTACTCCTATCTCTCTCCCATGTCCCTCATGGACAATCCTGACCTTTTATCTAAGTCCAGAGTTCAAGGGCTAATCATACCTTGAGATAATATGTAAAGAAGAGCAGTTTTATTTGATCATTAGTTTGTGTTACTTAGTAAATGTTTGTGACCAGCCACCATGAAAAACTAATCTATTGAAAACAGGACAAAAAATGTTGCAAAGCAGAAAAAATACCTGTTCTTGGTATCTGATGAAGAGTTACTGTGTAATATCTGGTTTTGAAAAATAGTATGGTACTTTGGGAGAAGTAAGAGGGTCAGATGTTTGTGCATTTGTCAGCATGCCAGCAACAGTGGAACTAAATTTACCACAACTCCAACCTGCTGCGTTTTGTAACATAAATATTTGTACCTCAGAACCAGTAAGGAGAAATACATATCACTTTATAAAATTTCTTTTGAAAGAAATAGTGAATGAAAAGTAGGTCTGTTCCATTTCACAAGCACTATGCTTCTGTTCCTGGTATTATATTCCCAATGACAAAACGACAGGTTCGGCCATGCAGGAATCCACAGTCCTGAAAATGAATTGCCCATACTATACTTTTAAATCCACAGATCTCTTCTCTGATGTCTAGCTGAGATTACCTTTCAGAGTTTTACAACTGATTTCAATTAAAACACAAACCAGAAAGCAATTAATTTTGCTTAAGGGGTACAAAAGAAAGGAGAAATCAGGGGAAATTATTGAAGCAAATAAAGATTTTTCTTTGAAGGAGCAATTGTTCATGCTGCATGTGATATGGAAATAGACTATTTCTCCCACCTCTGTCTCCAGGCATTAGCTCAGGGCAACCACATTCAAAGCAGGACAACGGCATTAACAGGGCCAAAAGAAATGAAAGAACTAACATGTTATTTAAGGTGCAGCTGCTGGTAGTAACAAATAAAACCCCTAAGTTTTGTGACCCAGCACATCATAATGTTATACATTTATCCCTCACTTATGTAAATGAGAGTATGGGTGTTCTCAGTCAGCTCATGACTTTCCTCCATATAGTAATACAGGGATTCAGGCTTCACAAACTGAGCCAAAAGATCCATTTGATGGCTGTCTCAGAGGGCTTTATATTCAGCTGATAGGTGAGAAAAACAAAATGGACACTATGTATCTACTTGCTGGCATAACCACTTAACACTCTTGGTTATAAATGCCATAGCACTCTATCACATCCTAGTGATGAAGACTAATGATGTTTCTCCATCCAGAAACAAATGTTGCTGGCAATCACTTCCCAGAAATCATGCTGTATTGTAAAAGCAGTGAACAAATTGTTGGCAGATAGCTTCTGCCACAAGAATTAAGTTCCTGAAATACAATGAGGGGCAAAGAGGGGCAAAAAGTATGCATCAAGAGCAGGAAGGTGAACAGCCAGGGTCCAAATTATGTTCATGCACATGACACATTCAGGGCTGTGTGAAATCTCCTGCAGAGAAAGAACTTTGCCCGTAGGAGGTTTAAAATGTGAAAAAAAAGTAAAAACAAGAAGCTTTCAATGTGATTTTTAATGAATAACCAATACCCAAATTTCTTAATATGTCTATATTTCCTCAGCATGCTGCCCTTTCTCTCATAAACATCTTTAAGTGAACAAAGTAGGTATTTCTGCCAGAGCCAAATGTGTATTTTTTGTGGGGGAGTACAAGAGCCAAGCTCAGTATAAATCTTCATTCTTGTCTAAGTCTCCCTTTGAGTATTCTGCTCAGAAAGTCAACATTTGTATTCCTTATTGCCAAGATCATAGGTGAAAACCCCTCAGTTGCACATTTTTGTTCATTTTTTATTGTAAAAATAGTGTACACAGGGGTTACAGTTACATGAGCAAGGTAATGAGTACATTTCCTATTGTGCATTGTTGCCTCTTCCTTTGCTTTTCTCCTACCATCCCTTCCCTCCCCTCTTCCTCAACTCCTCCTTCCCTGCCCCCCAAGTTGTAAAGTTCCTTTCAACATAATGTCTTGTACATCTCATTGTTACAATGGGTCAAACTGTATCCCTATTTAAGCTTTTGTTTTTGTTTTCCCTTCCCCTCGCCAAATTAGAACAATGTATATACAAGATGCAGGACACTGACATCAAATACAGTGAAAACAGGGGTTATGAGGTAGGGGAGGAACATACCAAAGAAACAAAAAAAATCACACAGCACATTATAAATACATTAAAAACAATAGCAAGAAAAAGCCCACTTGTGTCCCTATCTTGAGGTTCATGTCACTTAACAACATCCTATATGGTCATAGGTACAAAGCTTTTGATCTTTTCTGCCTATCCTAGACACATAGTAGTTATTGTAAATAAGGGACACCACAGGACCTATGTTCCTTTGGACCTGGCTTACTTCACTTAATATAATTTTCTCCAGGCCTTTCCATTTCCTAACAAATGGGGTAGTGCCCTTCTTCTTGATGGCAGCACAGAATCCCATCATATATATATATATATATATATATATATATATATATATGTATATGTATGTATGTATGTATGTATATATACATCACATTTTCTTGATCCATTCATCTACTGAGTAGCATCTGGGTGATATATAAGGATCTAGCTTTAGTTTTCTATAAGTGATTAATCAATTTTGCCAGCACCATTTACTGAAGAGGCTGTCTTTCTTCCATTCTATTGTTTTTAGCTCCCTTATTGAAGATTAGGTGGCTATAGGTCTGTGGGTTCATTTCTGGGTTTTCAGTTCTATTCCATTGGTCCTGAGGTCTGTTCTTGTGCCAGTACCAAGCTGTTTTGATTACTATGGCTTTGTAGTAGAGTTTGAACTTTGGTATTGATATTCCTCCAGCACTGTTGTTTCTGTTAAGGATTGTTTTTGCTATTTAGGGTCTTTTATTGTTTCATATGAATTTTTGGATTGCCTCTTCTATTGTCTTGAAGAATGAGATTGGAATATTGATAGGTATTGCATTGAATTTGTAAATAGCCTTGGGAAGTATTGCCATTTTTACAATGTTGATCCTTCCGATCCAGGACCATGGGAAGTTTTACCACTTCCTAAGTTCTGCTTTGATTTCGTTTCTCAGGTTTTTAAATTTTTTTTTATCATAGAGGTCCTTCACTTCTTTAGTTAACTCCTAGATATTTTATTTTTTGTGGGGCTATTACAAAACCAGTTGTTTTTCTGATTTCAGCCACGCTCTTCTCATTGTTGGCATACAGAAAAGCCATTGTTTTTTGAGGGTTACTTTTATATTCTGCTACTTTGTGAAAGTTTTGAATCTGCTTGAGTAATCTGGGAGTAGAGTCTGCGGGGTTCTTTAAATACAAGTTCATGTCATCTGCAAAGAGGGAGAGTTTTACTTCATCTTTCCCTATTTGGATCCCCTTTATGTTTGCATTTCATCTTATTGCTGTAGCTAGGCATTCTAATACTAAGTTGAAGAAAAGTGGAGAGAGTGGACATCCTTGTCTTTTTCCTTTAGTTTTTCATCATTCAGTATAATGCTGGCTGTAGGTTTGTCTTATATAGCCTTCATTATATTGAGGAATGTTCCATGGATTCCTATTTTTTCCAGATCCTTCATCATAAAGGGGTATTAGATCTTCTCAAATGCTTTTTCTGCATCTCTTGAGATAATTATGTGGTTCTTTTTTTAAAATTATCTTTAAGTAGTTATACAAAGAAGTTCCCATTCTACCAAACAGTATATAAGTTCAAAGTGTCTGACAACATTGTCATCCAAATTATGTGGTTCTCATCTTTGTTCTTGTTGATATGATGAATTATATTAATTTTTTTGGTCACTCGTGGGGCTTGAACTCTGGGCCTGGGTGCTGTCCCTCAGTTCTTCAGCTCAAGGCTAGCACTCTACCACTGAGCCACCTTCCCAGCCAGAATTATATTAATTGATTTGTATATGTTGAACCAGCTTTGCATTCCTGAAATGAATCCTGCTTGATCGTGGTGTATGATTTTTTTGGATGAATTGTTGAAGTCGATTGGCCAAAATTTTATTGAGATGTTTTGCATCGATGTTCATCAAAGAAATGGGCCTATAGTTCTATTTTCTTTGATGAGTCCCTGCCTGGTTTTTGGGGTGAGGGTTATGATGGCTTCATAGAATGAGTAGTGAACTTTCTCTTTCAATTTCATTGAAGAGTTGGAGGAGTATTGATGTGAGCTCTGCTTTGAAGGCCTTGTAGAATTCCACTGTAAATCCATCTGGTCCTAGGCTTTTCTTAGATGGGAGGTCTCTTATTGCTCTTTCTATTTCAATGCTTGATATGGGTCTGTTAAGTTGGTTTAACTCATCTTGGTTTAGTTTTGGTATGTGAATATTTGCTAGGAAAAGGTCCATTTCTGCCAGGTTCTCAAACTTAATAGCATAAAGGTTTGAGAAGTATTCCCTTATAATGTTCTGAATCTAGGTTGCTTCTGTAGTGTTGTTTCCATTCTCATTTCTGAATTTGTTTATTTGAGTGTGTTCTCTTCTTTTTCTGATAAGATTTACTAAGGGTCTGTCAATTTTGTTATTTTGTCAAAGAACCAACTCTTTCTTTTGTTGATACTTTCTATGGTTTTTTTTGGATTCTAATTCATTTTATTCTGATTTAATTTTAATTATTTGTTTCTGTTTACTGGGTTGGGGTTTAGCTTACTGCTCTTTTTCAAGGAGGTTCAGATTTCAGATCTCTCCAAGTTGTTGATGTAGGAACTCAGAACTATAACTTGCCACTGAGTACTGCCTTTGCTGTGTCCCAGAGGAGCTGGTAATTTGTGTGCTCATTTTTGTTGAATATCATGAACATTTGAATTTCCTTTCCAATCTCTTCCATGACCCACTGGTAGCTCAACAGTGTGTTGTTCAGCCTCCATGTGTTACACAACTTTCTTCGGTGGCTTTTGGTATTGAGTACTAATTTTATTCCCTTGTGGTCTGAGGAAATGCAGGGCATAATTTCAATGTTTCTGAATTTGGACAAATTTGCTTTGTGACCTAAAGTGTGGTTTATCTTGGAAAATGTTCCATGTGCTGCTGAGAGGAAAGTGTATTCTGATGCTGCTGGGTGAAATATTCGGTAGATGTCTGTTAAGTCTAGTTGGTCTATGCAGTTGCTTAAATCTGTGGTTTCTCTGTTGAGTTTTTGCCAGATTGATTTATCTAGTGGGGATAGTGGTGTGGTAAAGTCCCCAACAATTAATGTCTTTGGATCTATGTGAGATTTGAGGGAAAGTGGTGCTTCTTGGATAAATGTGGGTGCTCCATTGTTTGGTGAATAGGTATTTAGAATTGTAATATCCTCCTGAAGGAGGGATCCCTTAATTAGTATGTAGCAATCTTCTTTATCTTTTCTCACTAATTTTAATTTGAAGTCTATTTTATCTGATATTAGGAGTGCAACTCCCGCTTGTTTATGGGGCTGTTTGCTTGGTATTTTATTCCAGTATTTCAATTTCAGAATATGTTCGTTTTAATGGGCAAAGTGTGACTCTTGAAGGCAACAGATAGAAGGATCTTGCTTCTTAATCCAACTAGACTGTCTATGTCGCTTGATTGGAGAGTTAAGTCCATTGATATTGAGAGTGGGGATTGAGAGGTATTTGGTAGTTCCTGCCATGTTATCCACCTTCTTGGGGCCTGTGACAAGTGGGGTTTTTCTATGGTTCTTTGATTCTCACGTTTTGTGCAGTTAGAGGTGTTTGGTAGTTCCTGCCATGTTATCCACCTTCTTGGGGCCTGTGACAAGTGGGGTTTTTCTATGGTTCTTTGATTCTTACTTTGTGTGCAGTTTCTTGGCCTTTATTGTGCTCTTGTTGGTTTTCAATGTGTAGGATATCTTTAAGTATCTTTTGTAGGGCTGGTTTGGTGGAGATATATTGTTTCAGTTTTTCTGTGCTATGGAAGTTTTTTATTTGACCTTTGGTTATGAAGGAGAGTTTAGCTGGGTACAGTATTCTTGGTTGATAGTTGTTTGTCTTTAGGGTGTGGCATACATCATTCCAGGCTCTTCTTGCTTTAAGTGTCTTTGCTGAGAAACCTGAGGTTATTCTAATTTATTTCCTTTTATAAATGATGGATCTTTTCTTCTTGACAGCTTTAAGAATCCTTTTCTTTGTCTGAATTGATCCTGTGTGGATTATAGTGACAGTAGGATGTCTTGTTCTGATCTGGTCTATTTAGGGTTCTAAAAGTTTCTTGTATCTGAAGTTTTCTGCTAGGATCCTGTTTAATTACTTTCTTAGACCATTAACTTCTGTCTCTAGGTGTTCCTGTACACCCATTATCCTCAGATTAGGCCTTCTGATGGTGTCTTCTAAATGTTGAATAGATCTATCATATTTCTTGTATTTGTCTTGAATAGTTGTCTGTTCTTTCTCTGTAATATCTAGGCTGTCTTCAATCACTGAGATTCGATCTTCTGCATGGTCTAACCTACTGTCAATACTTTCTACTTTGTTTTTTATTTTCTTTCCTCATATTTGGTTGGCTTTGATGGCTCAAATTCTTTGTTGGAGCTTCGTTTTAGATCTTGTATAGAATTCTTAACTTTCTTAATTTGGTTTTCAATGTTTATTCTCAAATACCTTAGTTGATTGGTTATGGTTTCATTGGACTCCCTTTCCTTCTGACGGGTTCCATTCAGCATTCTCTTTGTGTCCTCCCTGGATCCCTTCAGCTACCTGTTTATGGATTCTATGAATGCCTCCATTGATCTTTGTCTATTTTCATCCTGCTCACTTAATTCCTGTATTACTGTTTGATTAGCTTCCTCATGCTCATGCAATTCTTGTATTACTCTTTGTCAATTCTCAGCCTGCTCACACAATTCTTTTATTAATCTTTGATTAGCCTCATCTCAGTCCCTATCATGCTCACACTGAGTCCTTTGCAGGCTTCCAACATTTTCAGTCACAATTTTTACCAGTAGTGTTTGTAGAGCTTTTTGGGAACTCTCCTCTGGATTATTCATTAACTGTTCTGTCACTTGATTATCATGAGTGGGAGTTAAGATACCTGGACTTGCCATTTTTCTTGTGTTTCTCTGGCTTGTTCTGCTCATTTGGTATGAAAGTACCACCAATTTCACACTAGAATACTATTTTAAGCCAAGCATCAAAAAGAGTCCTGTAGTTGCACAGATTGATTGACACAGTCAAAATGGCTGCAGGTACAATCTAGTTCAATAGATACAATCTAATTCAACATCAAACAACTATGGATTAATGGGCTAAGGGCATCAGAGTGGGATTCAGTAGACCAGAAATTAATAGGTTTAGGGAGAATTGTGGGGGAAAATAGGATTAGAAGAATGTGGAGAGGTAAAAGGAAAGAAGGAATTTAGCCAAGCTCTAATTTCAGAGAGGAAACTGGATAGAACAGAATGAAAGGAGGAGAGAGATAAAGAAACAAGAAAAAATGAAAAATATAAAAATTTAAATTGAAAAAAATGAGACACTTAAAAATTATGTAGGTATAAAGAAATAATACTGCTAATAGAAGAAAAGGATAAATGAGAGGAGAGAGATAAAAAGGAAAAATGAAAAAAGAAGAAATAAAAACTTTAAAAATGGAATACTTAAAAATTATATAAGTATAAAGAAGTAATACTACTATTAAAGGAGTTAAGCCTAAGAGGTTGTGAATTGAGTAATCAATTTCCAAATTAAATATGCACACAATGAATGATAAGGTCTAATAATTGACGACAGGTATATATCTGGGGATGAGCAGAACAGAAATTAAGTCACATACACACAAAAAACGACCAAAAGGGAAAAGAGTTTAAACACACACACACACACACACACACACACACACACACACACACACACACACACACACACACACACACAACCTCAAATAAAAATTATGAAAGAAAAAATAGAAAACAATATTTTTTTAATTTAAAAATTAGGTAGGAAAAAGAGTTCTCTGATTTTTTTTTGGTGGTGGTGGGGGAGGATATTGTATCTCCCCTTTGTCTGTAACCAGTCTCTTGGTGGAATCTCTAGTTTGCTTGTGGTGTTTGGTTTTCCTGTGGCTTGACTGGCTTCCTAATTCAGTTTGTTTGAGCAGGCAGAAAGAAGCTCTACCTTTCCCAGGACTTTCTGACCCTTCTCCCAGGCTAGTTCAGTGGGAGGGAGATCTGCTTTGAGTATCACAAAAAAGGGAGATAGCTGTTTCCTCTTACTTGGAGTTGCTGCGATGAGGTTAGGTTGAGGGTAGGGTGGAAGCCTATCAGCCTATTCCTGAGGAGCTAGCTCCTGAGACACTCACAGAGTCCAGCCTGGAGCCATTCTCAGGATTTATTTTTTACTGAATTTCAATTGTTTTTCTTTTACCCCTCCTGCTGCTGGGTCTGCGGCTCTGTTTACCCAGTCAAAAATTCACTCCTCCAGAGGTAGAGCTTTCTCTGCCTGGGAAGGGAAACTTTTCCCTGGGTGGAGGTGAACAGGGCAGGTCAGGTTCCTGTGACCTGTTGAATGACTTCCATTGTTGTCTTCCAAGGTCTGAGTTGGAGCTAACAGCTTGGGCCAGGCCTTTGTCAGTATCAAAGATGGAGTTCTTCTCCGGTGGTGGGGAGGGACTACCTTCCCACTGCTGCTCCATGAGAAGGAGGGAGGATGTCTTGGGTGTACTCACGCCAAACTTGGTTTCCGGGTCATCCATGCTCTGTGATCAGCAGGATGCAGATTTCTGCTCTTTGTCAATTTTTGCTGATGGTGAATAGAATCCGCTCACACACCGCATCTGTCACTTTTGTCCTGGGCTCTCTTGATATGGTGTCTGCGGCAGCAGCTGCCACTGCCACCGCAGCAGACACCAACAAGTGCTCAGATCTGTCTTCTTAACCAAGCTTCCTGGGTTTTTCCTCTCTGGCCAAACTCTCTATACTATGATGGTACACTTGGTGTGATTCTCTAGCCTAGGACTGCTCACTGGAACACTAAAACTGCTTTCTATGCAAGAGCTTGTTTAGCCTCTAGCTTCTCCTCTGCCATCTTCCTCCAGACCTCAGTTGCACATTTTTTTAGTGGATGAAAATTAAGTAGGGCTAAAACATTTGAGCTGATATAAATAAAATGTTCACCGGCTGTGAGACTGTGCTCAAGCATTCTAACAACCATGAGCTGATGACTCCACAGGAAGTATACAAAACATAGTTTACATAAAGATTGTAATTTACTTTTTTCTCTTTTTTTTACCATGACTGGGTCTCAAACTTGAACTTGGTATCTGATGCTTGCTTTCACTCACTGGCTGGAGCTTTATGGCCTGAGCCAAGTCCCCAAACCCAAGCTTCTAGTTTAAACTCAACTTTTTATCTTCAAACTCTATCATGATATGAGCTCCTCAAACATTTAAGTTTTTGTTTTGTGCATGTGTGTGTGTATGTGTGTGTGTGTATGTGTGTGTGTGTTTTAAAGAAAACAGGCCGTGTTCTTTTCTTTTCTAGACAATGTATTAAGGATTCATTTATCTTCTGGTCAAGTCATTTTACATTTTCAAAGACACAGTGGTTTGGCTCTATGATGAACTTAACAAAAACAACCAAAAACTTCACCTAGGGCTGGGCCTGATGGCTTCATGTGTATAAATCCAGCTAGGTGTGAAATTGTAGTTTGAGACCAGCAGAAGCAAAAAGGTTCATGAGACCAAACCTCAACAAATAAGCCAGGTGTGTGGGTGCAGTGTGCATGCGGTGCCAGTTGTACAGGAGGCCAAGGTAGAGAGGATCATAGTTGAGGATGACCCTAGGGAAAAAAAAAAATGAGACCCTATCTGGAAAATAACGTAAAGACTTATAAGGCAAAACTCAAGAAGTGGTAGAATATCTGTCTAGCAAGCACAAAACCCTGTTTAAACCCCAGAGCCACTAAATAAATAAATAAAAATAAATAAATAAAAAAAACATGAAATCTAGTCAATGCTTATTGGTTTAGAACTTACCAATTCACATTTATTCTGTTTTTCAAATGCCTTCCCTCCACCTCATGTTCTGATTGAGAAGCTCTCATTTACAGAGACATGGTGAGAAAGTCCAGGTATCTTCATGGAAATGTGGAGCCTGCATTGAAGACATCTCAGCTTCCTCTCATCTCCAATTCATTTCCTATATACTTTCACATAAATGGAAAAGTATGGCAAGGGGTTGGAGGTTTCTTTAAAGTCCTGAGATCATTTTGGCTTTTGTGAAAGTCACATTCCTGACACCCTGTCAATCAGTATATAAAGTGCTGGGAAGCATCTGATTTATCGTTGGCTTTATTTGTGTGGACATGGAATCTAATCTGCCACTGCCAGTGCTTCAGTGTCCTCCAAATATGTATGGATCTCAATTTTAGCCTATCTGATACAAGCAGGAGCAAATCGCTTAAAAAATCCTACTTATCTGGGCCTCAGTGGCTCATGCCTATAATCCTAGCTACTCAGGAGGCTGAGATCTGAAGATCAAGGTTAGAAGCCAGCCCTGGTAAGAAAATGCATGAGACTCTTATCTCCAGTAAACTATTTTATTTTATTTTTTTGCGGGGGGGGGGGGTCTGGTCGTGGGACCTGGGCGCTGTCCCTCAGCTCTTCAGCTCAAGGCTAGCACTCTACCACTTGAGCCACAGCACCACTTCCAGCTTTTTTCTTTTTGCTTATGTGGTGCTGAGGAATCGAACCCAGGGCCTCTTGTATGCAAGGCAAGCACTCTACCACTGAGCCACCTTCCCAGCCAAGTAAACTATTTTACAAAGCCAGAAATGGAGTTGGGGCTCAAGTGGCAGAGCACTAAATTTGAGCAAAAAGAACTGGTTCAGGCACCAGGACAAACACACAAGAATAGTCTTAGCAAGGTGCTAGTGGCTGACTATTATTAGCTACTCAGGAGGCTGAGATCTGTGCATCTCAGTTCAAAGCCAGCCAGGTCAGGAAAGTCTATGAGACTCTTATCTCCAATTAACCACAAAAACACCAGAAGTGGAACTATGGCTAAAAGTGGTAGAGCCTTGAGCACATAAGTTCAGATAGCACCCAGGCCCTGAGTTAAAAGACCAGGCTGACAAATATGGTCTTAATGACATTCAATTTTTTCAAATGCTTCTCATCTACTTTATCCTATCCTCACAATTGGCAAATCTCTATAGTTTCCTGTTACCCAGGTTCTTTGGTGGGAACTTCTTCATATTTTATCCTCTGATTTCTTCTTCCCTCCCATCCAGAGAAGCAAGGTTCTTCTGTGGTGTTCATTGCATTTCCTTCTTCCTCTATTAGGACCTCCTTTCATCAATATCCTCTTTTCTCTGGCATTTGCAACTGTTTTCCACTCCTACCCAAGCATTTAAGTAGATCTTCAAAAGTTTCCTTAGCAACTTTGTCTATTCTAGGATCTTCCTTCTATTCCTCTCCTTTCTATCTTTTTTTCTCCAACTACCTCCTCCACTTCCTCCTCCTCTTCTTTCTCCTTTTCCTCTTCCTCATCCCTCATGTAACCAGACTGTCTCCCCTTCCTCCTATCTTTCTTCCCCTTCTCTCCCCTCCTCCTCTTTCTTATTATGGTTACTGAGATTTGCACTCAGGGCTTCACATTTTTCTACCACTTGAGCCACACCTCTAGTCCTATAAATTCCTTGATATACCTGGCTTTCTCACTTGTCTTCTGTAACTGCCTTACACCTTACTATCTGATTTTCAGTCTCCTCTGTCACTATTCTCTTTGTGGTTTTTCTCTTTTACCCCTTAATATAAGTACCCAAAGCTTTCACTGTTATAGCTACTTTCTACTTTTAGTAATTATTTTCATTTCTTTTTTTCATTTTCATTTCTTGAGCTTCAGCGATCACTTGTATGAAGATGAAAATTAAGAAGGAAGATCTACTCTTCCCATGACTCAGCTGGTAATAAAAATGCTACAACCTAAAAAGCTCTATGCAATCCAGAATACAATTGAGTAATAATTCCAAAGGAGATAAAATATGTTTCCCTAAAAGCCAAGAGAAAAAACCATACTCTGTTTCCAAACATTGATTTTATCATATGAAAATATAAAGATTGAGCAAAACAATCTAAAGTTGCTTTTACACAAAAGGAAATGATTTGTATAATTTTCTAAATGTACATAATAATCTTTTTTGTATATTTTTTATTGTAAAAATGCTGTACAGAGGGGTTACAGTTACACAAGTAAGGGAATGAGTACATTTCCTATTAAGCATTGTTGCCTCCTCCTTTGTTTTCCCCCTACCATTCCTTCCCTCCCAACTCCACAACTACACCCCCGGCCGCGGTTGTAAAGTTCGTTTTCAACATAGTGTTTTGTACATCTCACTGTTACAAGTTAATAAGCCTTTTTAACATTATTTTGCCATGTCTTAACTTGTATCTCAGTAATATGATTACTAACTAGAGAAAAAGATGATTTTAAAATTCTTCTATACTATTTCTGCATAAATGATATTTAAGAAAATGAATTTACTGTTATTTGAATTTATTTAGGTGGGGGCAGCAGGAGAGAAATTTCAATTTCTAGTTAGCTAAACATTGACTAGCCACTGCCTAGATTTCAGACATAAGAGTTTGAGCTACCAAAATATCTCTGCAATTGTGTGCCACATTCAATAAGACACAGAAGCAAGTGCTACTTTTGAAATGCACATCTGGGCTATGAGCTTCTGCTAATACTACATTAGTCAGGGAACAGATCACATCAGCTTTTTGATTTCTCTGCAGAATGCAGATCAAAATGAGTCTAAATTAAACTAGTATAATTGTCAGCCCTTGAATTTCTTTCAAAGAACAATGAGACTGAAAGTGTTAAAATGTAAAGTAAAGCAAATAAATGCTAAAATGATTTTGAAAATTTAAGTAATATTTAAAAATTTCTGAGAGCCTGAAAAAAGAGAGTTTGAGCTACCATAAGAAGAGAGCACTATTACTGTTTTTACGATTCAGTTCCTACATTGTAGATATCTAGATGTGAAAAATGCTCATAAGTATGAACTAAATTTACTTCTTCTAGGGGAAGTTGTGCCACTTTATTTGTCACAAGTCACTGAAAAAATATGCTTTCTGCTTAAGACACTGAAGTCTTCCATCAAAAGTAATGCAAAATCTGACTAAGTGTTAAAAAAATAAGCTCTTTTTTCTTATTAATAAGATGTCTCTAAATGTGTGGCTGACCCGAGACCATTTCCTATGTCACCTTAATTCTTTCCCATAAGCAGAGCTGCAAGCAAGATTTCGTGGATGCAGCGCTGTGTCTGCTCAAATTGACTGCCCTGAGCAGTGCTAAGGGCCAGCTCTCAAAATCTCTTGTTTCCTGCTGTTCCAAGACTGTATGAGGTCAGCTCTCTAATGGTGCGTACGAGTTACTAAAAGCCAAAGTTACACAGAAGGATGAGTTTCAAAAAAAACCTATCATAAAACTCAAAGTGATTTGATTTTTAAAGAAGTCATACAGTATTTTTTCAGTCACACATTTAAGCACTAACTTGTCTATTAAGTTAAAATCTACAAGACTCAAGTGTCATATAATTATTAGAATCGCATTAGAATTAGCACTTAAATAAATTTTTTTCTTGAATTTTATAATCTGCCTTTTATTATTTAGCATTAAGGTATAACTCAAAATAATTTATCACAGAAATTCAAGATCCCTCCATTGATAGACATTTTTGTGGAGAAAAGGTCTTTCAAGTTTTCTGGAAAGATTGTTCTCTACTTTTCCCCAGTTTACCCATATGAACACTACCTTTCTGATCTGCTGCTTCTCTCCGTAGTCCATCCTTCCCAGTCCTTTTCAATTTGGAGCACATCTGAAGTGGGAAGCCAAAAGCTCCTGAAGCCTTTCTAGTCATCCTTCAGTTTTAACTACTGTGTCTGGTCCTTCTTTTTTTACTCTCCACAAACATGAAAGTTCCTGACCTCAATCCCAGTCCTTCTCCAGTGTTCTGACTCTTCCGGGTCTATAAATGAACTTCTGTTATACAGTCCAAGCTTTTTTGATAATCAATTCTCCTCCATTGAGGTTAATAAAGCATACAATGACTGAATCTGTAACTTGACTGTAACTTTTTAAAGAGTCTATTTAATCGGACATTTTGTTTCCATATGCATAAGTTCAATGTGGGTATATCTAATCCAAGAAAGTTTTCAAGAAGAATATAAAAAATATTGTGTAAAGTCCAGAACTTTCCATCAGTTCTTCCTACTAACTGAAGCTAAGGAAGAAGGCATTAACCTCAACCAACAGAATGACTCTAATGGAAAACCATGCAGATTTAAAGAGGCAGCTCAGTAGGCGTTAGCTTGGCTACATAATGAGATGTTTGATTTTCACGGAGCATTTCTTGCTGTCCTAAAAACTACATAAGAGCAAAGTACAAGAAGAGTCTGGTATTAAAATAAAGATATTAAATAGCAGAAGAAATGGCTTCTTTATGTCACAATTCAGATGCAGAAAATTCAACATAAAGGTTACCAAATATAATAATATGCAATTATTTCATAAGAAAGTACTCTTGTTGTCAAATAAATGATACTATTTCCAGTTAAGTGAATAAAAGTTATGATCAAGGAGTTTTAGCATTGCTGAAAGTATCTGTAGTTCCAACTCTTTGTAAGCAAGGAGGAGAGAGATGAGTCAAAGGTAAAAAATAATCACACCTGGCATCTCCTTATCTCAGTTTGACTTTAAACAAACTCCTACCATCAGATTTGGTAAGCAAAGTACCAGCACCAACACTGTATGCCTTGTTCAGTATTTTTTGTTTTCCTGTTGACTTAAAAATAGGGCCAATGATTAAGAGATAATCCCTCTTTACCCTTTTCCTATGAAAGATAAGGCATTCTTCTTCAACATAAAGAAGAGCTGAATAAAAACAACAATAACAACAAAGAAAAACCTCATGTGTCCATATCTTGGAGTTCATTTTGCTTAGCATCATCTTATATGGTCAAGTATACATAGCTTTTGAACTTTTCTGCTCATCTAAATTAACCTAGATATATACTAGTTATTGCAAATAAGTGAAACAATGGGACCTACATTTCTTTGGGTCTGGTTCATTTCACTTAATATGATTTTTTTCCAAGTCTTTCCATTTCCTTACAAATGGGGTGGTGTCATTCTTTCTGATGGAAGCACAGTACATACTTCTTTCCAGAGTGGTTGAACAAATTTATACTCCCATCAACATTGCAGTAGGGTTCCCTTTTGGCCACATCCCCTCCAGCATCTGCTATTATTAGATTTCTTGATTATAGCCATTCTATCTGGGGTAAGGCGTAATCTCAATGTTGTTTTGATTTGCATTTCTTTTATGGCCAGAGAGGTTGAGCATTTCTTCATGTTTCTATGGGACATTCTTTTTTTTTGGGGGGGGGGGTCCAGTCGTGGGGCCTGAACTCTGAGCCTGGGCGCTGTCCCTCAGCTCTTCAGCTCAAGGCTAGCACTCTACCACTTGAGCCAAAGCGCCACTTCCGGCTTTTTTTCTTTTTGCTTATGTGGTGCTTAGGAATCGAACCCAGGGCCTCAGGCATGCAAGGCAAGCGCTCTACCACTGAGCCACCTTCCCAGCCTTCTATGGGACATTCTTATTTCCTCTTCAGATAAGTCTCTCTTTAAGTCTTTAGCCCACTTATTTATTGGGCAGTTGTTTCTTTGAGGATTTGTTGTTGGGAGATTTAATTTTTTGAATTCTAAGTGTATTTTAGATATGAGGCCCTTATCCATTGTATGGGTAGTGAAGATCTCCCAATCCATGGGCTTTCTGCCATGAAGAAGCTATGCAGTTTCATTTGTCCAACCTTTCTTTGATTTGTTGTGTTTCTGGGTCTTTATCAAGGACATTTCAGCCTGTGCCAAGGAGACCTAGAGTTTCTCATATTCCTTGCTGTAATGTTTTCAGGGTGTCTGCTTTGACTTCAAGGTCTTTGATCCATTTGGAGTCGATTCTGGTGCAGGGTGATATACAAGGATCAAACTTAGGTTTCTACAAGTGTTTAGTCAATTTTGCCAGCACCATTTACTGAAGAGGTTGTCTTTCTTCCATTATATTTTTTTGTTCCCTTATAGAAGATTAGGTGGCTATGATCTTTACAACTTTGTGGGGACGGAAGGGGGGGAAGCAGGGGTGGGAAAGGATAGTAGGAAAAAAAAACAAAGGAGGATAACAATGTTCAACAAAAAATGTATTCACTACCTTACTCATATAACTATAACTCCTCCGTACAGTATCTTTACAATAAAATTTAAATTTTTTTTAAAAAGCTGAAACAAAATAGGAGTCAGATTTTGAAGATTCTTAAAATCTAGTGTGTAAAATGCGTATATTTTGCCTGGGCAAGAAACCTCACTTAGTAATCTTAGCACTTAAGAGGCTGAAGTAATAGAAGATGGCTATTTCAGCACCAGCATGGACTAAATATTAAGGCTGTTCCCCAAAATGTGCACATTGTACTTAAATGTTTTTTAAAATTTTTTTATTCCCCTTTCTTAATAAGAAATGCCTCTTTGAAAACCCATGTGAAGCATGACAGCTCATGTGTTCATGTTGTATTCATTTATTAATTGCCTGTCAAAGGAAATAATTTTATATGAGACTGTAGCTTGCTATTCAAAATCTCTAGAGACCCATTATAGTCTTTACTGGATGAAATACGATTGTTAAAATGTTTTAAAATCATTTAAACAAAAGCAGTTGAAGGAATCCAACATGGCGGATGACAGAAGGGGCAATTCCAGAATTCTATTTGCTCAATCAGAAATACAAAGTTCTTTTTCTTGGGGGATGGGGGGAAGGGGTCCGGCCATGGGGCCTGAACTCTGGGCCTGGAGCTGTCGCTCAGCTCTTCAGCTACACTTGAGCTACAGTGCCACTTCCGGCTTTTTTCTTTTTGCTTATGTGGTGCTGTGGAATCGAACCCAGGGCCTCATACATACAAAGGCAAGCGCTCTACCACTGAGCCACCTTCCCAGCCCAGAAATACAAAGTTCTAACTGGAAATACAGCTCAAAAATGGACACCAGGGAAAGGAAGCAGTCAGAACTTAACAACAAGCAAGAAACCTCAAACTTATAACTCAGAAAAAGGAGAAAAATTGACAACAATGGCAAAAACTCAACAAGTCCACATAACCTGGTCGCATTGCAGCCTGTTGCAGGGCCTGGAGGGCAGCAGCTCTGTGAGGACCAAGGCTTGGTGCAGCCCTCTGCTCCATGAAGAACCCTACTTGGATAAAGAACCACATTCAGCGCAGACCTTTTTGGGATGCCCACTACACAGAATAGCCCTGAGCTCGACACAGATCTCTTCTCTGAACAATCCAGTACTCAACTGCAGTCTTCATGGCAACACTGATCTCTACCTGGAGAAGCCTGCCCAGCAAGACAGCAGCTATAGTGCAAGAGAGATCTGACTTCACAGGCTAAACCCAGGAAGGAGACCAGGTTATCACCAAACACCATGAGTCAGGAACTTATCATTCCCAGGTAGCCAGAGAGAAGGGTTGAGGAGAAATCCAGTCCTTGGCTCAGAAACAGGCATGGGCATAAGAATGGGAATGAGTAAGCATAAACAAGAGACAAAATTCTGAGCTTGGAACCTAGATATAAAGTGGAAAAAGGATAGCTTCTTCAATAGTCGGTGTTGGGGAAAGTAGGCATCTATATGCATAAAACTGAAAGTGGATTCCCCATGCATTAATATCAACTCAAAGTGGATCAAAGACCTCAATATCAGATCTAGAACTTTGAAATTACTGCAAGAGGGAGTAAGAGAAATACTAGAACTTATAGGCACAGGCAGAAACTTTTCAAGAAACTTTTCAAGAAAGACAGCCAACAAACTGGGAGATGATCTTTACTATAGCAATATATCTGACAAAAGCCTAATACACAAAATATACACAGAGCTCAAGAAACTAACCTTTTCTGAAGCTAATAAATCAAACACTAAATGGGCAAAGGAGCTAAGGAGAGACTTCTCAGAAGAAATAAGAATGGTAAAAAAACACATTAGGAAATGCTCACTGGCCCTGACTATAAAGGAAATGCAAATCAAAACAACTCTGAGATTCCATCTCACCGCAGTTAGGCTGGCCAAAATTGTGAATTCAAACAACAAATACTGGTGGGGATGTGGAGGAAAAAAACCCAGTTTCACTGCTAGTGGAAATCTATACTTGTACAACCACTCTGTCCAGCAGTCTGGAGGTTCTTCAAAAAACTAAACGTAGATCTTCCCTTTGATTCAGCCATATCACTCATGGGCATCTACCCAGAACAACACAAGCCAAGATACGTAAAGACACTTGCATGTTCATGTTCATTGCTATACTATTCACCATAGCCAAGTTATGGAAACAGCCCAGATGCCCTAAAATAGATGGGTGTATCAAAAGAAAATCATACCTATCCATAAGGGAGTTTACATAACCATAAGACAAAAATGACATTATATCATTTGCAAGGAAATGGATGGACCTAAAACAAATCATGTTAAGTGAAGTAAGCAGGGTTCAGAAAGATAAATGGTGCATGTTTTTTTCTCATATGCCAAAGCTAGATCTAATATACACTGGAACATGGTGCATTATCCAGGACTCTAGTTATTCACACACAGTGGGACGAAAGCAGCAGGAGAGGAACACAAAGGTACAATGCTTATGTGCCTCATATAAGATATTTATTGAAATTAACTCCAGGAAATGGAAATGTGTTTTTTTCTTTGTTGCTTTGTTTTAATTTAATTTTCTTTTTGTCTTGTTTGTTCACGAATCTATCTTTGGGAAGGTAAGTAGGGAGGCACAGAAATGGAGCCGCAAAAGGTGAACAAATGCAGCAGTGGTACTCACTAGACACTTTGTTGAAAATGAACCATACAACTTGGTGGGTGGGAGGAGAAAGGAGGGAAAAACCATGAGAGTGAGTGAGGGAAGGGGTGACATTGTCCAAGTGAAGTGTCTCATTCCTGACTTACGTAACTCTAACCCCTCTGTACATTACTATTATAACAACATTTAAAAGGTTTTTTTAAAGGAAATTAAGGAGCCAGGTAGTGATTACTCACACCTGTAATCCTTGCTACTCAGGTGGCTGAGATCTGAGGATGGAGATTCAAAGCCAGTCTGAGCAGGAAAATCCATGGGATTTTTATCTCCAATTAATGGCTACAAAAAGCTGGAAATGGCACTGTGGCTCAAATTGGTTGAACACTAGCCTTGAATACAAAAAGCTCAAGCCTCTGAGTTCCAGCACCAGAATTGGCACGCACACACACACACACACACACACACACACACACACACACAAAGAAGTTAAAGTGTAGGCATAACCAAATAACCATCTTAAAAAATTAATGTGGAAAACATCGTGGGTTTCTAAGAGTCTTCCCTCAGGGAGTGTTGGTAGATATAAGGCAGAAACAAGGGAGTAGGATTCAAGATAATTGAGTGTTCATTTTGAGAATCTCCTAGGATACTCCTGGCACAATATGCTTACAATAAGGTAGCAAAGTCAGAGAACAACAGTGGCCCTTTTGAATTATGGGAACACTTAGTAGAAGTGAAGAGATTACCTGTGAAATTATAAAGGTTCTAATTAGAAAATTAGAACCTTTATAAAAAATGTATTCTCACTTATCTGTTGGAGTATGGATGAAAATGAAGATGATGATAAGTATGATGATGATAGTAATGCATGTGAGAGGGTCTATCTAGGATGAATCAGTGGGATCAGTGAGGGAGAAAGAAAGGAATAATTCCAGAATCATGGATACACATAATGAACAAATTTTGGAGGAAAATACATGAGTAGGAATTCAGGGCTTTGTGCTTGAAAAGTAGGCATTCTACCACTTGAGCTATGATGTCAGCTGATTTTCTTTTTAACTTGGGATATTGGATAGAGTAAAAACAACAGATTTCCATAGTGTTAATTTTCCAAGAGTATCTTCATATTACGAAATGACTTTATTTCAATTCATTTTACAATATTTGGCTCAGCAAAATGTTATTTCAGAATAGTTTCTAATTCCAAAGTTATTTCTTATATATGCATGGTTTCAATATTTCATCCCCTAAGAAACATAAAAACTTAAATGTAATTGGTTTAGAGATACTTAGAGTTTTGCCTTTGTTTAAGCTTAGCTATTTGTATAGGATCATTCTAGGATGCTTTGAGTAAACTAAGTATGAACATAGAAAAATTAGGTAGATTTAAAAGCTAAGTGAGAAATGAAGAACACATGTCTACATAAGCAATGATATTTCCTTAGGGTGTAATTTATGACATGAACAATTTTTTCACAACAATTCAATGATAGGAATGTTTTCAAACAAGTACTACATGTGTAATTCTGTTTTAATTGTAGTGAAGCAGAACTTTATACTAGAGTTTTCAAATGAATAGAATTGAGCTAATTGAGCTTCTTAAATGGGGATTAATTCTTTAGCTAATATATTTCAAAAGCTATTTTTATGTATTTCTACAAGCCTGCAATGGTGGGCTACTTGCTTACTACATATTCATCTATATGTAAGTTTCTGAGAACATGAGTCATACTTTCCAATAGAAATAACGAACATTCCATGATTGGCCATGAAAAACTTCCAGCATAGATGTCATCTTTAATATTGTGAAAGTACCTATGCTAAGGTTTCCATGGGTTCTAATGTTCTGGGTTCTACTATGGGATTCTAGGAGCACTGTTTCCCTCTCACCCTCCTATGTCATCTCTGGATATGAGAGTAAAAGTTTTCTTATCCTCTATAATTAGCTCTTGGGCATGATGTGGTTAAAGATAAAGGACAGAATCACTTATGGAGGCCTGACCAGGAGAAAGAAGAGAAATGATATAGGGCAGAATTTGGGAACCTGGGATTTCAGCCAGCTCCTGAAAGCTTAGTCAGCGAGGTGTGGACTTCTTATGGAGGTAACTGATTGCTAAGTTGAACGAAAGGTTGACAAGAGAATCTTTACTAAGGCTCATGATGGTGGTTGTCCTTACAAAATTCCAAGTCCCAGTTGAATACAAGCTGGCTTTTTAGAAAGCAAAGTACTGAGACCAAGAAGGAAAATGCCTTTCTGGCTGGGAATCAGTGCCTAAGAAAACAAAACCATATGTGTATGAGCTGCTTGCAGAAGGGAGAATGAAGGAGTGGGCAGAGGGTCCCGTGTGGAGCCACACCCCAATCAAACCTCTCTGTTAGTTCTTTATTCCTAGGACTTGTACTCTGATTTCACATTTCCATTTATGTGAGACACAGACCTGAAATCTCAAATATTCCCTCATTTCCTTATCTGGCAACAGTGTGCTTTTTTTTGTCAGCCCTGGGGCTTGAACTCTGAGCCTGGGTTCTATCCCTCAGCTCTTCAGCTTAAGGCAATCACTCTACCACTTGAGCCACACAGCCCCACTTCTGGTTTTCTGGTAGTTAAATGGAGATAAGAGTCTCATGGACTTTCCTGCCTGGGCTGGCTTTGAACCACAATCCTCAGATCTCAACCTCCTGAGTAGCTAAGATTACAGGCATGAGCCACTGGTGCCCAGCAAGTGTGCAATTTTTGATGTTTTAGAAGAATCTTCACAACTTAAATTGGAAATAGGCATCAGCATACTGCTCCTACATTTTCTTCTTCTGTCCATTTTTCTCTGTAGTTCCTATAAAGAAATCCAAAAGGGAACAGGATACACACACGCCAGGAATACTCAGTACACATATGTGATAATGGAAGTAGGAAATGTGAGATTCATATGGGGAGAGGGAACAAATGGGGTGGGAAGAATGATGGAAGGGATGACTCTGATCAAGAAGTACTGAATAGTTTTATATATAGTCTAGGTGGCATTCATCTAGACATTTTATCCCAAGAGCGTTGGAAGTCACAATGACTCAAGTAAGACAAGACTGAGAAGGAGCAGCTGATCTCAGTCAGAAATGCATTAGGTATACAAATTCAATGGCAGTGTAACTGGAAACTCCTCGGAATACTTGAGCTAATATAACACAGAACCTTTGCACAGGTGACTTTACTTATTCATAGATTGTTCACATTTTCTACTTGTTTCCAAGCAGAGAATATAAAAAGCATATTATCAAAGACCATCTATCTATCTAAAATTGAAGTCACATTCTGGAGAAAAATGGAAGGCCCAGAACTGATATCATGCCATGTGAATACACTGAGTTCAATGGAACATAAATTAGTTTTCTCTCATGGGAGGAAGTTAGTTATTATCCTATCACTACAGTTTTTTTGAAGTACCTGCTGGCTTATTGACAGGAACTGAATTGAATCACAAGCTCTGTGGAGAGAGCGAGATTGCTTATTTTTTTCCCCAGGTTTATTTTGAAGCTTCCAGAGTACATTAGGCAGAAAGCCCAATTTTAATTACTACAAACAGATACTAATGACAGTCTGAATGTCCATTGGTCAATTTTCTTCTTAGTGTGGCTGGCCAGGCATTCTTATAAACACTTCCATAATAATTTTACAAAGAAGCTCCAGCTCATAACATTATAAAATATTCTTTTTATCCTGGCCCCTAAAATTACATGTTTCACTGGAATCTACCTAACTTTTAATGTCATTTTGCCAATTTTGTACAATTCACTCACTTCCCTTTCTGTATCTGCTTAGGACTCATTGGCTTTGATGATAATAACATAAACCTAGTCATAAAATAGTTTATGCCTCCCTTAATGGCTTGGAGTTTATTAGTACAAATAATATAGCATCATCTCCAATATGCTTCTGGAATAGTGTACCCACTTTTTCTGTTTCAATACTTGTTAAGGAAAATGGTGATGCTTTGAATAACAATTAACACCAATGCCATCACTCTCGATGTAATAAAAGCCCACTTTACTTTTAATATTAGAATATACACTTTCACGTTAGCTCATAAAAGTGGTGGTGTCCACTCTTTACATCGAGAACTAAGTATAACCCCCTTTAAACTAAATATTATAGCCAGGACCCGGTGGCTCATGCCTATAATCCTAGCTATCCAGGAGGCTGAGATCTGAGGATCACAGTTCAAAGCCAGCCAGGCAGGAAAGTCTGTGAGACTCCTATCTCCAATAAATTACCAGGAAACCAGAAGTGGCACTGTGGCTCAAGTAGTGGAGTGCTCATCTTGAGCTGAAAAGCTAAGGGACAGTGCCCAGCACCAGAGTTCAAGCCACACGACTGACAAAAATAACTAAATAAAATAAACTATACATTATAAGGTAACATTACAAAATTTTATTATACTATTATATTTCTTTTCAAAATATAACATTTTCTGTTTAAAATTATTATTTTAAAAGGACTGTAGTCAGCTGGGCACAGCTCATGCCTGTAATTCTAGCTAATTAGGAGGCTGAGACATGAGGATTGTGGTTCAAAGCCAGCCTGGGCAATGTGGCTGGCCAGGCATTCTTATAAGCCCTTCTATAATAAGTTTACAAAGAAGCTCCAGCCCACAACATTATAAAATATTTTCTTCTTTTCCTGGCTCCTAAAATTACATGTTTCTCTGGAGTCAACCTACCTTTTAATGTCATTTTGCCAATTTTGTACCTCTCAAAGCCTGGAAGCAGAGCTGTGGCTGAAAGTGATAGAGTGCTAGCCTTGAGCAAAAGAAGCTAAGGGACAGCATCCAGGTCCTGGGAAAAATAAAATAAAAAATAAAAGTACTGTAATACATGGAGAGGGTGCATGAGAGAAGAGAGAATTTTTAACAGTAAAAGCTGTCCCAACAGGAATACTACATGGAAGACTAATTCAGCTGTATTGTCACCTGGCTCATAATTTGTAGGAGTATTCTCCAGTAAATTGTGGTAGCATCTTAGTTGTTGTTGTTGTTGTTGTTATTTTCTGCTCTCTTAGAAAACTATACAGAGAAACATAGACTAAAAACAAACAAACACCAATTTACAAATGGAAAATTTAGGGACTACTAAAGAAAGAAAATTGTAGATTGTAGTATGCATGTTTGTGTGGCCCAAAATCTTGAGACTAGCAGAAACTGAACAGGCAGTGCTATGGTCTGAATGTCTATGTGGCACTTAACCTCTTAGGTGGTAAAAAGTGTCCTTGGGAAGTGATTAGGTCAAAAACCCTGGAGAATAGGATCTATGCCATTATAAAACAGACTTGTGACCAAAAATCCAAAAGTGGACCTACGGCTCAAGTGGTAGAATGCTAGCTTGTAGCAGAAAAGCTGAGAAACAGCACCCAGGTCCTGAATTCAAGCCTCAGGATCAGTACACACAAAAACAACCCCAGACTTTGTGCCATTTTACCTTTCTACTGAGTGAGGACAGAGATGGAAGATGCCATCTTTAAAGGAGGTAGAAGCCTTGACCAGACATTGAATCTACTGGCACCTGATTGGAGACTTCTCAGTCTTCAGAATATAAGCAGTATATTCCTGTTGTTTATAAATTACTCAGTCTAAGCCATTATGTCATAACATCCCAGACTAAGAAAGGCAGCAACAAGAATATTAATTATATTTTGTCTTTCACACTTTACCTTTCAAGTGGATATTACTACGTGTAGCCCATACTTAGGGCCTTGTAGTCCACTCCCTTGGCAGGGAGAGCATCTTTATAAATTATTTAGAATTCTATATAGATTGGTCCTTTCCTTTTTTAACCATTCATTCAGCCTAACTTTTAAAAAAAATTTTAATATATTTTTTATTGTAAAGATACTATACAGAGGTGTTACAGTTACATGAGTAAGGTAATGAGTACATTCCCTATTGAGCATTGCTACCCTCTCCTTTGTTTTTCCCCTAACATCCCTTCCCTCCCCATCTCCCCAACTGCTCCCTCCCTCACTCCACCCCCAAAGTTGTAAAGTTTGTTTTCAGCATAGTGTCTTGTGCATCTCATTGTTACAATGAGTAAATCTGTATCCTTATTTCAACATTTTGTTATTTCTCTTCCCCTCCCCAAATTAGAAAAATGTATATACAAGATGCAGGACACTGGAATCAGAAAACAGGGGTTATACCATGGGGAAAACAACACAATCACACAGTACATTATAAGTACATTAAAAACACAGAAACAAAGTTAAAACCTCTTGTGTTCCTATCTTGGGGTTTATTTCGCTCAGCATCATCTTATATGGTCATATGTACATAGCTTTTGATCTTTTCTGCTAGACATATACTAGTTATTGAAAATAAGGGAAAACATGGGACCTATGTTTCTTTGTGCCTGGCTTACTTCACTTAATATAATTTTTTCCAAGTCTTTCCATTTCCTACCAAATGGGGCAGTGTCATTCTTTCTGATGGAGACATAGAATTCATATATATATATATATATATATATATATATATATATATATATATATAATATTTTCTTGATCCATTCATCTACTGAGGGCATCTAGGTTTGTTCCATATCTTAGCTATGGTGAATAATTCAGTCTAACTTTTCTTGCACTGACTGGAAGAGCAGAAGACAGAAAATAGACTTGTTGAAATTTATTTTATACTGTAGTTATAATTTAAAGCCATATTTTGTATTTTGTGGTTCAGATTATTTCATCTTTGGCCACTGAGAGTACCACTGACTCCTGTGTTCATTTTTCACATCTTCATATTTATGTGGCCTTTTCCCCCAAACCCATAGGCTCAATCTAGCTATGAGAAAAGTATGCAAATCTCAGGTCAGGGATATTCTACAAAATTCCTCAAAAATATAGGACCCTATTCAACAAATAGCTAAAGTAGTAGGTAGAGCATCTGCCTAGCAAGCTCACACAGAGAAATCAAGCCCTGTACTGCCACAAAATTTCTAAGATAATTTGGTATTCATCTAGTATGAGTATTCTATACATAAATGGATTGCTTACTGAAAAGAAGAATTCAAAAAAGCAGAACACTTAGTCACAGTAAAGGTCAGAGAAAATGGAATAATTTCAAAGGACTGAAGTATTTTTCAACACAGAATTCTCTACTTAATAAAATTAGTATTCAAGAAAAAAGTAAAGTCAGATTTCAGAGAAAAAGAAGAGAAAAAATGAACAAAAGAATAATCATTAGAAAGTCAAAGGAAACATTACAAATGAAAGTAAAGCATACTTTGATAGGAAAAAAATAAAGACAGTACAAAGACTATCAATTAAAACCAAAGGCTAGGTAACTATGACCCATGATGGACCAAACCAAGTCTGTAATCTTTTTTGTATGGATCAAGGGTTTTATATCACAATACTAATGCCACTCCTCATTGAGGTAGAGAAGCAATCCATAAATTTATATGGAACTACAAAAGACCCCGAATTACAAAAGCAATCTTGGCAGGGGGGTGAGGGGGGGAGGCAGCAAAAAGTATTGTTGATGGTATAACAATTCCAGACTTCAAACTCTACTATGGAGCTATAGTAACAGAAACACCTTGGTACTGGCACAAAAATAAGCCTGAGAACAAATAAAATTATAAGAACAAAAAAAATAAACCCACAGAACTTCAACCATCTAATATATGATAAAGACTCAAAAATGTAAGATGGAAAATAGCTCCTTCAATAAATGATGTTGGAAAAACTGGGTGTCCATATGCAGAAAATTCAAATTGGATCTCTGTCACCATATACTAATATCAATTCAACATGGATCAAAGACCTCAATCTAAGACCTGAAACCATGGAACCTCTATAGGAAGGAGGAGAAGAAACATTAGGACTTCTCAGTAGGCAGGAACTTTCTAAGTAAAGTTCCAGGAGCTCAGCAAATCAGAGAAAGAATTGATAAATGGGACTGCATCAAGTTAACAAATTTCTGGTTGACAAAGGACATAGTTAACAAGTTAACAGAATTGGAGAGGGTCTTTGCCAGCTATACACCAGACAATCCTAATATCCCAAAAATGATTAAAACACTAAACCCTTAAACAATCAACAGTTCAATTAATAAGTGAGAAAGTGAGCTAAATAGAGACTCTTCAGAAGAAGTAAAAATGGCCAGTAGACACATGAAAAAATGCTCAACATCTCCAACTACAAAGAAAATACAAATCAAAACAATACTGAGATTCTGTCACACAACAGATGCTAGGGGGAATGTGGACGAAATGGAACACTGCTGGTTGGAATGTAAACTTGTTCAATCACTCTGGAAAGTAGTGTGAAAATTCCTCAAAAAATTAAGCATAGAATACCCTTGATCCAGTGATACCACCCTTAGGCATCTTCCCAGAATATTGCAAGTCAGGATACAGTAAAACCACTGTAAAACTATATACATTGCTGCACTATACACCACACCAAGATATGGAAACAGCCTAGATGTCTCCCAACAGACAAGTGGATCAAAAAATGTATATATAAATGTAAATATACACATTGGAAATTTACTCTTCCATCAAGAAGAATGATATTATATTATTCACAATGAAATAGGTGGACCTGGAAAAAAATTATGTTAAGTGAAGTAAGTGAGGCTCTGAGAGACAAAGCACACAGATCTAACATGAATATACAAGGAAACTAATGTGGGGTTGTATGCAAGTATACACAAATACATTCACCAAAATATAATATTTTCAGAGAAGAATTCAAATGGCAAAATTCCTTAGAAAAACAACTCACAGTATATTTTAGATATGAGATCCTTGTCTGTTGTATGGCTAGTAAAGAGCTTCTCCAATCCATGGGCTTTCTATTGATCTTGCTAGCTATGTCCTTTGCCATGCAGAAGCTCTGCAATTTCATGCAATCCCATTCGTCCAACCTTTCTTTGATTTTTTTGTGTTTCTGGGTATCTATTAAGAAAATTTCGGCCTGTGCCAAGGAGACTTTTCTGTAATGTTTTCAGGTGTCCCAGCAATCCCAATTTTGGGAATTTACCCAAATGTTCACAAACAAGGCCATCCTAGGCTACCAGCACAACTATGTTTATTGCAGCATTATTTACCATAGCTAAGATATGGAACCAACCCAGATGCCCCTCAGTAAATGAATGGATCAAGAAAATGTGATATAGATATAGACATAGATATAGATATAGATATAGATATAGATATAGATATATAGTAGAATTCTATGCCTCCAACAGAAAGAATGACATTGCCCCATTTGTTAGGAAATGGAAAGACTTGGAAAAAATTTATATTAAGTGAAGAAAGCCAGGCCTAAGTCCCATGGTTTCCCTTATTTGCAATAACTAGTACATGTGTAGGACAAGTAGAAAAGGTCAAAAGCTATGTTCTTATGACCATATAAGATGATGTTAAACAAAATGACCCCAAGATAGGGACATAAGTGTTTTTTTCTTTCTTGCTATTGTTCTTAACTTATTTATAATGTACCATGTAATATTTTTTGTTTCTTTTTTTTGTTCCTCCCCCACAGTATAACCCCTGTTTTCATTGTATTTGATGTTTGTGCGCTGCGTCTTGTATATACATTTCTCTAATTTGGGGAGGGGAAGGGAAAAAACAAAATGCTTAAATGGGAATATAGGTTGACCCATTGTAACAATGAAATGTACAAGACACTATATTGAAAATGAACTTTACAACTTTGGTGGGGGGGGGGCTGGGAAGGTGGCTCAGTGGTAGAGTGCTTGCCTTGCATGCATGAGGCCCTAGGTTCGATTCCTCTGCACCACATAAGCAAAAAGACAAAAAGCCAGAAGTGGTGCTGTGGCTCAAGTGGTAGAGTGCTAGCCTTGAGCTGAAGAGCTGAGGGACAGTGCCCAGGCCCAGAGTTCAGGCCCCAAGACTGGACCCAAAAAAAACAAAAAACCAAAAAACAACTTTGGTGGGGGGGATAGCTGTGGAGAAGGGAGGGAAGGGATGGTAGGGGAAAAACAAAGGAGGAGGCAACAATGCTTGATAGGAAATGTACTCATTACCTTGCTCATGTAATTGTAACCCCTCTGTACAGTATTTTTACAATAAAAAAAACTTACAAAAAGAAAAGAAAAGAAAAACAACTCACAGACCCACAAAAATGAATACCATGAAACTTGTACCTGAAAAGTATGGCGGGTAGTAGACAAATGACAAGAGAAAAGAGTGGGTGAATACAAGTATGTTATTCAATACATGACCTATGGAATTAATAAAATTGAAGGGAGTGGTTGGATCAAGAGGGATGGGTAAGAATAATGGATCAATTAATCAGGATGTATTGTACTTAACAACTGATTTGTTGAATGCTAACTCCTTTGGACAACTACTTAAAGATAATAAAATATAATTTTAAAATAGTGTACAGTATGTTCTTTGCCAACAGAAAAAACTCTTAGAATTCAATATTACTCATCTATGTCCAAGAATACAATCTATCTTAGTAATAGCACTATATGCTCTTGAGAAGTTTTCATGCTGCAGTTGCTGGATATAGTAATCTACACAAGTGAATTAGATCAAGATGATGGTGCTGCTTAGACTTAAGATTCTACTACATTTTTGGTATGGTTGTTTTAAATATATGTAAGTCTCCTGCTATACTTTTGAATTATCTATTCTTCTGATATTCAATTTTTTTATTCTTGATCTTTGAAGTTCTTTCATTAGATTCTTACACATTTATATCTTTCTAAGAAGTTGTCACTATTATTAAGAACTGTCCCTTTGCACTACTGATAGTGCAGTCTTTAATAATCTACTTTATTGCAACTAGAAGAGCCACCCTGTTCTTTCAGTGCTCAGTGTTTTCATGGAATAACTTTTTCACCCATTTACTTTTGACTCTCCTTGTCTTTATATTTAAAGTGGATATAGTTTAGATATTTAGTTGGTTTTGACTTTAAGCTTTTTACCTTTCAATGTAATCTTGTGAACACTTAGTTTTGGTGCAATTATTGGCATAGGTACAGCATAGCGATATATTCATTATTTCTTGTTTCTTTATTCCTTATGAGTTTTGACCCTTTGTTTCTTGTGTTAGGTACTTCAGTGTACCTGTGACCAAAATACCAAAGAGGGCAATTAAAAGGAGGAAATATTTATTTTGGTTCATGGGTTAGGGAACCTCAGTCTATGGCTGCTTGGTCCTATGCAGTTGGGAAGAACATCATGGTAGCTGGAGCCTGGGCATGAAGAGGCATTCTAACCTGTGGTAGACAGAAAACAGAGAGCGAAAATGGGATTAATATCAGGTATAATCTGCATGTCCACAATAGCCTTCTTCCAACTAAGTCCCACCTCCTAATGCTTCTAGGACCTTGCAAAATAGGGCCTCTGGTTTGGGGTCAACCATTTAATGCTTGAGAGTTTGTAGCATATATAACAGTCTGCACTGCTTCCTTCTCAGCAGTTCCAACATTGCTCTAAGTTAAAAAACAATCTCTTCCAAGACTCAAAGAAAATTCTTAGTTGTGAGACCTTGTAAAATCAGGAAGAAGTTATATGCTTCCAAGATATGATGACACATAGTAAATATTCCTGACATATTTCTAAAGGAAGGAATAGGAGAATAGCAAGGAATTATTGGACCAAAATAAGATGGAAACCCAGTGCTGGAAACACTAAATCCTGCAGTTGTGTCAGCCTTTGGAACATGCTGGGGTACAGTGGGTTTGGGCAATGCAGCTACTATGTTCTTGTCCCCCACAGGTCACATGTTCTCTCTCTTGAGCTGTGAAATGAATACCTGGGACTTTCCACATTTTTAGCAGCTCCAACATCCAAGGGTCTTTTTATTACAATAGACTTCACTTTCACACCATTACATATTACCCTACTGAGGACTTTCTGCAGGGACTCTGACCTTGTTGCACATTACCTGCTGTCCAAGACCTTCCTTGGAAATCTGGGTGGAATTCTCCATAACCTCATAATTCTTACATTTCAAATGCTTGTAACAACAGCATCCTATAGTCAAGACCAAATTATTCGCTTCTTCAAGTGCCCCCTTTGAACTGTGACTGCAGTGACCTGTTTGTCCTAGGCAGATGAACATGGTGAATGAATCCTGGGTCAACAACTTGTTAGTTGGCCCTTCGTTGGCCTTGAGATACTCTCTTGTCCAGGGAAGTTCTTTCAGATTAGTTTGTTCTTTCACATCTCTGAGCCTGCATTGAATTCAATCCAAACAATTCCTGAGATGCTTTCAAAATGTATTCCTTGCTGTCCCCATGTAAAGTATATAGCTACATTTTAGTGAGGCTCATCTCTTCTTTGGCCCTAAACCATGCTTCTTTTATGGAAAAAAAATTTGTCACAAATCATTCTCTGGTGCTGCATTGTGTGTGTGTGTGTGTGTGTGTGTGTGTGTGTGTGTGTGTGTGTGTGTGTGTGTGTGTGTGTATGTGTGTGTGTGTGTGTGTGTGTGTGTGTGCCAGTACTGATATTTGAACTCAGGGCCTGGGTGCTGTCCGTTGGATTTTTTGCTCTAGGGTCTGATAGACTTATCTTTCCCGAGATATCTTCAAACTATGATCCTCATATCCCACCTTCCTGAGAAGCTGGTATTATAAGGTATGAGTCATTGGCACTTAGCTCTGCTGTGCTTTTTGTTCTCAATTCTTAGAAAAAAAAAAAGATAGCAAATTCAGACATCACCCCTTCCCATGCCCCAGCCTAAATGCTTTGCTACCTTGAAACTTCTTCCACTAGAGGAATTAGACCATTACCATTAAATTCAGCCTCCTACAAAATCTCAGGACACAGACAAAATATATAGACAAGTTTTTTTTCCTGACAAAACATAACACAAATAGCTTCTAGTCCAATTACTAATAAAGGCCTGCTTCCACCCAAAATCTTATGACACAATTTTTACTGCCTATATTTTTATCAACATTCCGAGCTCCCCTTAAACTTCACTTAGAGCATTTTATTATTTTGCTAGCCTGCTTTTCCAAACTGCTTCACAATTTCAATTCATCTGATTTGATATTCATTGAAGTTCTTGAATTTGTAAGTTTATATAGTTTATCATATTTGGGACATTTTCAGGCATCATTTCTATAAATGCAATTTTTTTTCTTTCTTAATCTTCTCCCCTTCTAGGATCCTAATTACATGTCTATCTGACCACTGAAAATTTTTTCTGTAAGTTTTTTTTACTATATTTTAATTATTTCTCCCTGATCTGGTCTTCAAATTGTATAATTTCTATTGAGCTACCTTCAACTATACTAACATTTTTCTTTTATCTTTTTACTATTGCATCTATCAATGAATATTTTGTTTCAAACACCACGTTTTATTTACAACATTTCTATTTGTATAGTTTCTAAATTTAGTTGAGATTTTAATGCTTTCATTCATTTTTCTGTAATACCATAACACATAGTTATAATGAGTGTTTTATGTGTTGTTTAATTCCATCTCTTGCATATTTTAAGAATGATTTATAAGGATCCTATTTTCTCTTGAGAATTGGTATTTTTCTTATCTTCATATGTTGTGTGATTTACAAGAACATCCTCAGCATTTTAAATGTTAAATTGTATAGAATCTGTGTATTGTCATAATAACAGTGAAGGTTAATATTTTTCTTGCAGTAGGTAATCCACATAGTTGTGTTCAGACTCTTAGTTTAGTCCTGCCTTCAATAAATAGTATTTCCAGTCTTGGTTTAGTTTTAAAGTTTTTGCTAGCTGGTTTGAATGTTTTACTCATTTAAAGTCCAGGACCTTAACTGACATTTGTGAAAGTGTTTCAACTCTGAGTCCAGTTTCCTACATCTTTGCCTTGTTAGTTTGGGTACATTATGCACATTTTGGTTAAGGGTTAGACTGCTACTGTGTGCATTCTTTCACTGAATCAGAGATTCTCCAGCTTTCTTTCCTCTGTGATTTCTGCTGCAGGCTGACCTTACTGAGCTCCTTGTAAGGCTTCTCTGACTGCTAAAGAAATGGCACTGTTTCTGTTGCAGCTTTAGCTACCTCCACCAAGTGAGTTTGTTCCATGGCTGAAGTCTACCTTTAGGGCAGATCTACTAGAGAATGGAGAAAGTAAGTGGAAAAATCAACTCCATGCAGTTCACTTCAAGGGTTGCCTTCCCTTTACAACCTGTTATCTTTTGTTTGCTGTTAAGAGAAGTTCTTATGCATTGTGTTTCTAGTTCATAGTTGTTACAAGCAAGAAAGCTGAGCTATAAGGCCTACATCACTACAGCAATAATGGAATTTCACTCAACATTTTAAAGAAAAAAGTATGATACAATATGAACATGACAGAAGAAAAATAGACATAGAGGGCCCATAGATCACCCAGTTGGGCTTCTTGAGGCCATGAACATTTACTTCTCTTTATCATCCTGTACCTATTATAAGTCCAAGCCAATAATTTAGATAAATTGTGAACCTTAACTCACTCACAGTGACTGCATTTGGGATCTTGTAAGAAGGACGAATTTTTTCCAGACTCACTGATGCAGGAACTCAGTGCAAGGTCTACAATTTGTGTTTTAATAATAAAAAACAGTGCTGGTATACTTCATATCTTGAAAAACATACCTGTATGGAACTTTCAGAGCCCTTTGCTTATTGTGCTGGGCAGGACTCCAAAGCCTACTTTTACCCTTCCTACCTTCCTCCCTTTCTCTATCAATCTCTCTTTCCCTCCCCTCTCTCTCTCCAGGGTCTTCTATAGAGTCCTTTAAGTAGCAATCCTCCTGCCTTGGCCTCTTCAGTGTTGAGCTCTGTCTTTAAGCCCCAATTAAAACCAGGAACTAGTAGAATGCAGGTAAGAATGTATTGTATATACCACAGAATTGAGAAAAATAAGAGAAAGTAGGTCAAAGGAGGGTGAAGATATTGAATGTATGACACAGATCGAGATGCATTGTATACATAAATTGCTCTGTTAAATCGCACAAAAATGCAATACATAACCTAAAAATTAAGAACAGCGCCAAAAGGGTGGGTAGGAGAAGTGTGTGAGAATATTAGAAAGGGTGACATTGATCAAGAAGCACTGTATTCATAAACTGTTATATTGAATGGAAACTCTGTCGGTTGTTGAGCTTGAACTCTAGGACTGGGAGCTTTCCCTCAGCTCATCAGCTCAACGCTAGCACTCTACCACTTGAACCACTGCACCACTTCCAGTTTTCTGGTGGTTTATTGGAGATAAGAGTCTCAAGGACGTTCCTGCCTGGGCTGGCTTTGAACTGCGATTCTCAGATCTCAGCCTCCTAAGTAGCTAGGATTACAGGCATGAGCCACCAGTGCCCAGCATCAAGATTTATTTTGAAAATAAAATAAATGCATAAAAACAGGTACTATGTCCTTGGCTGGATACAAATCAAACTACCCTATATTTCTGAGTGAGTATAACCCAGGGAGCCAGTACTGAGCCCAAATTGTCCAGAAGGAACAAGGCACATTAGATGATGCCTAACCATCCTAACTGGGTCTCACTGCTGAAGGAAGATTAAGGTGAGACTAAGACAGTAATAAGAAGAGGAGATAGCCAAGCAGATAAGAAACTCCCATCTCTAGGTTTCCCAAATGTATCCTTACCCCTTCAAACATAAAGGCAAAGTGAAAACATAAATGCCATCTCATTTAAAATTTTTATTAGTATAGTATCAATTAGTTGTTTAAGGAGATTTTATTTTTTTATTTTTACTGTATTTTTATTGTCAAGGTGATGGACAGAGGAGTTACAGCTACATAAGCAAGATAATAAGTACATTTCTTGTCAAACTTGTGGTTTTATTTTGATAGCCATATATAAATACGTTATTCAAACTAACCCCTTTGTCCCTCTCGTTCATCCCCATCCTTTTTATTTGTGTACCTTAAAATCAGGGCCTGAGAGTTGTCCCTAGCTTTTGTGCTCAAGTCTAATGCTCTACCACTTGAGCCACAGCTCCATTTCTAGCCTTTTGGTGATTAATTGGAGATAAAAATCTCTCAGATTTTCCTGTCGGGGTCTGAACGATGAGCCTCAGATCCTAGGCTCCGGAAGGTAGCTAGGATTACAGGCCTGAGACACTGGTCTCCTGACCCTGCCTTCATTTTTAAACCAGTATCAAAAAGATTCATCCTTTCATTTTCACACATGTACATAATATCTTTTGCCCATATTAACCCTCCTTTACCCTCTTCATTCACCTCCCCCTCCTACTAGTGCTCACACCCAAAACAGGACCCGTTTCACATTCTTGTCTTTCATTTTGTTTTTGTTGTGTGACAATTATAGTATTTTCCACATGCATATGCAATATTTTAATCGTCTTTATAAGTAATTATTACTATATCCATATTTTGAATTTTACAAAATGATTTCAAATATACTATCATAGTACTGCTCCACACTTCTTGGAATAGAACATTCTTACCATAACCTTCAATGTTTAGATCTATGAGTCCAAATGTAAGTGTATACTAACCCTGATTTGGGATGACATTAGAAAACATTAAATATCACTGAATCACTTGGTGAGAGGGCTATCTTGTTCTCAGTTCTATTCAATATTTTGTACAATGAGCAAATTTCACTTTGGTGCTTTCATACCCATGCAAATTCTACAACACATTTCAACTGACATGAAAAGAGCAGACCTTTGCCTGAGAAACTTTGCAAGCAATAATCTCCACACAAAATTTATTATCTTATTTCATAGTTATTGTAATACATTTTATAGCTACCTTCTTCTTTGGTACTCTTTTATGGTACTAGTTTTCCATTTATGGCACCATAATAAAATTTCTTTTTACCATAGATTTATTTAACTGAAATGAGCCAATTACAAAAATATTGTTTTAGTGTGTAGGTATATATAAATGTTTGAAAATAGAACAAATATTACCTGTTGAAAATGTTTTTAAGAGGAGAGGGGATCAGGGGAAGAGATAGATGGGGTCAGTCTTCTATATTGAGTTTTTCCCCCACTTTATTTTTTAATATTTCCTGCAATATAGGACTTAGATCTTGTGTTCACTAAGCTAATCTCATCATATATCTTACAAAATTAATGAATCTCCATAATGACAACATTCTCTAAAAAATTTTTTTCTTTTGCTATCAACAAAAGACTGGCTTCATTTTAGCCAATGGAAGGCCTGGGAAAACTAGAAAGTAAGCCAGATCTTTTTTGTGCACTACTCATATTCCATGATGGCATTCTTTCCGCCCATAGTGCTTTTCTGCCTCTTGCTTCCTGAGTGTTCCTTGGATGGGTATGGCCCTGGTCTCTCACTGGCTTATGCCCCAGGCAGAATACAAAATTCTGTCTTCCCCATGATGATAAAACATTGATACACCAATGACACACTCTAAAAGCTATGAACTGTGGTCTTTAAACTAACAAGACAGAGGTTTGACAGAGGATTATTCTTTTTTTTTTTTAGGAAAAAAATATCAAATGAAAAAAACTAGAGAAAGGGGAGATTATGTTCAAGTTTGGGTTCTGACTCCTTTACAGCTAATGAATATGTGACCCCAAGTAAGTAACCTCAGTTCTCTAGTTCTATTCCTACCCTTACTGAACTCTTGGTCCTTTCCATAAGTAATGTCTGTGGTTCTATAACACTGGTGTTTTTGTTATTGGCCAGTTTAGTCTCTTTCTGAAGACACTGCACCCATAAGAATTATTTATACTTATTATTGACTAATATAGTACTAGTTAGAACACAGAGTCATAATGAAGATGTTTGAGAAAGGTCCTAGGAAACCAACTTAGGTAATATCCATTTGGATTAAAACCAGACAGAGGCTGGGCATGGGTGGATCATGCCTGTAATCCTAGTTATTCAAGAGGATCACAGTGTAAAGTTAGACCAGGAAGGAAAGCACCGAGGGTACTCTGATCTCCAATTAACCATCAGAAAACTAAAAACCAAAAGTAGAGCTGTGGCTCAAGTAGTAGGTTGCTAACCTTGAAGGGAAAAAAAACGCTCAGGAACAGCATCCAGGCCCCTGAGTTCAAGCCCCAGGACTGGAATAAACAAAAACAGAGAAGAGATAGAGATGGACATGTACAGTCATTGTTCAGTGTCTGGTTTATGTCAGTTTAAAATAAGCCAGCGGGGGGGAGGGAAGGGGGGGCCAAGGAGGTTTGGGTGGGAGGGTGGGGGGAGGATGGGAAGGGATGGAAGGGGAAACAAAGGAGGAGGCTACAATGCTTGATAAGAAATGTACTCATTATCTTGCCTGTGTAATTGTAACCCCTCTGTACAGTATTTTCACAATTAAAAAAAATAAAAATTTAAAAAAAATCTAAAATAAAATAAAATAAAATAAGCCAGCCTTGCGCCTTTAGGATCACATGCTGCAGGGGTTCTTTTTACCATGTTTTATTTCTGCTCTTGTATTTTTATCCTTTGGCTTCAATGATGCCCTTCAGCTGAGTGTGAAGACACAAATACTCCCATTTGGGAACATGCAGTGTTATTTCCTTCTTGGTAGTGTTTCCCATAAAAATAGTATCTCGATAAGCTTTATGAATAAAAATGCAACAACCTAGCAGCTGGTGACTCCTTTAAACAAATGGATCATAACAACCTTTCTGTGCTGAAAGACAAATGTGAATCACAAGAGCTGGAGGGACCTTATGCAGACATTTGAAGGTCAGACCCTTTGGAAGCAAGGAAACTATGGAGGGAAAAACCTTCATTCAATATCACATGGGAGATATTGATTTAGACATTCTTCTCAGAGAGATAAGACTGCAGACAGGACCAACAGTAATAGGGATTCCTTATAAAGGCCTCCAGAAGTAGAATCACAGCCAATGCACAAGAGTAAGAACCTGGTCCATAAGTTCATGCTAGGCTCATAGTTAGTGCCTGTTTATATCACCTACTACCAGTCAAACTCCTCCCTTCATAACTTTCCATTCTCTTTTCTTTTTCTTTTTTTTTATGGTACTGGGGACTCATACTTGCTATACTAGCATTCTGTCTCTTGAACCATGCCCCAGTCCTTTTGGTTTGATCTAGCTCGTTTTGCAGATGTGGTCTTGTTGCTTTTTCCAAGCAGATCCTCTTATCTCTGTCTCCCAATGGCTTGGATATGACTTGAATTACAGGTATGAGCCACCATACTTGATGGCTCATGCATTTATTTATAGAACTGGTCATATGACTGCTTTACACCAGAATTTCTCTGAACTCTATCCTTTTATTACTGTTTGTACAGCTAAATTTCTAGTTTTTACTAACCTTCCAATTTCACAGTGGAAATTACCAAGATAAAGAATTTGAATAGTACATTTCTCCTTTTTTAAATAGTGAAGTACCTATGGCTCATACGTATAATCCTATCCACTGAAGAGGCTGAGATCTGGAAGATTGAAGTTTGAAGCCTGGACCGAAAAGTCTGTCCAACTCCATCTCCAAAAATATCCAGAAAAAAACAGACTGGAGGTGTTGTTCATATAGTGCAACACCAACCCGCCAAGCAAGCTAAGACCTGGGGTTTCAACTGTGGTACCATGTCTCCACCCAATACAATTTTAGTAGAAACAAATGCATATGATTTGAAATATGTGTGCATGATGAAATGATATTAATATGCCTTTCCTTACCTACTTACCATCTTGGGGTAAAAATGCTTAAAACTAATCTCAGTAATTTTCCAGAATATAATAGTGTTTTTTTTAACTGTAGTCTTCATATTGTACAATAAATTTCTTGAATTTATTCCTTCTAACTGAAATTTGGTATCTTTTGACCAACATCCCCACAACTTTCAATCACGGCTCCTGACAACCATCAATCTCTTCCTAGTTTCTATAAATTGAGCTTTCTTTTCTTTTCAGTTTTACATTTTATTAAAGTACAGAGTTAACAAACTTTGAGTTTTCTACATAGGAAAGGCTTGGGAAGTTCAGGTGCTTATAGAAAAATCTACAATTTAAAAAACAAATACAAATTCACAACTGGCTCTGTTGGCTAAAGGAGGAAAACCCTTTATAACAGCAAAATCTAACCATTTCAGACACCAACTTCAAACAGTAGGTTTACTATACATGCTATATTTTCACATTTTAATATAGCAAAACATAACCACAAAATTTGTCTACCACTAATTATTTCTGAGAAAATTTAAAAAATTAACAAGATATGACTATACAATGTTGGTAGTTTTTCTTGCAAAGTAAAAAAAAAAAAGAAATCTTAAATCTTTACTAAAAGACAACAAAACAATCCTCTTAAATTTCTCAGAAATAGCTTCCATATTTCATATGTGCTGTAAGCTTTCTTTACCTGAGAGGATGTTCCAGGACAGCAGGATCCAATTTCTAGGGAAGTGGATTTGGATATATGCATTTTACTTTTCCCCAATTAAGTTTTATCTGAAAGGGTTTTGCTTTAAAACAAAACCCCAAACTACCTCTGGTAAAAGTCAAATATTTCAAAATATTTCAAAATGAAGGTTTCTGTGAATGAAGACAAAAATGGGAGGGGGAGGGGGACAGATCTTAGGTCTGTGAGCAACTCTACTTCCTATGAAGTCACAGGTCCAAAATTAGGCAGCTCCTATCAGCTGAATGCAATACTAACTTAACTTGCAAGTTACAGAGAAATCCCACAAAGCCAAAAGCAACTGTATTAGCCCTGATGGAAGACGTTCAGGGTCTCAGCTCAAACTGAGGCCTGTCTTGATCATAGGCAAAATCATCTTTCATTGCCAAGAGGTGTAGAATGAGATACTATTTAGAAAGGCAATAAATGAAGGAAAAGAACCCAGGAAATTTAAATTCAGGCTCTGGAATTCCCTTTTCAGTGTTATGTGAAGCACCAATGATGGTAAACTACCTGGCAAAGGTTAAAAGGCAGAGGCTAACAGCACAGAGAGGCTGGGGAATGAACACTACACTGTGGTCACTCAGGAGCAGTAGAAGTACACAATTCCAGAGGTGTGGATCCCTCTGCAGGGAACAGAACCTCAAGACCCAATACCCACCTTGAACTCTCCTTGTCAAGTCTACCTACCCTATTAAAATGCTCCAAACACCTCTGGAAAACAAACCCTCAGAGGATTTCCCAAGAAACTGTGCGGTTAAACCAAAACTAACCATCTGTTATTACAAAAGCTTGACCCAGTAAGGGTGTGGTAAGTTTTTCTGATGGGTTATGATAGAAAATAGTATGTAGTCTTGAGTCAGGTAATGCATCTGAGCACGACTCCACCTCCATAGGATTCCCTCTTCCTAGGCTTAAGTGTTTTACTCATGAAAATGAGGGAAGAAATTCCCACAGATGCATAGCACAGAAGAAACATAACACATACCTTTTTTTTTTCTTTAACTTCTGCTTCCATGGCTAAAGGAATCTGATCAGCAGCTTTGGGGAATGCACTTTTACAATTAGCTACAAAGACTTGTAGAAAGCAAAGATGTGTTATTTAAAAGATAAAAAAAAAGTGTATCAGTGAGTTAATCACACTAATACCGTTGCCATCAAAACGTGAAAGAAATTGCACAAACTTCCCAGTTTAAGTTGCAATAGCACAAAAGGTAGGATTCTTAAACTTATGAATGCTGACTGGGTATTGTTGCTTATGATTACAGTCAGTAAAGTCAACTTCTTACCTATGTACGTACTCTCAGCCCTCAGAGAAAACCTCGCCAGGACAGTAGTGGAGAGTGAGATGGAGAGCAAGTGTAATGCTTTCTCTTGTGCCAGATATTACCATTAGAAGGAACATAAGATACAGACCAGAATTTAAGTAGCTGGAAAAGGAGGATGGGTGGTCTGGCTGCCTGAGGAAGGGGCTACAATGAGCACCACAAGCACTGTCCTCTCATTTGTATTTCTCTGAACTTCTTTCTGCAGAGGAAATGTGGGCAACAGAGGTGAGTGTAGGAATGTCTGGCCTGGTCATCTAGGCCTTGACCTGGAGTGAAGGCCATCCTAGTTGGAAGCCAGAGGACAAATCAGCATTTTATTGCTCACACTACCCCCTGGGCTCTCCATCTGCTTCTTCTCATGGTGTTTCCTAAAGGTGACCCCAGCTCCTCAGAGCCTCCAGCCCCCACCCCAGCAAGTCATTGCCCCAGGCCCCCCCAAGCCAAGGAGGTACCACACACAACCTCCACTTCCTGAACCTCACACTCCCCTCCAGTGGCTTTAACCAGGGCTTCTTAGGCATAGCATGAAGCTATTCTTTTCAACTGTTGAGTACACATTCCTTTGAACTCTTGATCTATAAAAAAAAGAACTTCAATAAAGGTGACAAAGCTTTCTTATGTGCACACATACTCATACACATCTTTTTTAAAAATTCACACAGAACAGTAAAGATACAGTGTTTGTTGTCCTGCCTGGCATATTTCACTTAGCATGTTCTGGTTCATCTACATTGTCATGAATGATATTTTTAACCTTAAGGAAAAATAGCTGTCCATGTATACATATACACATATACATAAGAAACCATTGTGTATATATATTTTTTATTTGTTTATCTGTTGATGGACACAAATTGGTGGCTATTGTGTAAAATGATACAATGAACATGGGAGTTTAGAAGTCTCTTTGACCTAAGTTCATTTTCTTGAATGTATATTTTTTAAGAAAATGAAATATATATTAATACATGTTACTATGTGTGCGTGCATTTTTTCTTTTTTGTCAGTCACAGGGCTTGAGTTCAGGGCCTGGGTGTTGTCCTGGAGCTTCCCTGCTCAAGGCTAGTGCTCTACCATTTTGAGCCAGAGCATCATTTCCCATTTTCTGGTGGTTAATTGGAGAGAAGAGTCTCACAGAGTTTCCTGCCTGGAAGACTTGAACCATGATCCTCAAATCTATTCCTCCTGAATCACTAGGATTACAGCAGTGAGCCATCAGCACTCAGCTATATATATGGATATATACTACAAACATACATACATATGTGTGTGTTTGCACATGCATGTGTTAAATAATTTCCATACTTCTTTCTATAATAACTGTGGTAATTTACATTTCTAGCAATCTTATGCAAGGCTTCTCTTTTCTCCACAATCCTTATCAACACTAATTGTATATCTTTTTATAATAGCCTTTCTAATAGGCGTAAGGTAGTAATATTTCACTACGGTTTTAGTTTGCATTTCCCTACTTATTAACAATGTTGAGAACTGTTTTTTTAATATAGTTGTTGGCCTTTTGCATATTTTCTTTTTCAAAACTGTTTATCCAATTCTTTTTCCCATTTTATTTTCACTCTGTTGATTATTTCCTTCACTGTATAGAATCATCTTACTATTTTTTCTCAGGTTGCCTATGCTTTTTGGGTCATACCACAGAACACTACCACCAAGCATAATGTCATGGAACTTTTTTCTTGTTGTTGTTTTTTTAGTGTGTATTGAAACAAATGAAACTTGTGTTTATATTTGGGTCCTAGGATACATTATCACATATACAAATATTCTAATTCCAAAATCAGAGACAAACATCCAAAATTTGAAAACCTTCTAATCTGAAAAAAGGGAGATGAATAACAAAAACAAATGAACTTCACCTCTGTATAACAAAAGGCATAAATTGTCAACAATGTTGATAGAAGGAGGCAGAGACAAGATAGTGTGTGTGTGTGTGTGTGTGTGTGTGTGAAAAATAATAAAAAATCATGGTGCTTGTATATGCATTTGTACAGCTAAAATTTCCATATAGCATCAGAATAGCTTTCAGGATGAATAAGACACAATCATGGATATTCATAAAGAGTCAAAATAACAGTATGCAAATTTATTTGTTTATATATTTATTTATTATATCTAGGTTTAAAATCTCTTTGCCACTCAGACCATTCCTTGGAAGTGAATTAGAAAACTCTAGAGGCCGGCTGCACCCTCACTTTCAGAAATACTTCATTTTCAGGATAATTAATGATGGAATCCCTAGCCATAACCATAATATGTATCATAGCTCAGTTAAGGCTACTGTGCCCTACTAATGGAAAAATAGAAACATCCCTAACAATGGGGTGTTTCTCCCATTCAGTCATACTTGCATTGAGTACCCAGCTAAAAGCTTGGTAGCAGAAAAAATTTTCTGCTAAGCAAAAGGTTCTTGCTAAGCAGCTAAGCAAAAGGTTCTTGCAGGTTCTTTAAGGAAATAAATTTGTGAATGCAGGCTTTGGTCTAAATTGGCATTGTAGGAACCTCTTAGACAGGATTACTAATATCTACTGCTGAATGTATGTGTGCATTTTTAAAATTTTCTTTAAGTAGTTTTACAAGAGTTTCAATTCATCATGTCAGTGTTTTTATTCTAGAAGTAGAAAACATTTTTTCTAAGTAAGAAAAAAATCCTCCAGAAAGCAAACCATGGCTAAAGAGGTAGAAAGGAAGGGGGCATGAATACATCAATCCCCTACTACATGGGTTAATTGAATTTGCCACTGATGAGTGGCTTTGGTTGGCCCAGGCTTGAGAAATTCCCACATCTCAATTAAGGCCTTTGGGGAAAGATTGAATTGTCAGGTACAGCTCTGTCTTCTAACCATGCTCTGTATGGGTCTATTCAGCAAATGGAATGTGAAAACAAACCAAATTTACAGAACCATTTTCATCTGCTGGATGTGCTTTGCTCTCTCCAGGCATTGCAGTGCCAGTGGTCTTAGGTATATTACAATGCACAACATAAAACTGAAATACTTCTCTATAATGATGCTTTCTTGCCCTGGACTTATGACTTGCAAAGTATTCGTCATTTTAACAGCACAGTGATGCACATAACAGCTTTCCTGTCTGTCTCAGGTTCAATTCTTGAAGTAGAAAACTTTGTAGATGAGGCTTTCATTCCAGATCAGATAGCAAGGTAAATTATTCATGACTATACTAACCCCAAAAAACAGTGCTTAATATTCTTTAAACAAATTTTTTTTACTGGATTCTCTTAGTCCGTCTTCTGCTGCCATAAGAAAGAACCACAGATTAGGTAAGAAAATTCATTTCTCATGGCTGGAAGAACTACGAAGTTTAGTATCAGGTTTTCTGCTGGGGGCCCTCCCACAACATAATAGAAGAGCAAGAAAGCACAGGCAAGACAGAGATAAGGCTGGCATTGTGAACCTAGTCTCTTCTTTTTGAGACAATCTCTCGCCATGTATCCCAGGTGGGCATAGAACTTTCGATCCTCCTGCCTCAGTCTCATGAGTAGCAAAATACAGGCATGAGCTACATTGCTCAGTTAAACCGAGTCTCTCAGTAACCCAGTCCTGAGGTGACAGCATTAATTCATTTATACAGGCAGAGCCCTCTTCAAGTTCCCATCTTTTACTACTGTAATGGTGGCAATTATATCAACATGAGTTTTGGAGAGAACATCCAAACCATAGCACATAAGACATATCAGAAACTCTTCTTTATTTTGAATCTACCTCTAATCCTTAGATACAGTTTTAAAATGTTATCTTGTTTTGACTTCTTATAATTAAAAAAAATGCCATCCAGCAAAATTATCACATGAAAAATAATATGCAATGCTTTCCTTTACCTACTAAGTATTCAGAAAAATGCTTAAATATTTTTTAAAAGTGTCTTGACTGAATTTCTTCACATTCCTGACTCTATACTGATTTTTGCAGAAGTTTGAAATGTTAGATAAACTGAAAACTATAACATGAATATGCCAGAAATGTATTATTTAGAGACAAATTCCATTTGGCCAACGTTGAAATCTCACTAAGAGTAATAAAGCTCATATGTGTTAACAATACATAGAGAGTCCCAGCCTGGGAGCTGTTATTTTGCTTGCATAATCAGTTTGACAAGCAGTGTTATTTCCTGATGTAGAACATTGGCAGGCATGAGGATATTCTACAGTTTTAGGTAGTACATGCAGACTCTGAGCAGAAAAGAGCAGAAATCGGGGGCTTCTAGCTTTGAAGTAAGTGAACAAAATTCATATGAGCCATATAAATGTACCTTCCATATCGAAGATAAAAATTATGATTCTAACCCGGGCACCAGTGGCTCACGCCTGTAATCCTAGCTACTCAGGAGACTGAGATCTGAGGATCAAGGTTCAAAGCCAGTGCGGGCAGGAAAGTCTGTGAGACTCTTATCTCCAAGAAACCACTAGAAAATCGGAAGTGGTGCTCTGGCTCAACTGGGTAGAGCACTCGCCTTGAGCTGGGACAGCGTAGGGACAGCGCCCAAGCCCAGAGTTCAAGCCCCACGACCGACCAAAAAAATTATGATTCTAGGGGCTTTACCAAGCTCCCAGATGGTAAATAACTTTCAAGATTTAGTACTATATGATTTTAGTTCAGAAAAGTACAGAGTAAGTTCCTTGTGTGTTAACATGTCTTCTTTCATATATGTAAGTAGAATTGGCCAAATGAATACAAGATCAAAATAATAATTCTGAATCCCCAAATGTCCTTAAAATGAAAACAAAACAATGCATGTTGTGAAATTCATGGCTGAAGAGTGGTATACATACACAATGGAATTTTACTCATCCACTCCCAAGAATGATATTGTCCCATTTCTGAAGAAAAGGAAAGAGCTGGAAAGAATTACATTAAGTGAAGTAAGTTAAACCCAGAAAGAGACAAAAGATATATGTTTTCCCTTGTATGTTAAAGTTAGACTTAGCTTATAAACTTATAAATAAATACATTGGGTAGTGTGCAAATGTGTACAAATGTATTAATTGAAATATAGTACCCAAATAGTGTAATTCCTCAGAAAGTCAAAATTTAACAAAATAAACGTCAGGAAGAGTAGCTGAAAGGAGTAGTGTGGGGTCAAGATGAATGAAGAGGAAAAGAGGGGCTATGATATAATGCAGTCAAGAATTCAATGTTAAGAAGAGTGAGGAAAGGCGTGTGAGGGGAGGGATGGGTAACAAGGTTGAAAGGTGACACTAATCACATCCTATTCACAAACTTTTCTTAAACAATAACTCCTATGGACTATTACTTAATGATAATTAAAAATATTTTTAAAATAAACAGTGAAATTTAACCTTCAGAGAGGATTATGAGAACAATAACTGACATTTTATTTTGTTTTTATTATGAATAAAATAATGTGAATATCACTTTGTGGGTCAAAGAGAAACTATTTTGCAAGCTGAGATTCCTTCCTACTCAACCACACCCAAGTCAAACAAAATGCCCCCAAAGAACTACTCTGGGCTTATTGTTTGACTACTGAGCCATTTTCTGCAAAAGACCAACTACCTGGTAATACCTCTGATTTAAAAAATACGGATTTCTGTAAGAAAATTCCTATTTTTGAGTGGTTAGGATGGACTGCCAAGGGTGAAACAGGATGAATATGGAGGAAATAGATTGCCAATGTGTGAAAATAGAACAATGACACGTGTTGAAATTGTGTTAGGAAGAAGGAAATGAAAGGGGAGATTGACTGAAATACATTCTCTACATACTTAGAAATGTCAAAATGAACAAATGAAGGAGTTGCTATGGTAAAAGTCAAGATTGCTGCATCCAGAGGGCAAGTTATAGTGTGAGGAGCCCCTAGGAAGAGGTGCTAGTATGCAGCCCCATTCTGTCTCTTCTCCTGGTGGTTTCCTGGGATCTTTTGATGCAACACCTCCATATGGTCAGCATCTACCTGGGCTGCCCCCGATCCTCTTTCGGACTCTGGTAATGGAAAGGCAACATGAATAAACCTGGGGACTTACTGCCTAGAGCATCCCAGTAATGGAGTCCTTGGTGCTTCTTCATTATCCATGCAAGCATGGTAGAATGAACGGTTCACCAGCAAATGGTACAAAATCACAGATGTTCCATATCCTTTCCAATAATTTATTCACTTCGAGTTTTATATTTTATGAACTCTTTCTATATTTTATAATATGAAAGGTTAAAAATTCTAATAAATGATGACTATATGTCAGACTTATCCTATTTCAAGTATATTTTGAAATAAAACCCTGTAGGGATTCTTAATGTTTTGATGTTTGAGTGAGTGAGAGTAAATTTAGTTTTGAACAATAATTTCTTTCCTTCCTTACCTTCGTTCCTTTCTTTCCTTCCTTCCTTCTTTCTTTCTTTCTTTTCCTTCCTTCCTTCCTTCCTTCCTTCCCTTTCTTTCTTTCTCTTTCTTTCTTTCTTTCTTTCTTTCTTTCTTTCTTTCTTTCTTTCTTTCTTTCTTTCTTTCTTTCTTTCTTTCTTTCTTTCTTCCTTCCTTCCTTCCCTCCCTCCCTCTTTCTTTCTTGCTTACTTGCTTGCTTTCTTGCTTTCTTTCCTTCCTGCCTTTTTGCCTTCCTTTCTTTCCTGCCAGTATTGGGGTTTGAACTTAGTACCTCACACTTGCTTGGTTTTCTTGCTTCTGACTGGTACTTTATCACTTGATACTTCCAGATCAGCATTTTAGTAAATTGGAGATCGAATCTCATCCCCTTTTCTGCCAAGGATGGAACTAAACTTCCACCCTCCAGGTGTCAGTTAGGATTATAGGCATAAGCTGCTGGTGCCCAGAAAGAAACTCTTTAAAACCTCAAAAATAGTAGTGAACTTTTATAACTGCCAACTGAGAAAGCAGTTGCTCTACTGTTTGATTTCCTTGACCAACTCTTTACTGTAACATTAAAAAATGTTGAGCGTGGGACTGGGAAAGTGGCTCAGTGGTAGAGTGCTTGCCCTGCATGCATGAGGCCCTGGGCTTGATTCCTCAGCACCACATAAACAGAAAAAGCCAGAAGTGGCGCTGTGGCTCAAGTGGTAGAGCGCTAGCCTTGAACTGAAGAGCTGAGAGACAGTGACCAGGCCTAGAGTTCAGGCCCCATGGCCGACAAAACAAACAAACAAACAAACAAAACAAAAAGAAAACCTAAATGTTTAGTGTAAAAGAAAACAGCACCAATAAATGAAGATTTATAAATCATAATTAATAGAGTCATATGGTTAATTGCTAAGGATATGATTTAATGAACAAAGGAGGAAATTGTATTAAAAGAAAAGAGATGCCATATAAAAACAACTTGTATAAGATCCTTGCATGCATACTGTGTAGGATCTTGGCCTGTGATGAGGGTCTAAAATCAGCTCTCTCTTTTTTTTAGTTTTCATTTATTTTTTATTGTGAAAATACTGTACAGAGCGGTTACAATTACATGGGCAAGATAATGAGTACATTTCTTATCAAGCATTGTAGCCTCCTCCTTTGTTTCCCCTTCCCATCCCTTCCGATCCTCCCCCCCCCACCTAATCCTCCCTACCCCCCCCCCACCAAAGTTGTAAAGTTCGTTTTTGACATAACAACTTGTACTTCTCATTGTTGCAACCGGTCCACCTGTATCCTTACTTAAACGACTTGTTTTCCCCCTTCCCCTCCACAAATTATACTGACATCAAATACAGTGAAAGCAGGGGTTATACTATGGGGGAAGGACATACAAAGCAACAAAGAAATAATCTTATAAATGCGCTAGAAACAATCGCATGAAAGAAAAAAACATTTGAATACATATCTTAGGGTTCATTTCCCTAACATCACCTTATCTGACCTTTTCTGCTTGACTCAGACATATACTAGATATTGCAAATAAGGGAAACCATGGGACCAATGTTTATTTGGGCTTGGCTTACTTCACTTAATATAATTTTTTCCAAGTCACAGGACTCCAGTGAGAGAAGCAACTTGATGGAAAAACAAAAAAACAAAAACAAAAAAAAAACCCAAAACAAAACAAAACAAAAACGTTGTTTCTCAAGCACAGTGACATCTGCTGGCCAAATGTCTAGACATACTTAGCTCCACGGATAGGAACAGCCTAGAAGAAAGATTACAGTCGCCAGATGACACTTCTTGAGGAATGAAATTAACCAAAATCAATTTCAAAACTGAAGCAGGAAAGATCAATAGGAAAGACCATGCCAATGGCTAGTCATGTGATTAGAGCCTTTCCACTGAAATTACCCTCCCCATTCATTGTGGCAAATGATAAATCGGGGAAAGAGATTGTAAAAGCAAATAGAATATTTCTGTTTTCCTTTAAATGGATATACTTAACCATAACTAACTTAGGTTTTCTAATTCTTACATGAGATTTGCCCAATGACATTCTGGAACAAAACCTGACAGATTCCTTGCACACAGAACTCATTTCTGCTCAGCATCTGTCTTCAGCATTTAGGATTGAATTTAGGATTGAACTCAAAAAATATTTGCTGAAAGGATGACTATTCAAATTTATTTACTTGAACGAGTATTCAAACTCTGGATCATGAGAGCATGTATATTTTTATGAGTATATCCAAGGACTTCTCTAGAATGATTCTGCTACTTCTGCTACTTCTCCCTCTCACTTGCACCCTTGTTAGCCATGACTCTTTACTCCAAGTTGTTTACTTTTATCTTGGAGTTTTTGTAAACTAAGGAAATTATCTTGTTTTTCTGAATGGATATCACATGTTTTTTTTTCCTTGTGCTTTGTTTTTGATGTTTTTCCTATCGTTTCTTTCAACACCTACGTTTTAATATTGTATCTCATTATATTTATTTATTATCCTTTTGTGGTTTATGGTTTCAGTGCCTTCTCACAGAAAGATTATTTTTAAATCAACAATATTTTAGGACTGTTCAATCATGACAGTGTATTTACCTCGCAAATTACTGTGATTGGGTCAGTTTCACAGTGGTGCTTTGGGGATTGGGGGATTACCAGGGCAGATAGCGAGACAAGACCATCCCTGTCCCCCACCCTCCTGGCTGCTCCTGCTAGCTCAGTCACCATGGTGCTGTCTTCATATATACTCATCTCCTTGAGCTTCAGACAAACAAGAAGTTGGTATCCTAATCCAAGCTCTGACTGGTTGTGCAACTTTACACACATCTCTTCATTTTGATTCGTTCTCTAGAGAAACAAAGACATGAGAGGTTGACCTTCAAGATCTTTTCAGAAGTAAAATTCTGTCATTCCTTCAAGCTCATGACTGTGTGTCAACATATACTATGGATAATCCTTAGTAGCTTTGCCCTAGTTATTCCCTCTGCCTGGAACTCTCCTCTTCTTTCTTCTTCCCCTTCCCCTTCTCCCTCTCCCTTTACTCATTCTATTTTTTGCATGTTTCAGAGTCTTCCTTCTTCCAGATCTTTGGCAGAGAAGCCTTCTACAGCTTTAATAAAATAGCAAACCCTACTCCCAACCTTTCATTCTTTTCAATTTTCTTTCTTTAAAAAGTTTATTGCCAAGGTGATGCACTGACAGGGTAAAGTTGCGTAAGTAAGGTTGCACTTTTCTTGTCAAACTTGTTACCCCCTCCCCTCCCCAATTTTTCTCCATGTTCCTTCCCCCTAAACCCTCCCCAAGGTGTACTGATCATTTCCAACATTTTTTCTTGTATTGTTGTTGCATTGGTTCTTACTTTGTTCTTTGTCTCACCATTTTGTTATTCCCTTTCTCTTCCCTAACTCAAATAAGCATATATATAATACCTAGGGTACCACAATCGAATACAGTGACAATGGGATAAACCATAGGGAAAAAGCACGACAGGAAAAAGAAATCACATAGTACATTAAAAGCAACAAATAAAAACCTCTGTGTCCATGTCTTGGAGTTCATTTCACTTAGCATCATCTTATATGGTCATATGTACATTGGGCTATTCTTCTCATCCTGCTAAAGCTACCAGCACATCTATGTTTATCACACTGTTATTTACCATAGCTAAGATATGGAACCAACCCAGATGCCTCTCAGAAGATGAATGGGTCAAGAAAATATGGTATATATACACAATAGAATTCTATGCATCCATCATAATTACACCACCCCATTTTTAAGGAAATAGAAAGACTTGGAAAAAATCATATTAAGTAAAGTAAGCCAGATCCAAAGAAACATAGGTCCTATGGTTTCCCTCATTTGTAACCATTAGTATATATCTTTTCAATTTTCTTTGTTAACTTTTAGGATAGGTGTTTTACTCTCTAACGTAGTATTTATTCCTTCATTCAAATATTCAGGATCCTCCAATAGTGTGCATGTCAATCAGCTTTTGCTGCAACAACAAACAACCCTAATATTCCCCTAGTTGCTTGTAACAAGAAGCATCCCTCCTTTGCCTGTGCCACATGGTGGTTGTGGGTAAGCTCTTGTTGTCCTTGGCTCTCAAAGCAAAGCTAAACTCAACTAGCTTGTTTCCATTTCAGGATTCAGTTTGAAAAAGTATTTCTTCCCAAGGGAAAACTGTTTTCATGGCAAAAGCCAGGAATAATAGATAATAGAGGGAGAGAAGAAGAGCCATACCAGAAAATCTCTTTTTCCAATTATGCTCACATTTGATCACCACATCTCAAATTCCACTTACCTAAGCATCACATAACCAAGTTCAAAGTAACAAGTCACATAAAACATATAATCTTCTCCCAAGATTAGCCATGTTTAATCCATAAACAGGACTCCAGTTGAGATAATATTTGTATTGGTAGAACAACCATCCAATCTATCAAAAAAATATAAACTCTGGACTTGATTCTTCTCTTGTAGTGTCGTGATGGTATAATCAGTAGATGTGATTTACATGGAGAAAAATGATACTCTTGACTCTACTAGCTCCACTCTTGCTGCTGTAACTTCACCTGGCCTCTGCTTGCAACGATGGGTTTATTGTGGTATAGAGATAGTCTAAGTAATGCTTTCAGGTCATTGTTGCCTAGTGATCATGGGGTCGTAGAATGCACCATCAGCTCTGAAATGGCTTGCCTGTATGTTCTTCTCTATCACTTAAACCATGCCCTGGACCTTTTTAAACAATGTGTACTCCCCACAAATTTCGGTGTCAATACTGATAGTCTGCCTAAATAGTATTGGGATGCAGCAGCCACATTAGAACTTCAGCCTCACTACGGCTTAAAATCCCACTCTACACATCTGTTCTGCTCCGCACTGACCCTTAGGGGTACATGGAGGAAACCAGACATCTTAAGAAGACAAAATCTTGCTCTTCACTTCTCTGAGGGAGTAGAACAGCTTTCTGTATAATAAGTTATATCGTGGAGCAAGTTCACAAGGAAACACATGGTATGTTTAAATAATTCTGTTTTATTTTCCCCTAGCCAAGAAACTTGAATTTTACCAGTAGCTAGGAGGTTGTGTGTGAACCAAAAATTAGGTTTAAACTCCTGATGCATGTAAAGCTATTTTAGGAATTATCTTTAAGTAGTTGTACAAAGGGATTTCAATTTAATATAGAAGTTTATGAGTACAATGCATCTTGATCAGTGTCACCCCTCCCATCATTTGTTCCTATAATTTCCTTGTGACTGGTTGGCTTTAGATTTCTCTAAGCTTCAGCTTTTAAATCTGTGAATTTACATTACCATTGGTATTTGCATTATAGGTCATTATGAGAATTTTGAAAATAAAGTGATGTTTTTAGTATTTGGAAAAATGCTGGCATATGGTAATCTTTTGATGAATGATGCTTGCTATTTCCCAACACCATAGTTCAGTGTGGACTAGCATATTGCAAACTCAAGATGACCCCTGTCTTGGCTTTGAGAAGGAAACAAAAGCTACACATTTGGGACAGAAACTTGTTTTCTATTGTTCTGTTGATCTTTGCATACAGAAGCTAGAATGGAGATAACTATATAAGAACACTTACCAAGTTCCTATTTATTGCTGTATGCTATGAACTTGCTTCTTTATTCTGTCATCTGGGGCTAATTCCATTAGCAGATCTATATGATCGTGATTTCAGAGCCAGATAGATAGATAAATAGATAGATAGATAGATAGATAGATAGATAGATAGATAGATAGATAGATAGATAGATAGATAGATATAGGAATTGGCTTGTGATTATGGATGCTAAGAAGTCCCATGACATGCATTTACAAGCTGAATATACAGGAAAGCTGGTGGTATAATTCAGTATGAGTTGAACAACTGAGAATCTGAGAAAAGAATGCTGTGATAATCCAATGAATACCAAAGGACTGAGATCTAGAGCAAGTGGGTGGCTCATGTGAAGGCATAAGAACAAAGATTTCTGATGTCCAAGGGTAGTGGAAGATGGAAGTCCGAGCTCAAGAAGTGAAAGAATCTTCCACTTATTGACCTATTTGCTCGTATTGACCTACTTGCTCGTTTGAATGGAGATGGATCTTTTCTGTTCAGTCTAGTGATTCAAATTCTGTTCTCTTCTGGAAACACTTGTACAGAAACCCCCAAGAATAATGTTATACCAGCTAGCTGGGCATTCTTTAACTCTGTCAAGTTGACAAAGAAAATTAGCTGTCACAATAGTATTTTCCATTTATTTGAACATGTGGCTGCCTCCCACATCATCATCACTCCACAAAGAAAACTCCTGCAGGACAATCAGGTAGGTTAGCCTCAAGTCAGTTTACACTGAAAGTCAATACAAAACAGAAGAGCACACTGTAGGCACACTTAAATATGTATGTCAATGCAACATATACAAACACAGATTCCATGGAACCCAGATTAGTGGGAATGTTGTATGAGTATTAAGTGGTGAGTATGTACAGGGTGGAATTGATTGGAACAAAGAGAATTTAAGCTCTTTTCATGTGTCTTTACATAAAGTAGTAATGGTATCAGATTTCTAGTGGCAAAGGACTTTTTTCAAATAGAACTGTGTCTTTTATATTTTTAATGATAATAATTGCTCATATTTTAGATCTGGCAACTTTTATAATTATTTTTCCCTTTTGGCCTCCTGGCATTGTTCTCTTATAGTTAAATTAGGTCAATGTCTTGATGCTAAGAGAACTGGACAATATTCGGAGGCCTAGTTCCCATGTTACAGATGACTTGTGGAGCTTCTCCAAAAACGCCTTTCCACGTAATGAAACAGGGCCATTGAGTTCATAAATGAAGCTGAAATTTCTTGTTGCAATCTTATTTCACTAGATGCCCAAGATAAAACTACCAAGAGGATGGGCACAGTGACTGATACCTGCAATTCCAGAGGCAAAATCTTGAAGATCATGGCTTGAGACCACTAGGGGCCAAAAACTTTTTGCGAGCCTACTTTAACAAAAACTATCAATTACATGGGAGGCATAGGCAGGGGGAACAGAGTCCAAGGCTGGCTCTGGGGGGAAAAAGAATGAGACTTCATCAGAAAAGAACTTTCAAAAGGCTGGGGACATGGCTTGAGTAGTAGAATGACTGTCTATCAAGTATGATCCATAAGTAAATCCCAGTACTGCAAAACATAAACATTTAAATAAAAAATCAAAACTCTCAGACCAAAAAACCCACATATTTGTGTTTTTAAATGTGTCAGTAGCAGAAGCGTTTATTCCTTTTCCAACTTATTTTGTTTGATTCTATTAGCATCCACTTAAGAAATCGGTAATTATATTATTTTGTTTGATTCTATCCACATCCACTTCAGTGATCTGTAAAGGCATTATTGGGCTCAGGTCCCATTCAAATTTATAAATAAATAGGTGTTCTGGCAATCAGATGCTCAGGCTCTCATCTTCCCAAGAGTACATGAGAGAGCTCCTGCTTTCTTTGTCAATGGCTATTTCCCTCAGGATTTCTGTTCTTTAGAGGTGCTGTGGGTTCACAAAACCATGAGAAAACTGAATATGAATGTCATCATGAGCCAGTCATATATGCCATTTTCCAAGAACCTTGAGTTTGCACAGCATTTGCAGAGGGATATTTTAAATGGGTGCAGAAGAGAAGCGGCATCACTCCCAAAGTACAACTCCAGCCCAGAATCTATCTCAAACTTCACATCCACTTATCCAACATTTTTTGGGGTTGTTTCCATTCAGATTTCCCAGGAACACCCCAATACATGCTACCTCTATGTTCCCTCCACCTCATATTGTCTCTTCTCTGGTCTTGGATGTAGTAGCTATCTTGAAGTCTTGTCTTTTCTCTCTGTCAAGAAGCATCACTTTTTTTTTTTTTTGCTTTCTCTTCTTACACTTTTCTCCAATTCCTTCTCTCCATCCCCTTTGTTTACATTATATTAACGCTAACGCCTACTTAGAGACTGACCTCATTCCCTTCCTCTGTGTCTTCTTCAAATTTTTAGCACACTGATAACTACCAGACGTAAACCTTATCAGCCCATTAGCCTGTTTGAAGGTCTTCACTGATATGCCCTGTTCATCCTTAACAGGTGAAGTACAAACAGCTCCTTAGCTTGGCTCTGGAAATAGCTTACGTTAACTTTTCTTCCTGTACCTTGTGCTCCTTACCAATAGTTTGTCTCAGAAACTTTGAAATACTTCTACTCTTGTAAAAATGCCAGTCTGTTTATCTTTATTTTGGTTTTTTTCTGTTTATGACACATTTCCACTGTTACCCTTTCCTCTCATTTGCCTCTTTTTGTTAAGATGCTACCTTTCTGTAGTACTAGGGTTTGAACTCAGGGCTTTGTGCTTGCTAGGCAGGTATTCTACCACTTAAGCCACATTTCTGCCCCTTTTTGCTATAATTATTTTTTAATCCTGAGATGTCCTTGGATGGAAGTCTTCCTACCTGTGCCTCCTGTGCAGCTTGGACTAAAAAGTCTGTATGTCACCTGGTCTTTTCAAAAGATCATTGTGTTAGTCAGCTTGCTGTCAGTATAGTAAAATACTCGAGACAATCAACTTACAAAGAAAAAGTGTTATTTTTAATTTCTAAAGAGAAATGCAGCTGTGCACCAGTGGCTCACACCTGTAATCCTAGCTACTCAGGAGGCTGAGATCTGAGAATTAAGTTTCAAAGTGAGCCTGGACAGGAAAGTCTGTGAGACTCTTATCTCCAATAAACCACCAGAAAACCGGAAGTGGCGCTGTGGCTCAAGTGGTAGAGCATTAGCCTTGAGCTGAAAGAGCTGAGGGACAGCGCCCAGACCCTACAACCACCAAAAAAATTAATTAATTAATGAAGAAGAAGAAGAAGAAGAAGGAGGAGGAGGAGGAGGAGGAGGAGGAGGAGGAGGAGGAGGAGGAGGAGGAGGAGGAGGAGGAGGAGGAGGAGGAGGGGAGGAGGGGGAGGAGGAGGAGGAGGGGGAGGAGGAGGAGGAGGAGGAGGAGGAGGAGGAGGAGGGGTGAGAAGGAGGAGGAGGAGGAGGAGGGGAGGGGGAGGGGGAGGAGGGGAGAGAAAGAAAAAGAAAAAAAGAAAAAAGATAAATGCCCATAGTTTTGGAGATACCAGCCTCCAAAATCTATTTGCCATACTCTTTTGGGCCTGAGGTAGGGCAGCATGTCATAGTAGCAGTATAGGTTACAGCAAAACTGCTTACCTTATGACCAGGAAACAAAAAGAGAAGAAGCACTTTCTCTTTCAATGATGTACTCTAATACCTGAAGATTTACTAGGCCTTATCTCTTAGTTTTAAAATTCTCCCAAATCCTCAACCTGAGGATCAACTCCCAACCTATGGGCCTTTAAGGGACATTCAGCCATGATCTATGGCACCTGCCTAAGTATCACAAGAAATTTCCCTGACCCCCTTTCATTATCTACTGGGGTCAGATTAGTCTTTTTTCCTGATCACCCTTTGATTACTTCTGAACTTTCTACTCTTATTACTACTGAGTAATTATCTAGTCTTTCCAAGTGACCTCTTGGTTGCTTAAAGGTACAGAGGGAATGTTAAATATAAAGCATAAAGCACTATATGAGAAATGAGTAAAAAACTATAGACCTGTGTGATGAGTGTCTGTATATTTGAAACTGGATTTTAATAGTTTTATCTTTACATGGGAAAGTTCTGGTCATTGGTAAAAGATAGGGGTTAATCAACATGTGTTTCTGGATTAGGGATTAGAGTGCCTGCTTCTCCTTGCCTTGATCCTGTAAAGAAGATACCAAATCCTTTCTTTTTCTCCCCCCTCCCTCCCTCCCCCCTCCTTTCCTTACTCCCTCCTTTCCTTCCTGTCTCCTGTCGTTCCTTCCTACCTTCCTTCCTGATTCCTTCCTTCCTTCCTTCCTTCCTTCCTTCGTTCCTTCCTTCCTTCCTTCCTTCCTTCCTTTTCTTTCTTTCTTTCTTTCCTTTCTATCTCTCTCTTTTTTGTTTCTGGTACTCATGACCTCATTCTCATTCAACCTGCTTTCTCATAGCCAGTGCTCTATCACTTGAGCCATGTCTCCAGCCTGGTATTTTGCTAGTTAATTGAAGATGGAGCTTTAAGGAGTTTTCTGCCATTGCTGGGATCAAACCATGATCCTCCAGATCTCAGCCTCCCAAGTAGCTAGAACTACAGGCATGAGGCATCACTCAGTTCTCTTTTCTACTCTTTTTTCTCCATTTTCTCCCCTTATACTTCCCAGCACTCAGGTATACCTCTTTGGGAAAGAAAGAAGGTTTGCCTTTCACAGATTCATGCCATTCAATATTTTTATGTCTGACCATCCCAATCATAAATGAGTGACAGATTTTGGACATTTCTCTGGCAAGAAAAGAATAAAATCCTTTCATATAAATGTTATTCATGCTCTAAAATGTCATACTGTCCTTTTCTCTGTTCACTTCTTTCCTTTTCTTTTTTTGTCTCTGTGGTTTATTTTCTCCTTTAAAGAAAGATTTATTAAGTCCTGGCTTTGTCTCCAGCTCTGCAGAGGATACAAAGGAACTTCAGAGTCCAAATGTGTCCCCATAACTCCAGACAGTAAATGGGGAAAACACAAGCAATCATGGCAGTCAACTGTGCTTCAGGCAGTCAGGTGTGGTGGATTCCTCCTGGCTCTTGTCATCAGTAGACTATGTATGCTCTCAGTCCTTTAAACTGCTGAACCCTAAGTGGGAACTTGAATATAAGAACATGGGGTAATTGCTGCTGCCATGTCTTTGTTCATTAATGTTAATTACAGAAAATTATGCTCCTTGTTTTCACACTCCCATTTGTCAATGCCAAAGCAAGGATATAATTCTCAAAGATATGCATGTACAAGTCACAGTCCTGCATTAGGGACCCAGCCAATGTTTGTTATTCTGTATTTACTGGCTTTGCACTGTGCATCATGTCGAATGTTACATCTTTGCAATAGATTGTCATTTGCCTTTTAGACTTTGCTCAGCTGAACTGAAGATGCTGTTTTTCAATCTGTTATTACTTGTGTTTGTCATGAGAACTAGACTACTGGAGTAATCTCCTTCAATAATGCTTATTGGAGTAACCATCTCTTATTTCTCATATCTTCAGTCTGTTACCCACTTTGTTCTTTTAATATCTTCTAAATGGCCACATTCTGTTAGTGGCTCCTCATAGTCTGCTATGTCAGGTCTTCAGCCTGGCTGCCAGAATGCCTCCATCCAGGCCTTTCCCACCAGCTCATCTCCTTATCCCTGTTCTCACAGTCAGTGCATTCTTAATTCCAAACACGTTCCAAATCTGTACCCTTTAGTGTCTCCCTCCTTTTGCTTTAGCTGTCTTCTTCTAAGATGGCCTTCCTTCTTTCCAAAATGAAGCAAGATGGAAAAGAGATTTGGCTTCACATTAATGCAAACTGAATCTAGCTTGTGTTTCCCCAAAACAATATAAGCTTGAGCAAGACATTATGCAATCTTCTTTTTTATATCCTCATAAAAAATGACAATATAACAGTTTCCTTGTATATATTCCTTGTAGCATTATGAAGATGAAGGAATATATATTTCTTTACTATATCTATATATACTATATCAGCTATATCTACTATATTGATACCTATATCTACCATAAAGGCAGGCACATGTAAAAAGTAGCTCATCAATAAGTAGATGTAAAGTCCCTTTAAATTCAGCCTGATAAAATTCTCCTTAAGCCTCTCCAAATGAGTATGATTCTTTCTGAACTTCTATTCACTCATTTACTTATTGGATCTCAAGTTACTTTGTATGGACTAGTTACAGATATTTATCTCACTTCTTCTTTTGGTACTTCCAAAATCTCATGTTCCAGCAAGGCTTAGGTATATCTGTTCCTTCTCATTTCTGATCCTCAGTTCATCTCCAAGTTCTTTGAGGACAGAGACAGTATCTAACCCAACTTTGTAGTCCTTAGAATCTCTATATTAGGGTCATAAAATCTGTAACTACCAGCCCAAACTTGGCAATTCCATTTAGTTAACTTTTCATAAAATAGATATAAACTATTACTAAAGAAATCAAAAAGCAAATGGAACATGTTCATCAAGTCCAATTCCAAAAACCATATCATTGTAGAAACATACATATCCAAAAAATCTTGAGGGACTGATTGGTTTGAAATTGTGGCTCTACCATTCATTTGCCATATGACCTGTGCAACAGATTTACTATCTCTGGGACTCATTTTCCTCACCTGTCAAGCTCAGAGGGGAGGAGGGGCAAATGATCTAAATGCTCACATCATAGGTTTTCTGTGAGTTAAGATTAAGAGAACATAGAAGTCCACTTAGAAATTCGATAGACACATAATAAACTCTTTATTGGTTAGCTATGATTGAGTTGCTTCTAATAAACTCTTTACTGGTTAGCTATGTTTGAGTTGCTTCTATGTTTCTAGCTAATGTAAAAAAGACTTCACCTTGAGGCTAGATTGTAGACAGTTCAATAGTTTTAGCCTTCCTAGTTTCTCCTGTTTTACTTTTGTGTGGCTCTTGATCTCTCTATCAACATATTTCATCTTTGTATAAACTACGCCCCAAAAATTTGTTTCAGTGAAACAATTATTGGCTAGGCTTCTTTAAACCTGTAAGCATAGCAATCAGAAATTTCTTTTCTCTATTTAAGTGGTAGCTCTGAGCATTTTCCTTTCTAATGGCTCAGTTTCATAGTGTTGGGAGTAAGTGTACTTGTTGGTTTGTGGCTATGTTTATCTTCTCTTAGAAAGGTGTCCAAAAGGGTTGACCGCTGGTAGTTCATGTCTGTAATTCTAGCTACTCAGGAGGCTGAGAATTGTGGTTTGAAGCCAGCCTGGGCAGAAAAGTCCATGAGACTCCTATCTTCAATAAACCAGAACAAGCCAGAAATAGTGCTGTGGCTCAAGTGGTAGAGAGCTTGCCTTGAGCACAAAGAGGCTCAGGGACAGTGCCCAGGCCCTGAGTTCAAGCTCCAGGATAGGGGTTGGGAAGGTACACAAAAGGTACTATTTGAACCTTACTTTTGGCCAAAGTCCCTTTGCAAATGGTATTATACTCTTAAAGGAAATACATAGCCACTCTGAGGACTTACAAAAGAGGCAGTAGAAGAACTAGTATTTTTTTTTTAACATTTAGCTAACCACTCACTGTTGGCCTTCAAAGGATTTGGAAAAGGACAATTTTTTAAAAAATCTTTAGATATAGAAAAGTATCTGTGGAGAGAATTGTTAGTGTGTTTGATTCTAAGTGTTGCCTCACACCTCCTAGTATATACATGGGGGGCCTATTCTTCCTGATGCCTTGGAATGCGCCCCCCCCCCCGTACCCATTGTACAGACCCATATGTCTGTCTGTGCAGTGAAGAGGAAGTGGTGTCTAAATTACACTTTCAGAAATACAAACAAAATGGGGCTCTGGTGGTCAGCTCTGTGAACAGGACCAATAATCAATCCAATGAATTGTATTAGTATGATGTTACATTACTAGAGTTTATTCAAGCAAGAGATGCCAGAGTGTCACCATGGGCCACATATGGGCTGTAAACGGAAGATAGCTGAGGTGGCTTTTCTTAGATTTAGTTCAGGACAGCTGTGCTTCAGGGTGAGATTAGTGTAAAGGAATGATCTGGAAGAAGCCCACAAGAGGACATTAGAACCATATCTGGTAGAGACACAAATGTGTCTCAGTCAAGGGGGTGATAGGTAGAGGTCTTCAGAAGCATTAGGACCCCAAGTAAACCACTAAAAGTTTGAAACTAGTTTGTTTGAGATACTTAGTAGGCCCAGAAACCACTGGAACCATATAGTATTAACCTGGTAGTATCTTTCTTACCCACTTAATCTCTACTCTTTCCTTTGCTCCAATCATTATGGGCAGAAGCCATGGAGAAGGAGAAAAGGAAAGACACAATACATCAGGGCAGTACTAGAAAGAAGATAGAGCTACCTTTATCATTGCAGGCTCCTTGATTCCACTGGCCTAAGTTAGTGAGAGGTGAAAACTTTAGAAAGAAAAGAGAAATGAAGAAAGGAAGGGAAAGAGGAAAGAAGGAAGAGAAAAAGGAAGGAAGGAAGGAAGGAAGGAAGGAAGGAAGGAAGGAAGGAAGGAAAGAAGGCGGACAAAACCAGAAGAGATGCTTACTGAAGATTGGATCTGTGAAGCTGGTGAAGAAGGGCTGTTATAGGAACAGTATAGGAAATATTTAAACTTTATATTTTATGCATTCTTTTTATTTGTGATTTGCTATTGTGTCCATGAATTACTTTTATGATTACAAACTCTAGCTTATAAAATGAAGAAAACATGAAAATGAACACAGTTAATTTATCTTTTAGCTGTGAGATTCAGTTGGTGAATAGAGAAATAGAATTGACCACTTGCATGTACTTTTAGTGTATTCAGAAATATAAAAGAACATTAAAACATGTCAGATATTCAGAAAAGAACTGAAAACCCAATTTTTACTTTTAAACTAATGTTGAATTATTGCATAATACAAATAAGTGAATCTATCCCATTATTTGACAAAAATACAAAAGAGGAAAAGTCTATTCCTTAGTCACTTCAATCTTCTCTTAAAATCATTTAGTTAATTTGTAAGTGATTATTTGATTCCTATGTGCTATGTGAAATATTGTAGGGAAAAGAAAAAGAGCTTTTCTTTCTTTTGTTTTTTTAAATACATTTTTATTGTAAAAATAGTGTACAGAGGGGTCACAGTTACATGAATGAGGTAATGAGTCCATTTCCTATTGAGCATTGTTACCTCCTCCTTTGTTTTTCCCCTACCATCCCTTTCCTCCCCACCTCCACCACTTCCCCCCCACACACACACACTAATTGTAAAGTTTGTTTTCAACATTGTGTCTTGTACATCTCATTATTACAATGGATCAATCTGTATCCCTATTTAAGCATTTTCTTTTTTTCCCTTCCCTTCCCCAAATTAGAGAAGTGTATATACAAGATGCAGGGCACCAACATCAAATACAGTGAAATCAGGGGTTATACTGTGGGGGAGGAACATACAAAGAAACAAAAAAAAATCACATGGTACATTATAAATATGTTAGGAACAATAGCAAGCAAGAAAAAATCACTTATGTCCCTATCTTTGGGTTCATTTCATTTAACATCATCTTATCTGGTCATATGAACATAGTTTTTTACCTTTTCTGCTGTCCCAGACATATACTAGTTATCACAAATAAGGGAAACCATGGGACCTATGTTTCTTTGGGCCTGGCTTACTTCACTTAATATAATTTTTTCCAAGTCTTTCCATTTCCTAACAAATGGGGCGGTCTTTCTTTCTGATGGAGGCATAGAATTCCATTGCATATGTGTGTGTGTGTGTGTGTGTGTGTGTGTGTGTGTGTGTGTGTGTGTACACACACATACCACACTTTCTTGATCCATTCATCTACTGAGGGCCATCTGGGTTGGTTCCATACCTTAGCTACGGTATTTCTTTTTTTTTTTTTTTTGTCGGTAGTGGGGTCTGAACTCTGAGCCTGGGAGCTTTCCCTCAGCTCTTCAGCTCAAGGCTAGTGCTCTACCACTTGAGCCACAGCACCACTTCCTGCTTTTTCTACTTATGTGTTGCTGAGGAATCGAACCCAGGGCCTCATGCATGCAAAGCAAGCACTCTACCACTGAACCACCTTCCCAGCTCTGGTATTTCTTTTATTTTTTTGTTGTGAAAATACTGTACAGAGGGGTTACAATTACATGGGCAAGATGATGAGTACATTTCTTATCAAGCATTGTAGCCTCCTCCTTTGTTTCCCTTTCCCATCCCTTCCCATCCTCCCTCCCTACACCCCCACAATCCTCCTCCCTCCCTCCCCTACCCAGTCCTCCTCCCCACTCTCCCCCACCAAAGTTGTAAAGTTCATTTTCGACATAATGACTTGTACATCTCATTGTTGTAATAGGTCCACTTGTATCCCTATTTAAACGATTTGTTTTTCCCTTCCCCTTCACAAATTATACCAACATCAAATACAGTGAAAGCAGGGGTTATACCATGGGGGAGGGACATACAAAGCAACAAAGAAATAATCTTATAAATGTGTTAGAAACAATCCCATGAAAGAAAAAAATATTTGAATACATATCTTAGGGATCATTTCCCTAACATCAACTTATATGATGTTTTCTGCTTGACTCAGACATATACTAGTGGTATTTCTTTTTTAATGATAGTACTGAGGCTTGATCTTAGAGCCTCAAGCTCCGGCTTGGCTCTTTTGCTCATCTGAAGGTCTAGTTTTCTACAATTTTCTATTTATTGAATGGTACAGATAGATTCTATCTGGTAATCTCATTTAAAAACAAATTTACCAATAAGGGTAAATTTAGTCCCCTGGTCTCCTGGTTTATAATAGACTGAATCCTCACCCTGAAAAGAACCCATATATTAATTGGGGAAGGAAAATTCACCTAAGTGGCAAGACTCACAAAGCCTTTTAGGTTGATTGAAGGAGTAGGAGAATTTTTCCCCCTCCAGCCACTCAGTAAATTTCTGGTAAATTGATGGTAAATTTCTGCTGTGTCATTCAGTCCTCCTGGGTAGAATATAAGGGTCTAAGTGACTAAGAAAACTTGGAGGGGATGCGTGCCAGCTCCTGGCAAACAGGGCTGGGTAGAAAGGAAACTGCTTCCAATGTTCAAGAATACATCCCAGAGAGGAGTCAAGTAGGATATTCTGGGAACTTCCCATGGTCTTTAACAGATAAGAGGGAATGAGTAAGTTTGTTTGAGAGGAACTACCATTCCTGGAGGAGTTCTGAAATACTGAAGAAGAAATCCAGCATGCTGGATTTTTTACTTGGCCTTTTAAAAAAGTCATTAAGGAAGGAGCAACCTTGTTGACTAGACACCTTAAAATTTTAGGACCCTTGTTAAAGGGATCAGTAGGATTTATTTTCCTGCAGACATATCACTACAGAAACAATAGTAGATGTGTATATGTGAGAGTTTTAGCAGTATATGTGCTCCACTTCTGGTATTTGGGCAGATAATTGGAGATTAGAGTCTCATGGACTTTGCTGCCAAGACTGGCTTCAACCTGCAATCCTCAGATCTCAGCCTCATGAGGAAGTAGGATCACAGGCAGGCTCATGTTTAGTTGCAGAAGTGGCTGTTTCTAGAGCTAAGTCAGGAAAAATAGAGTGAGCTGAAACAAGCTCTTAGTGCAGAAAGTAAGAAAGTGTTTAAAAAAAATAAGGAAATGCCAAAAGTACAGGATGGCAAACTGGAAGACTTCCCAAGAGCCAAAGCTAGTACAATTTGAGCAGCAAAATAAATAATATGCTATTGGATTTTATCCAAAAAAATAAAGTCAGTATCCATGAATCTCAATCAGAATACTAAGGATTAAACAAGTATATGAATAAGGGAGGAAAAAGAGAATCTTCCTTATTAACATTTTCAAATAATATATGTAATTCCTTCCTACTCCAGTAGATGGAACATAATAGCCCTCCCTTTGAGAGTGATCTGCACACCAACAAAGAAGGCTTACCAACTAAGCACTAGAGCCTAAAATGTGAAACCGTGGTTTGAAGCCATCCCAGACAGAAAAGACAATCAGACTCTTATTTCAATCAACCAGCAAAAAGATGGAAGTGAAGGTATGGATCAAGTAGGAAGTAGAACACCACTCTTGATCATAAAACCCAAGTAAGAATAGGAGGTCCTAAGTTCAACTGTCTGCGTACATCCCCTCTCCCCCATACACACAAAGCAGAAGCAGCAGACGAAGACAAAGATGAAGAGAAAGAAGAAAAGAAGGAAGAGGAGGAGGAGGAGAAAGGTTAATAAAGTGATCAAGGTTAATATCGCCAGTGGTACACCATGTAGCACTGTGAAGAACATTTTATTTCATCTCATTTTTTTACAGTGTTCTTACCCCCAAATGGCAACGTTGGTCTAATAATGAGAAAACATCATATAGTCACATCTTGAGGAACATTGTGCAAAATATCTGACCTTTTCAATGCCCTTCAAAACTCCGAAGATTACAAAATGATGAAGAAAATGCTGAGAAACAATTGCAGATCAAAGAAGCCTAGAAAGACGTGACAACTAAATGCTACATCATAGTATCCCTTAGAGCCCACATTCAAATTTGACTACTTAAACAGGCAAAGGAAGCAATTTTCTATTAATGACTTCTAGTATTTACTTCAGTCTCACTATTCCCGTGGGAACTATCTGCTGTGTTATAAAATAGCAAGGTAATAAACCAAGGCATTTACGGGTATTAGAAATTTTAGTGAAACAATATCTTACTTAGACAAGTAATAGAAAATGAAGAAAGACAGAGAAGACACATATCCTTACAGAACCAAAGAAATTGTAGTTTATTCTCTTTATAAAAATAATAAATACATTGATATACAGAGATGCAATCAATCTAGAATGATTGGGGAATGAGAGTCTTGGTTAATTTGGTGTATTGGGTTATTCATGCTTATAAATTTTGGAATTTCAATGTTTGAAGGGACTGACTGGACAATGTCAATGTCATTCAATCCAAGAGCAGCAGGACATTTTTCAGACCATTTGCAATGAAGAAAAATGCTCACCATGGGGGAGTTGTGAGTTAGAGTTACTGAAAAGAAGTTACTATCTGATTTAGTTTTTCATTGGGTATTTGGAAAGGGCCTGAGGAAACAGGAACTCATTCTGCATTGAGTGCTGTCAGGAAGCAGATCAATTCTGCAAATCTGTAGGGAGGGCGGATTAACATGGACATGAAGCTGAAATTGGTGAAGAAGTAACAAGCATTCATTTTAACCATGAGAGGTAACATAATGACTTTGCTTTGACTTACTTTGTCATGGTGTCAGAATGACCTTGTCAATGCTCTCTGAATTTATGTCCAACAGAAGAACAACATGGTCTGACTGTAAGCAACAGAGTACTTTCTAGTGTCAGGATCTCTTTTTACTTTCACAAAAACAAATTGCTTCCTTCTGACATGTCATCTGTAGTTGTTGGATTTGTCTGTTGTCAAATAGAAGATGCTCTTCTTTCAGTCAGATGTTTCGTGTTGTCCATACTAGGGCACTAGAGGAGACACTAACCCTGTAGGCCTTCTTGAACTATTCTGTTCTCTTGTTCTTACTGACACTGCATATCTAGCCTTGACAGCTTCTTTTTTCCTGATTTCTTTCTGACTCTAATTTTTTCAGTTTCCTGAGACCTGTCCCTAAGTTCTTTGCTTTTATGTCTCTTCATTCTCCCATTCATTGCCACAGCAATTCATCCATTCTTGTAGCTTTAAGTGCTACTTGTATTGTGAAAGGTTCTAAATTTATATATCTAGCCCAAATCTCTCCTTTCACCTCTCGATGCATTTCTCTAACTAGATACTGTCTTCTTTTAAAATTTTGTAAGAACCTGAAACTTAAGTTATCTAAAAAGAATTTTATATTGATTTTCTGTCCTAAAGTCATTCCTCCTCCAGCCTTTGCTGTCTCAGTAAATAGCTCCACTGTCCACTCTAGATCCTTAAACTTGAAACTTGGAAGCCAAGCTTGATTTGTGTATGTCCTCATTAGCGGATTCTGTTGCTCCAACTCCAAAAAGCATTCCTCATCTCCCCACTGCTTGCCACCTCTCACACAGCTACGACTGTCTCTCCTCTCCAGACAGCAGTGAACCAGCAGCCCTTCCTTACAGCTTTCTCACCTTCCACCTTAGATCTTTTTCCAAACCATTCTCCCAACAACTCTTGTCTTAAAAGCACAAAGGTGATTGGACCCTTTGCCCTTTACCTTTAAATGCTTTCATAACCACCCCCCAAAGGACTTGAAAATAAAATCCACACCTTTCCCCATGTGCATTATCTATACTATTCTTGCCTATCAGTTTTATTCTCTCTTTGTCCCTCCTTTTATGTATTTATTTATTTGTTGTTTTTTAAAATATGTTTTTTATTGTATAAATAGTGTACCAAGGGGTTACAGTTACATGAGTAAGGGAATGAGTACATTTCCCATCGAGCATGGTTGCCTCCTCCTTTGTTTTTCCCCTACCATCCCTTCCCTCCCCTGGCCCTCCTTTTATGCTCATTGTGCTCTAGTCACACAGATTTTAAAAAATAACTGTCCAATTTGCTAAGCCCTTTCCCTTCTCAGGAATTTTTGAGCCCGTCCCATTTATAAATTTACCCTCCTCCTCACCAGCTATGATACATCTTTCTCTGCTTGGGTATCCCCTTCACGTGGAAAGTTTCTGCTCATCTTTCAGTCCATGTTTCTGCATTCTTCCAGAAGAAGCCAGCCTTGTTTTCCCCCATGTAATTAACTCATCTGCTTGTATTGAATCACTAGTTCATTTCCATCCTTTTCTTACCATTGAATAGAATTAATTATACTATAGTTTAGATAATGTATTGTCTACCCATCCTTTCCAGGATACTAAAATATTCAAGGCAAGGGCAGCAGCCTTTCTGGTTTTCATTCCATAGTTCTGCATTTAGTACATAAGCAACACTCAGTAAATAGTCGTTGAATGAACACATGGACAGATAAAATGACTGTCATCAATATTACTTATGAATAAGATTTATTCTCATCAGTTTTAAAATATTGCACGAGTAAAAGGAGATGGTTAATGGGTGCTCTTTGAGAAATATCAAAGAACATCAAAGTGGTATCTTGTATTTAGGAGGGAAAGGATGAATGGAGGATGAGGGGATTCAGGAATAGAAGAAAAATTACTGTTCTTCAATTTAGAAGGCCAAATGTAGGAACCTCTCTGAAGTTCTTTGTAGACTGAATGAGGCTCCTGCAAAGTTCCCTTCATTGTATTAATTACCACTATACACTACTATTCCATGGAACCCATTAATTACTGCTTTCTATTTCAAAAGAGGCTTTGCAGCTATAATTAAGTTAGGAATGTGATCTAATCCTCGGTTACCCAGATGGGCCCAGTGTAATCACCAATGTCCTTAATGCAGGAGGATCAGAGTCAACAGTGGACCTTAACACTAATGTGAAGCAATATGTGTCATAGGATGTGGGATTCAGGCAGCCTCTAAAAGTCTGAAAAGCATGGAAATTAATTTTCTCCTTGAGACACAGCCATCTGATCTGTTTTAGATTTCTGATCTCCACAACTGCAGGAAGATAAACGTGCATTGCTTCAAGTCATTGAACCTGTGATAACATTACAGTAATCATAGGAAACTACTATGCACACTATGAATTGTCTCTAAATCATCTCTTTACTTTGTTTACCTTTGTTGTTATTATCTTCCCCAACTCATTATATATAAGTATATAGAAGATGTTGAACCTTTATTGCTCACTATTTTATTCTGAGTACAAAGAACAAGTGTGATACACAGTATAGCTTCAATAAATATTTGTTGAATCAATGAAGAGATGAACAGACTTCTCTCTAATGGTATTATTGTAAAGGCCAGGCCTAAAAATGGGAATTATAGACTATTTGTCAAATTGAGTAGAAGCTATTCTTCCTATTATCCTTCTAGTCTTAACTATTACTCCCTTCATTGCTTCCTGAATAATCTCCTAAATGTCTTTCCTGAGATTTTCCTCCAAATTTCAGATGCCCTTGTATCCATTTCTCCCCTTAGATTCTCTACCCCTGAGTATACACTACTATGCTTAAGGATCCAGAAGCAACTGGTCATATGAACAGAGAAGGAATTTCTGAGTTGAGTATATGTCATACATAATACCCTGTGTCGATGATTAAATTTAACCTGAATTATTTAAATGAAGTTTAATGAATCATTTTAAGGAATGAGGTGCTCATTCCCCTTAATTTGATTAGACCATTGAGCATAACGGAAGTCTCCTGTTCTGAAATTGCTCCTATTGATCATGAAACTGAATCATAATTTAGTGAATTTTTCTCTTCAAGAAGTAGTCATGCCATGTGCAATTTTAATCAGTTAATCAAAGCAATTTCTTTGCAGTAAAGGCAGTGCCAGAGACTTAAGTTTGTGATCTGAATTTTTTCTTCTCACATATTTGCAGGATAGTTTGTACATTGTGACATGTTCTAGTTTATACGGCACTGTGTTATGGGAATTTCTGTGTGGTAGATATTAGTAAGTATCATGCAAAAATAAAGTATGTCAGAGAGCGACAGAAAGAGAGAAGGAATATCAGCAACTATTAGCATGTATTATATGGAAGAAGAGAATACCAATACACTGAAAAGGAGATTCTACTTTTTATAACTTGTGTTTGTGGTCAAATACTCAATCTTTATTTCATGCTGTTTTCCAACAAGAAATTGGTGATCGAGAGGATGAATGAGGTACCTCCTGCAATGCTGGATCTTCATGTTTTTCTTATGAAATACAGGTGGAGGTGAAGGTTGTTGGGACAAGGGTAACCATGGTAGCTTACACAGGCAATGCTTGGGAATCCTGTGTGATGATATCTCCAACTCACAATTCAAACAGAAATGATCCAGATGAAAAGTTCCTATTGTAATTTCTTCATGCCTATATTTGTGAACATAAATTCATTTCTTTTATAAGTTATCTTTAAATAGTTGTGCAAAGGTGTTTCAATTCAACATGTCAGTTTATGAGACTGATGAATCTTGATCAGTGTTACCCCTTTCATCATTCTCTATCTCTCCCAACCTGACCCTTCCTTTCCCTTCCCTTTTTTAAAATAAAAATTCAGATTTATTTATAAATATAATCCAATATAAATCTAATATAAGTAAATAAATCTAATATAAGTACAGATGTACTTCCAATCTGTCATAAGTGTGTGTGTGTGTGTGTGTGTGTGTGTGTGTGTGTGTGTGTGTAGGGAGGTAAAAAAATCTCCTTTCCTTTTGGATTGACAGAAAATCTTCCCAAAATGAAGATCATTCTTTAAATAGATGATCAATACTTCTTATGTGGATAATTCTATTACTATATATGTATATGTTGTATTACTATTATATTACTATATAAGTATGTATTCTATTGCTATATATATATATGTATATATATATGTATTGTTATCCATTTTAATTTATATAACTGACACTGACCTAAATACATGAGGAAATTTTCTGATTTTCTATATTTACTTTTTGTCATTGCATCTAGTTATTTCTTCCTTGCATGACATTTAATTGAACCTCTATTATATAACACATTTCATGTTTGACTGTTGGAACTGTAAGCATGGAAAAGAAATCTCTTCACTCATCTGGAGTTCACAGAGCCCTGGAGGATGGAATGTAAGACAGGTGAAAGAAATAGGAATGAATCACTGGAGAAGACCAAAAAGAATATTATTTGAAACTTTTTAGTCTTTCAGTTACACTTATGTGAACTAGTTTTAAAAAATGGTGCTAGTGGGCTGGGAAGGTGACTCAGTGGTAGAGTGCTTGCCTTGCATGCATAAGGCCCTGGGTTCGATTCCTCAGCACCACATAAGCAAAAAAAAAAAAAAAAAGAAAGAAAGAAAGAAAAAAGCTGGAAGTGGCGCTGTGGCTCAAGTGGTAGAGTGCTAGCCTTGAGCTGAAGAGCTGGGGGACAGCGCCCAGGCCCAGAGTTCAGGCCCCACGACCGGACCCCCCCAAAAAATGGTGCTAGTAAAAAAGTGGTGTTAGTCCGGTGCTGGTGTCTCATGCCTGTAATCATAGCTCTTCAGATGGCTGAGACCTGAGGATAATGGTTAAAAGCCAGCCTGGGCAAGAAAGTCTGTGAGATTATTTTTTCCGCTGCTCAGATCTCAGCCTCCTCAGTAGCTAGGGTTATAGGTGTGAGCCACTGTATCCAGCTGTCTATGATACTTTTATTTACAGAAGTGGAGCTGTGGCTCAAAGTGGTAGAGGGCTACCCTTGAGCACAAATGCTCAGGAACAGTGCTCAAGCCCTGAATTCAAGCCTCATGATGGGGTGGGGGGAGATGGTTAGTAATGTTTAATTCTTATATTCTGATACTTTTAATTATGAGTATTGAAGTATAAATATCCTAAGGAATTATTTACTAAAAAAATCTGTAGTTCACTAATCTGTAGTTTATCTATAGAACGTGATTGTATTTAATGAAACTTTTTTTGAGTCTTTTCCATATCACTTGATCAAGATGTTGGCCATGGAATGAAAGTCAGCAATACAGATTCAGATACTCTACTATAAATGTCTCTCAAGCTCTCTGAAGTAGAAGAGACTAAAATTACAAGCTCATGCCTATAATCCTAGTTACCCAGGAGGCTGAGATCTGAGGATCATGGTTTGTTTGAAGTCTGCTGGAGCAGGAAAGTCTGTGAGATCCTTAACTCCAATTAACCACTGAAAAGCCAGAAGCAGAGCTGTGGCTCAAATGGTAGAGTGCTAGCCTTGTGCAAAAATAAATAAATAAATAAATAAATTCAGGGGCAGTGCCGTGGCCCTAAGTTCAAGTCCGAGGACTATCACACACACACACACACACACACACACACACACACACACACACACACACACACACAGAGCTTAGCATGTTTGTCTTACTCTAAGATTAATATGAAATGCCCATGTGAAGTGGCCAATAATAGTTAAAAATAGTGATGAGAGGATGACATTGATAAGATAGGTTGTATGCATGTGTAGACATGTCACCGTAGAATACTTCTTGTGTAATGACTGTATATACCAACAAATATCTTTTTTTCTTTTTTTTTCTTTTTTTTTTGTTGGTCATGGGGCCTGAACTCTGGGCCTGGGTGCTGTCCCTCAGCTCTTTAGCTCAAGGCTAGCACTCTACCACTTGAGCCACAGTGCCACTTCCACCTGTTTCTGCTTAGATGATGCTGAGGAATTGAACCCAGGGCCTCATGCATGCAAGGCAAGCACTCTACCACAGAGACACTTTCCCAGTCCCCCAACAAACATCTTTAAAGAAATATTCATCACTAGTGAAAATATAGTATGTTTGTATTATTCCTCACTACATGAGAAATCACTCCCAAACTTTGTTCATACTGCTATGGGTTAAATATGGCTTATCCCCTCTGAAACTCATGGAGAAATGTGGATCCAGTGTAATCACACTGAGAGGTGGAAGGTGGGGGAGGGAGAGGTCTTTCATCCTTATGATGCATTTAGATTGTTAAGAATGATTAATGTAGTTCTTAGTGACTGGATTAGTTATCTTGAGAATCAGATGTCATAAAGCAAAGTTGTCCTTATTTTATGTCTTCTGCAAGTACCTGCTCCCCTTCCATTTTTCCAACATGCCATGAGACATCACAAAATCCTGATCAGATAAACATCAATCTTGCATTCCAAGCCTCTAGAAAGATGAGCTAAACTTTTTTCTTTACAAATTACCCCACCCTACGTGTTCTGTCATAGGGACAAAAAAACAGCTTAGCTTACTACCAATGTATACTTTATTGATAAGTCTTTGTGGGTGTTCTACCAAACTGCAAAATCGGGATTTTAGATAAGGCAGTAATCAGTTCAAGATTCTCCTGGGAAAGGGTGCCATTCTGAGATCACTCATGTTGACACTGTCAGGATTCATTTCTCAGACTAAGGAAATGTGTCCTGACAGTGTTGGCTGTACACATCAGTTTCTTGACAGATAGCCAGTACTCTTCAGACAAGAACTCTGAAAGACAGAGAAGAGTAGTGAAAGACATTGATCAAGACAAAAGCCAGAGAAGGTTTTGGTTTTGTGTTAAATCTAATCTCAGAAAAGACATCTCATTTCTTAAGCATATTCTCTTTGTTACAAGAAGTTACCTCCAAATGGAGGTAACACAAGGTCATCATACAAGGTCATGATCACAGGAGCAATAGATCATTGGTTCTTATTTCAGAGCTACATAGCACCCAGTTCCAGAAACAACCCAAATCTGTGGCACCTGAAGTCATAATATATTAAATATATAGAAAGAAAAATACATAATAATTAATACAGATATAGATATATACACATATGTATGTCTATATACATATAAAAATAATTTGATTATAAAGATCAAGGATATTTTTTATTGTGAAAATACTGTACAGAGGGGTTAAAATTACATAGACAAGATAATGAGTACATTTCTTACCAAGCATTGTAGCCTCCTCCTTTGTTTCCCCTTCCCATCCTTTCCCATTCTCCCCCTCCACCCCCCCACCCAACCCTCCCAGCCCCTCCCCCCCACTGCACCAAAATTGTAAAGTTCATTTTCGACATAACAACTTGTACATCTCATTGTTGCAATGGGTCCACCTATATCCCTATTTAAATGATTTGTTTTTCCCCTTCCCCTCCACAAATTATACCGACATCAAATACAGTAAAAGCAGGGGTTATACTGTGGATCAAGGATATTTAATGTTTTCATGTTCTCCATGAAGATTGCTAGGGCTGAAAGTTAGACATTTTTCTAGACAAAGCTCTACTCACTCAGAGGGAGGTAGTCATAAAAATCTTATACGATGTTCACCTAATTCAATCTCTCAAGGTCACAGATGTCTTCAAGCTAATAGATTTGAACAGTTATTTGCTTTGTCCCAGGAACTATTTCCTACTATTCCCAAAAAATGTTGACCAATTTTTATTACATTGATCAAAAATCCTAAATTGACCAATTCTATATACTGATTAGGAAAATGTATTTTATTCACCTCACAATTATGCTCTAATTCACAGGGATATAATTGAGTTTAAGAAAAAAGAACAAATTACAGTTACAAAACAGAACTAAAGGAAACAGAAAAAAATGTCCAAATTATGAATAATGAATTATCTGCTTTTAGGGAAATAGTGGCACATATTAAAGAAGTAACAATTTTGCAAGTCCCCTGAGCTTAACTTTTCTTCTAATCAATTTTAGTGGAAGATATGCATGATTCATAGTAGGCTTCCATTTGTTTATTAATTTTATTCTAAAGCCTCAAAATGGAGGAAGTAACAGTTCTGTCTCTGCCTGTGTGGGGATGGGAGAGAGCACAAGCATGCATTGCTCTTTCTCCTGGAAACCCAGCTGAAAAGAACTTTGCAAAACAGAAAACTCTTCACAAAACAGAACAGACTTATTAGTTCAATTTTCTTTTTAACCAGGTGTTGTCTCCGGGCAAGTGTCACCATCTTGCAAGCACTTGTCAAAAACATTCAAGGGCTTTTATTCACAAATCATTACTAATCCTCTCTGTGTGCAGTGGTTAATTTTATGTGTCAGCTTGACTGAGATAACATGTTCTGAAGATGGCTGATTGACTATAATGGATGTGTTTGTGCAATGTTTCCAGAAGAGACTAGCTCTGGATTTGGCAGAGTAAGTAGACATATAATATGTGTGTACACCATCTAACTGAAAAGAACAGAATGGCAGAGGAACATTGAATGAACTTTGCATGGCATTGATCCCCTTCCCTTGGCATTGCTGGTCCTAGATTCTTCAGACCTGGACTGGAAATGATCCCTCTGACTCTTTGGCTCTCAGTCCCTAATCACGGGTGTTCAGAATGCCCTGGACATTCATGAGTCTGGTTGGGAAACTTCTCAGTATCCACAACCACACCCTGACTAATACACTTCTTGTTTGTTGTATGGTTTGCTTGACTTTACATACCCAAAAACTAAAAAACTGTGTTGTCATGAGAAAGGCAGGAAGACATGGAACATGGGTAAAATGCCTTCCGCTCTTGAAGGAAGGCATTTCTACCTACTGAGAAAATGGGTAATGTCCAACGTTTGGGCTCTCATGACTTCCATGGAATCACACACTTGAAAGAAGCACACTCTCTAATCTGAACTCTCCCACAGGTTTCCTGATTGAACAGTCTGTAGCTACCAACAGCCTACACTTCAAAGTCACTATAGTATAGCTTTCATTCCAAACCTTGTAGCCTTCTCATCTCTGCCTGTTATAAGTCCTCAGTTCCTCCACTCAAACTCAGAGAATACTTTTCTCATCTAGGTGTCAAGAGAAATGTTTTCCATGCCATGACTTTGTCCTTAGGTTTATGTTTTTAGATTCAAGTGCCAAAGAGAGTGCTACATGGTGTGAAATAGGAATAGTTTGTATGAAAGAACAAAATTGTGGCTACTTCAAATATATTATCCTTCCACAGCTTAAAATAAATGCTGCATGAAAAACTTCTGAAAAGACAAGAGGTACTATTTTAGCCTGGAGAAGAAAAGTCTGAGGAAAATGAATGTGATGACTGCCTTTTGATCTATCATGTAGAAGAAGGATTGAGTGCTGTCTCTCTGGTAGAATATTAGGGTCAATGATTAGATGAAGGAAAGACATCTTTCACATGGTAGGAGAATTTTCTCTCTCGGGAAGAACTACCTTATGTGGAAGGCCTGCCTGGCAAGGGTGTTGATGTCTTCATCTTTTCAAAAGGAGATGATGATCGTACCCTGAAATTCGGAATCTCCTTATACATAGTGTCCTTCTTAGCTTCTTGGGAAAGTTGGAGTTGTTTGGGGAACCCCACAGATTGAGGAAAGGAGGGAACAGTAAACACAGCAAATACATAGGGACTCATTTTGCTTCTCTGTTCTAGTGGCTGCATGATTGGTGACAGATTCTGCTTTTCTGTCTCATCTTGGTGAGCATGGCTTGAGCCTAGTAATCTAAAGTTCACTCAACTCCTATGGCTGCTACTCAACATGTTGAACCTGAATAATACTTAACTATGAACCTAAATAATAACTAGTTTAGACTAATAGGCAAAGAAGTTTCAATTTTTTGCTACTGATATTCAAGAAATACCCATGTGGACAAAACTAGTATATTTTTCATTATGAAAGTTGATAAAGCTTGTTTTATTGTGCTGTATAAATCTAAAACATTCTATGTCCCTTTAAAAAATAATTAAGTGTGTAGACAAATTTATCTTCATATGCAGAGAGAATCGTTCATTGATCTAGAATTTAAACTATGTAATTACCCTAATGGGTAATTTTTGTTATTATCTTATTTGTATAAAGATTCTCTATCATTTGTTGGTATGAGAAGCTATATTTTCTTTTTAAATTATCTTTGCCTCTTATGAGAGGAATCAACTGAGTCTTGAAAAAAAGTATATCTGTAGGACTATGAGATTTTAAGCATTTTCTTTTTTATTATTACTTTTTATTTTTATTGTAAAAGTGATATACAGAGGGGTTACAGTATATAAGTCGGGTAATGAGTATATTTCCTTTTGAACAATGTCATCCGCTGCCTCATATTCTCCCAGTTTTCCTTTCATCCTCCCCCCTCCACAAGTTGTATAGTTCATTTCCGACATAGTATCTAGTGAGTATCACTGCTGAATTAGTTCACCCTTTGTCTCACAATTTCTGTGCTTCCCCTTTCCCTCCCCAGATCAGATAAACTTACATACAAGACAAAAGGTACAAAAATCAAAAACAGTGACAAAATCAGGGAGGGGAACAGGAGATTAAAAAAAAGAACCACAAACAGCACAATAAAAAGTACTCTTGTTTCCACTTCTTGGAGCTCCTTTCAATAAAAATTATTTTATAAGCCTTTATAATTATTGAGCCTTTGTGATCCTCTCCTACGAATGTCCTCCTTTGGTCTCACTATATGAATGTTAATCACACTTTCTAAACTAGTCTTTCCCAGGAATTAAAAACTTGTTCAAAGCTGAGCACCAGTGGCTCACACCTGTAATCCTAGCTACTCAGGAGGCCGAGATCTGAAGGATCATGGTTCAAATCCAGCCCAGGCGCGAATTAACCACCAGAAAACCAGAAGTGGCACTGTCGCTTAAGTGGTAGAGTGCTTGCCTTGAACTGAAGAGCTCAGGGCCAGCACCCAGGCCCAGAGCCCAAGCCCCATGACCGGAAAAAAAAAACACTTATTCAAGGCTGAGTGCAGTACTTCATGCTTGTAATTATAGCTACTCAAGGTAGAAATCAAGCCAGTATTAGGGCTGTGGCTCAAATGGTAGTCTAGCCTTGAACAAAAGAAGCACAAGGATAGCTCCCAGATTCTGAATTCAAGCTCCAGGACTCACACTCACACTCACACACACTTTTTCAAGCAATATTTTGACACTTGTGTTTATATGTTCTAATCAATATATTAGTGTAAGAACACAGTGTGTAAAGGTAGGGAATTCCAATCTCATAGGCTTATGGTAAAAAAAATAATTCTACAGAAATTACATTTTTGTCTACTCTCCTAAGGATTAGGTAAATATTCCAAAAATAATCAATCCAAACCTCCTAATTAGCAGTATATAGATTCTGTCCAGACTTCTCTTTAGATTTGTTCGGAACCTCCTGCCAGTGGATGATCATATGGATGAGTCTTTGAGAGACTAAAATTGGTTCCTTCCTCATGAGGTTTATGAAAATCTTTTCTTGCTATCACATCAATAGTGTAGCCATAATGCATGCTTGGGCATAGGCCTGTTCACATTAGCCAGACATTTTGAAGGGAATTAACAGAGCTTTAAGTAGGTAGAGATGAAAATACTTCTTCTGAAAAAAGTCAAAGGAAACTCTAAAGTATTATTCAGAAAAATAACCAGCACTTATTAAGCTAATGGCTTAAATGCAAGACTTGTGTGTGCTTTTCTAGTGTCACAATAAATGATGTTATTGACCTCATTTTCTAAGCCAGTTGTTAAATACAACATTATTAAACAGCTAATTCATATACAACAAAAATTAAATTACATTGAAAGTAAAGGTAATCAATATTCAAAATTCTCCACATTCTAATTATTATAATGGATTTTTCCATAGCATGTGCTCATGAAGTCCTTTATGTCTATATTTAATATGCCTCTCTGGTGAAAACACTACATAAGGTGTGATACTGCACGTAGCTTCCCGGGGGTATACCGATGTCACCACAGCATCAAAATGAGCAAATGTGACAAATTAGGGCCTTTTGATGTTTGGGAGTGGGTTCATAAACATATGTTAGCACCTCACTGAGTGTTCAGAGTACTTTGCTCTCAACCAGTAAGCACTTTAAGGTTATGGGTTCTGTTTTCACTGTGGACTGGACATATGGCATCCAGAAACCAAGAGGGCTGAAGGAAGACTGACCTATTCACTAATATATCTAATAACTTGCTCAAAATAGTTCATGCCCTTTTCCTATTACCTTGGCCTTTACTTAATCAATTATTTCTGTGTAGTAAGGGGATATTTTGAAATGGAAATTTGAACTGACATTTAGCCATTTCAAATACTGTGAATGTTCTTGCTCAGTACTGCTTTAACACTTTTCTAGCTTATCTATCAGAAAAATGGTAGCAACTAAACAAATAATAAACAGAAGCAACAGTAGAAGTAGACAATGATGAAGAAGAGGAAGATAAAAACCAACCACATTCTAAGAAGGTATGTTTCTAGCTTTGGTTTTTATCAGCAGAGAGTACTCTGCAAGACATAAAAGCAGGAAGTGATCAGCATATAAAGATTGTTATGCACTGAGCTACTGGTTCTTCTAACATGAGTAAACTACTCTGACACTTTAATACAGCAGCAGTGAAGATTTTAATGTTCAGCCTCTGTGTCATAGGTGCTGAATGTATGAGATGGCAGCGATCAGATTTCTGCCAGAACAGTTCCAGATTATGATGGGTCATTTCTCCTAGTGTTCTGTTCCTGACTATGTAGCTAGAAATAAAATAAACCAGCAGCAGTGGATTCTATCATCTGCAACCAGAATTTCTGACTGATAGATAATTCTGATACAAAACCCACACCAACAACTTCAATTACTCACCCACATATTATTACTACTATAGAACAGACCAAGTTTAACAACATTGAGAATGTGCCTTCTTAAATTTTAGATAAGGAAAACAGCACTAATGTCTACTATAGTGAAGAGAGTGGAGGGACCAGTATGCTACACTGTTTAACACAACTCAGATTTGTCAACTCCTTGAGAAAGGTTATATCTTATTCATCTTTTTTAAGAAGTAGTGTGATAGACTGAGTTTGAGAGTAAACTGTCTGCCACAAAAAGATGGACTAGATCAGTGCTTCTGCAAAGTTAGTCATTTGAGGGAGATGATGTCTGCCTTGAGAAATTATTTTCACTGTGATTTAGAATGCATAAAATATACTCTTTCTGATTCACAAGTTTACCTAGGGGTGTAATAGGATGTATAATAGAAACACTTAGGATGTGTAATAGAGTACTTGACTACCTCTGGAGGTGCCATGAAGAAATTATAATAATCACAAACAGAAATCCTGTGTGACTCATAGTTTTGTAAGTGTTTTAAGTACATTAGTTTATATAATCTTTACAACCATCTTACAAATTATATTTATTTATCACCTCATCACATACAAGACAACTAAAGCAACTTGAGATCTTACATGTAAGGTTTTAGAATTCAAATCCAGGCAATCCGGGCCTTGAATTTATACTCCTTATCACCCTATTTTATTGTAGGTAAAATTTTCAATTATTAACACTTTTAAATGAGAGGTATCAAAGGTAGAAGTAATTCATATATTAAGAACAACATAAGAAATATACCTTTGTATGACTAGAAGCCATGAAATAGCCTCAGATAATTTTGAACATGTTTTATGGTAAAGTATTCATTTTTCTTTTGTATTTTGTGAGTAGTTGAAAAATTGATATTTTGATATCAATGCATAGATATGTTCTTATTTCTATATTAGAACCTTGGAGTTATATTTGCCATAAATGTGATCATTTTTCTTACAGGACTTACACTTAGATAGGTTGTCAAGTTATGTAGACAAACAGAAAGTAAAGGAGAGCAAATATGCCTTTTCTTAAAATCTTCATATTTTTGTTCCATAATTACCTATAAATGTCTTTTATATCAATTTCCATGTCATTATACATGGGGATTTATAAGTGTAAGGATTTAAAAACACTTGGAATAACCAAAATTTCTAAGAAAAAAAATGGAATGTAGATCTTGAAGATTGGCTGAGATTTCGGTAAGGACAGAAAAGAAAGTAGAAAGAAAATAAGTGAAACTTGGAGGTGAAATGAGTAATACACTCTTATAGAGCAGCCATTATCCTTTCCTGTGAGAATATATGTATTCATCAAAAGGCCAAACGAGCAGCTAGATGTCTGGCAGACAACGTCCAAAGGCTGTTATGATGGACATATTGTTCTGTAAATGTTCTTTGTGGAAAATTAAGCCAGTTTGAAGGAAGTAACTTTTAAGCTTCAATTTTAAGCATTACCTCTGAAATTAGGAGAGTTGTGGGAAGAATCACTGTTGAGGCAGTCAAAAAAAGTACTATTTATTGTATTATTTTTATTTTATGAAAATGAAAAGAATGTCTGCAATATGCTAGTAAAAGCTAACTTTCACCAAGTGCCAGTGTCTTACATTTGTAATCCTAACTGCTCAGGGGGCTGAGATCTGAGGATTGCAGTTTGAAACCAGCCCAAGCAGGAAAGTCCATGGACTCATATCTATAATTAACACACAAAAAGCTGAAAGAAGAGCTGTGGTTTAATTGATAGACCACTAGCCTTGAGATAAAAAAAATAAAGCTCCAGGACAGCGTCCAGGCCCTTAGTTCAAGCCGTAAGACAGGTACAAAATGAAAAAATTATATTACCCCATAATTATTTCTACCCCCAAAGCTCTGATGCTGCCAAGACAAAAGATTACTTCATGGGTGTTGATTACACAATAAAAGAAATAACTATAGTAGGCGCTGATTTTGATGTCTGACTCTTCCAGTATGGGTTTATTGCATCAGTCACATTGAAACAAATTAACTTCAGACATAATTTAATGAGTTATCTTGAAAAGTTTTTGTATCCAAGTAGTCTTATTAATTAATGGACTCTATTATTTCACTGCAATCTCAATTTAACCCAGTAACTTATGATCTCTTCACAGAATTGGAAATCTACATGTTTTAAATTAAATTTTTGAGTATCAAGCCTGAGTTTAGAATGGAGATGATAAAGTAATATGGTTTTATCCTGCAGTAGTTACTTTTCTCTTTACTGTGACAAAATATCTGACATTAAGAGCTTAAGGGAGGGACAACTTACTTTGGCTCACAGTTTCATACGGTTTGTTTAGCCCATCATGGCTAGGAAGACATAGCAGAGAGCTTACATAGTGGAAAACTTGAAGGGGGGGGGGAGACACATATTCAAAGTGTAACTCAGCTCTGTCCTCCTTCATGTGGAACCGCAGAGGATGCTGTCCCTGCTTTCTAGGGAGCAACTTGTATCTGTGCCTCTGCGGTGTCACTTCATGTACTAAGCATTTTCTCTCAACCTCCCTGTCTGGCACAGAACTGGCACAGAATTACATGATGCTGCACAAAGCATCTATAATATGCCACAAAGAGTAATCCTCAAGATTCTTTGCCCATCTTTCCAACACTTCTTTTCCAAGATTACATCCTGCATTTTATTTTTTCCATTTCTTTAACTTTTAATCAGCAATCCATGCTCCCTGAAATTGTTCCATCTGCATCCCATCGAACACAAATGATGACCAGTTCCTTTGATGTTGAACAAAGGAACATATTTTCAGGATGAATTGGCATGGTAGCAGTGTTTTGTTGATCTGCAGAGTACTGTCCAAATTAAAAATAATAGGCTCTATTAGTAAAATAAAGGTTTTCAGAATATGCAAATATGTTTGTATGCACATGAAAGGTGGCTGTTACTATAATTGCTTTATTGCAACCATCAGAACACTAGGATAGAATTAAGTTACAAATGAACAAAATACATTAAATTCCATTTATTACAAAGGAACTCAATGAAGTTAATAATCCATTACATTAACATTCTGTTTTTATATAAAGCTTGATAAGAAAAGAGGCAATCAATTGTTCAGCATCTATACTTATGATAAGTCAAATAAGAGTTATGGCAAGTCAAAGCTAGTTGATCTTAAACATCAGAGATAATTTTCAACAACGAAGATTGTTATACCTGACACAACCTGTGTTATACCTTTAAAAGTATACACATGTATCTGTGTAGTTTAAATATCACCTTCTATAAAGATAAATACAAATCTGTCTTCTTCTACAAACACACATCAAAATTAAGTTTTGAGGAACCATAATAAAATAAGATACAGAGTAATAAGAAAGTCCACAAGTAGGAAAAGAAAATAATTCTATGATTGCTCCCACACACACCAAGAATAACTTTCCTGAATTGTATTTTGATATAAAGCAAGCTGTTTATACTGAGGGCCACATTTTGTGTTACAGAAACCCTAGCCAGCTTCTGTAAGTTTGATTGTCTTTAGCAACAGGAGGCAGATCGTCCGGAGACTACCAGCTGACTATAAACCAGTGTCTTGTAACATGCTGGGTTGATCATCCTGTCAATCAAGTTGCAACTACAACTGAACTTAGCTAGATAAAATTCATTAGAAAGTCACTGAAAATGACAGAATGTTGATAAAAATTAACACACACAGGGTGGGGGGTAAGAGGGGCGTGGGGGAGGTGGGGTGAGGGGGGGAGCAGTGAGGGGGGGGTTGGAGATGGGAAGGGATGGGAAGGGGAAACAAAGGAGGAGGCAACAATGCTTGATAAGAAATGTACTCATTACCTTGCCATGTAATTGTAACCCCTCTGTATGGTATTTTCACAATAAAAAAAAATTAACACACACCTGGAGAACCAAGTCTTTATTAGTGGCTCAGATCAGGACAGCTCCAGAGGCTTGAGCATTAGAAAGACAGTTGTGACCAGCAGTGACCAGTAGCAGCCTGGCTTGGCTCTGCTGTTGTCATTGTGATGAATGTGATCTCCTCTTCCTCTCTTGATTAAGAATTAGAGTCCTGAGAAAGATCATCTGACTTTCTACATTACACTGTGTGTTCGTCTCAACATGCACTTTGTCCTGAAAGGCGTTACTATTTGGGTCGAGTCATCTTTGGTACTTCCCTTCCCCCAATTCACATTCAGTGCATCAACAAATCCTATGAGCTTTATTTTAAATATCCACCTTGTCTAGAAATCCATTCTGTCTGCTTAAAGAAGACTCAGTATAATGCAAGTGTATTGGCAGGACATTTTGATTTTGAATAACTGAAGTTATGAGTTTTATTCATGGGCATTATATATTTTTATATGACATGAGCTATAATTGAGGATTCATCAAGGTTTTAATTGGTAATTACTAGTGGGAGAATATCTCAAGGGAGAAAAAATAAGAAAGACAAAATTTATGATGGTTTAATTTAGTTACCTTATTAAACAATTTAAAAGCATTTTTGTGCCTCTCAATGTTTTGAAAAAAGTAGAAATGCAAGATGAAGATAAAAAAGAGATGGAAAAAGAAGGTGCTACTGGTGTTTGCATGCATTTTCTAGATTTAGATTTTATCTTTGCATAATGATGGTTAATTGTTCCTAAAGTTGAATTTCTCAGTTTTGGACTGATATCAATTAAAAAACAGTCACAGTTGCAAAAATAAATAAATAAATATCTACCCTGAATTTAGCCAATTCTCAATAGGACAGCATATATTATAGCCATGTACTAATCTACTTATAGCATGATTTTGGTCAGTTTGGCCAAAGGAATCACAGGCTCTTTCAACAAACACTAGGGTAAATGAGGCAAAGGTTTGTGACTTTTGAGGGTGAGTTATCTCCTCCACTGTGAAAATATTTACATTAGGATTCCATAGATCATCCTCTGTGCAGACTTCATTCTTCCCCTCTTAGCAAAGGTGGTGTCATCCTAGTAGCAGAAGCAGGGACAAGATTAGAACTAAGAAGACCTGTTGTGAATTTTCCTTTCTTTTGGTGCCTGCCTGTCTGCCTCTCTGTCTGTTTGCCTGTCTGCCTGCCTGTCTGTCTGTCAATCTGTCTCTGTCTGTCTGTCTCTGTCTCTCTCCTCTCTTTGTTGTTTCCTGTGGTACTAGATTCAACCCAATGCCTTGCTCTTAGTAGGCAAAAAATTTACCATCACAACCCCAAAACTCCAGCCCCACATTCTTCTATTTTAAAAAAGAAACTTCTGATTTTATAAAAAATTAAAAACCATCGTTCTTCTGAGAATTAAGAGATGATGATCAGTTAAACTGGCACATCTAATTCTGCTTCATCAATGCCCAAAGACACCAATGTGTATAGGCAATTTTTATTAAATACATGAACTCATAAGATTAGAAATAACAGAGCCAGGCAAAAGTGGCTCATGCTTGTAATCCTAGCTACTCAGGAGGCTGAGATCTGAGGATTGCAGTTCAAATCCAGCCAAGGCAGGAAAATGTGTGAAACTCTTATCTTCAATTAACTACCAGAAAACTGGAAGTGGAGCTGTGGCTAAAGTGGTAGAGCACTTGCCTAGAGCTGAAGAGCGCAGGGTCAGCACCCAGGCCCAGAGTTCAAGACCCATAACACACACACACACACACACACACACACACACACACACACACACACACACACACACACACACACACACACACACACACACACACACAAAGAAATAACAAAAAAATCAAGAAGCAAAATTTCAGTAGCTAGAAATCTGATGGAGAAGTGGCAGGTAACTAGCCAAGTACCAGCAAAGACTAAACTAGAAATGAAGATGGTTGTGAACCAATTCATCTTCCCAATCAAAACCATAAGATGCACACACTTGCAAGTACCTGGTACATCTAGCATGGGATGCATTGGTAGAGGGAAATCTGTCTGGAAGCTTTCAGATCCTTAGAGTTCCTATGGTGTTCCCAATGTTTACAAGTGTCTATTAATTCTTACTGACAACAATCCAGTAAAAATATATACTTAGCTTATTTCCCACGGGGATTTGTCTAATGGTAACATTATCTTTTTTAGGCAATTAAGTTTGTGCTTTGTATTGCATTAAAAATAACTTTTACTATTTTTTCAAAGCTAATCAATATGTTCCTTGAGGATGCCTACATATGTAATAAAATTTTTTAAATGCAGGTAATAATTATAAGGTAGAATCATGATTATTTCTGGGGCAGAAGGTAATGTGCACATGGATAATTCTAAGAAACTGATATTTCTTGGTTTAGGTCAGTAATGACTACAATAATTTCATTTTTCACATTCTCAATCTGCAAATGCATATTTTACATATATCGGCCAAGGAAGCAAAAGCAGCAGGTGTATGTGATATAATATATGCAATGGTAAGAAGAGAAGGTCCTAAAGGGAAGCAGGAAGGGTAAGTCATGTGCCGATTGTAGTCCTATGGAGTGAGACACATTTCTGTCTATAGGAATCAGTCAGAAAGAAGACTCCAGTTTTTATCTGCCCAATGCTCGTTTATAGCCCACATTTTCTTTGCCACTCATTTTCTTTCTGCTTAAACTGCTTCTGTCCTCTCATCTGTTTCAGTTTTTAGTCTGTAATGTATGAGATCCTACTTTCTCACACATAGACAACTTCACATTTTTATTAGGTTTCTTCAGTGTTTTTCTACCCACTAAGCAAACTTGTTCAACCACTTTGGAAAGCAGTATGGAGGTTCCTCAAAAGACTCCACAGAGAGCTCCCCTATGACCCAGCAATCCCACTTTTGGGCATTTACACAAATGATCACAAACAAGACCATACTAAAGCTACCAGCACTTTCACGACCACCTCGACCAGCAAGGAAGATGCAACACCAAGCTCTTCTCTCAGCAGTTTATTCAGGACCTTTGAGCAATCTTCTGACCCCGGGGAGAATCCCACACAGCCTTAAGTACCCGCTGGGTAGCCAACCCTGATACGCCACTTGGGAGCCATCAATAGGTCCAGGTACGCGGAAGCAAGCCAGACTCTATGCCTTAGCCATATTAGGAGTTGTTTACCACAGAGAGCACTCCCATCGGGAAGGTGGAGGGCGGAAGCCGGCGCCATCTTTAAGGTGCGGCTGCACGCAGCTCTCTACACAGCACGACTATGTTTATTGCAGCATTATTTACCATAGCTAAGATATGGAACCAACCCAGATACCCTTCAGTAGATGAATGGATCAAGAAAATGTGGTATATATACTCAATGGAATTCTGTGCCTCCATCAGAAAGAATGACATTGCCCCATTTGTTAGGAAATGGAAAGACTTGGAAAAAATCATATTAAGTGAAGTAAGCCAGGCCCAAAGAACATAGGTCCCATGGTTTCTCTTATTTGCAATAACTAGTATATGTCTGAGTCAAGCAGAAAAGGTCAGATAAGTTGATGTTTGGGGAATGAACCCCAAGATAAGTATTCAAATGTTTTTTTTTCTTTCATGCAACTGTTTCTAACATATCTATAAGATGATTTCTATGTTGCTTTGTATGTCCCTCCCCCACAGTATAACCCCTGCTTTTACTGTATTTGATGTTGGTATAATTTGTGGAGGGGAAGGGCAAAAACAAATCGTTTAACTAGGGATACAGGTGGACCCATTGCAACAATGAGATGTACAAGTCGTTGTGTCGAAAAACGAACTTTACAACTTTGGGGGGGGGAGCATGGGAAGGGATGGGAAGGGGAAACAAAGAGGAGGCAACAATGCTTGATAAGAAATGTACTGCTTATCTTGCCCATGTAATTGTAACTCCTCTGTATGGTATTCTCACAATAAAAAAAAAGAAAAATCCCAGGGAGCCAAAAACAGAATGGAAGAAAGACAGATTCTTCACAAAGTAGTACTGGCAGAATTGGCTATACAGAAAACTGAAGTTAGATCCTTATAAATCAGCCTGTACCAGAATCAGGTCCAAATGGATCAAAGACCTCAATGTAAGACCACATACCCTAAAAATATTCTAGAAAGGGATAGCGGGAAAACTAAGTTTCCTTGCCACAGGTAAAAACTTCCTAAGTAAAGATCCAGAATCACACCAAATCAAAAGCATAGCTAGCAAGATAAATAGAAAGCTCACAGAAATAGAGACAATCCTTACTAGCTATGCAGCAGACAAGGGCCTCATATCTAAAATAGTATCAGAGCTCAAAAAATTAAACTCCCCAAAAACAAATCCTCAAAGAAGCAACAACCCAATTAATAAATGGTATAAAGACTTAAAGAGAGACTTCTCTAAAGAAGAAATAAGAATAGCTAATGGATAATAAAGAAATGTTCAATATCTCTTTAAATAAAAGAAATGCAAATCAAAACAACATTGAGATTCCACTTCACCCCAGTTAGAATGGCCTTATCATGAAAATTAACAATAACATGCTGGCAGGGATGTGGCCAAAAGGACCCACTACTACAATGTGGGAATGTAAACTGTATGGAGACTCTTCAAAATATTAAGCATGGAGCTTCCCTATGACCCAGCAATCCCACTCCTGGGCATCTATCCAATTGACCAAAAATCAGGCTACATTAAAGCCACCAGCATGACCATGTTCACTGTAGCATTGTTTACCATAGCCAAGACATGGAATCAAACCAGATTCCCCTCAGTGGAAGAATGGATCAAGAAAATATGTTATATATATAAAATAGAATTCTATGCTTCCATCAGAAAGGATGACATTGCACCATTCATAAGGAAATGGAAAGACTTGGAAAAAATTATACTGAGCAAAGTAAGTCAGACCCAAAGAAACATAGGCTGCATGGTTTCCCTCATTTGTAATAATCAGAGTGTATATAAATCTGCCTATAAATCTACAAGTAAACCCAATGGATAGTAAAAGACAAATTATTATCCCTGGATATGATTAAATAGCAGTCTAGACATTCACACAGTGAACACAAAGAAGGATATCCTAAGGAGAGGATGGATCACAAGGGCTCAATAGCTATGTGCATATGATCATACAAAATGATGCCCATTGAAGTGAACTCCAGGGAATGGAAGCAAGAGACTTTTTACTGTACTGTTTGTGCTTCTTTTTTTCTTTCCTTTTCTTCTTTCTTTCTTTATTTTTTGGTTTATTCCCGTCTGTTCCTGTATATGATTTCTGTACCTTTGTCTTATATAGAAGTTTATCTGATTTGGGAAGAGGAAGGGGAAGCACCAAAATGGTGGGACAAAGATAAACCAATTCAGCAGTGAAATCCACTATACAAGTCTGTACTATATGAATTTAGGGGGGAGGGTCATGGGGAAGGAAAAAACTAGAGAGAAAATGAGGGAGAGGATGACACCATTCAAGAGGAAGTGTATTCATTACTTAACTAATGTAACTGTAACCCCTCTGTATATCACCTTTACAATAATTTTTATAATCAAATAAAAAGAAAAATCTCCCTTCCCTCATGTGATCTTTGAGTGAACTAAGATTTTTAATGAGGTTTGTTTATTTTAGTCCTAATACAACACCAAAATTAAAAGAAAACATATTTGGAGGTGAAACTAGATACAACAATGAATCAAGACTAATCCTAAAGTAAATTACTATTCTCATAACTTATCCATCATGGTATAAAATTCTGGTATGAGGGGGGAAATTCTTATAAACATTTGCTTCCATCAAAGAGTAATTATGGAATACTTACCCACACTGTACTAGGCACTTCGGCCAGCTGCCACTTTGGTGCCAAGGATAGATAGTAGAAAGTCTGAGCAGCTTTTAAAAGATGGTTTGTGCATTTTTTCAGAGTGAAAAATTTCCTACATATTTTAAACCTGGCATGCTCAAGGAACCTGATCTGTCTGTTTCTCTCATTGTTTATTATTTTTAAAAAGTTCTATAAGTAAACACATTGGGCAATATGCTACCCAGAACAAAGTAGCCATTAACAGTTTAATTTTCTACTACATAACTTTTGCTGCTATATACAGCACAGGAAGACCCATGTGCCTTGGCACTCTCAGCTCTACATGAGATAAACTTAAAACTCTTATACTTCTCCTAACTTTTCCCAAATGGAAGCTATTAAGCTATTTTCTGCCACTCATTTGTGCTTGTGATTCAATCCACCAACAATTTTTTAATCGCTGGATTCTAAATTCTAAGTATCATTCCAAATATTCTGGAAATTTCTAACTGTACAGTGTAAGTGGAGATTTGCAGTTCACATGTAGCATGGAAACTTAGGAAGAAGTACAACTGTTCACTGAACTGTGCCTACATAACAGCTTTGATTTCTTTTTTTTGGGGGGGGGGCAGGGTCCGGTTCTGGGGCCTGAACTCTGGGCCTGGGCACTGTCCCTCAGCTCTTCAGCTCAAGGCTAGTGCTCTACCACTTGAGCCACAGCATCACTTCTGGCTTTTTTTTCTTTTTGCTTATGTGGTGCTGAGGAATCGAACCCAGGGCCTCATGCATGCAAGGCAAGCGCTCTACCACTGAGCCACCTTTCCAGCTCCCAGCTTTGATTTCTAATAATGATTTATGTGAATCTTATAGACATGGGTTACTGTGATTACACGAGTCTGGAAGAACTAAGTTTACATGTGATCATAATTCCCTTGGTCTTTTACATCCAAGAACATCTAAGGAGGTAATGCCTTAAGGATGCATTGATGAACTGATTTTGCATCTTTGCACATGATTCTGTAGAAGGAACCCTTGTGAGAAGCCTTCCATAATCCATGAGCTATAAACTTTTATCTGAGATGAGGCTCTTTAAAGAGACTGCTCTTGTTTTGGATTAAGGGAGCAAGAAAAAAGAAATGGTTATGTCAATAAATTTCAAGTATCTACTAAAAAAAAAGAAAGAAATGGAAATCAGTAACAATTTTGCCTGTGAAAAAGGCAAGAGAAAATAGCCTAAAAATGGGCAGTGGTGGTTGTGGAGGGAGCAAATTTGATCAAAGTACAGGGGAAAACATAGTGGGATTTTACATCTATTAGTCCCTATCAAGGAGAGATAAAGCAAGATTTTAACATAACTCTAGAGGCAATACTTCCCTTCTGAAGTATCTTTGTTATTATTCCATGACTTGGGATGCTGAAATGAGGACACTGGATCTAATTGATGCCATCTTGGCCATAATGGTGGATGTTAGGGAATTGGATTTAACTGGTGCCATCTTGTCTTCATGATAGAGGCAGGGAAGTCCCACCTCCCAGCTATGGGCATGCCTGAATTTCTAGAGGCAGGGGCAAGGGCTTGGACAATAGGTTACTGGACCTGCCAGTATTTAGTCATGAACTCTCAAGCTCCCTGTGACTCTGCCCCCAACCTGACCCTATTTAGGCTTGGACCAACTCAGGTGCCCTTATACCATACCTCATGTTCCCTTGTCTCCTGTCTCCTGTCTCCTGACTCTCCTCTGGTCACCGTTATGTCCCATTCAGCTCTCCATTGGGATTAATCTGGTTTGTTGGTATTGTTTTTGTTCTCTTTCTTTCTTCTCCTGCTCTAATGGCTCAATTTTCTAACAGTGGCTCAATTTTCTAACAGTGTTAAGTGTATTCGAGGGACTCAACGGCTCAATTTTCTAACCGTGTTAAATGTATTCGAGGGACTACAGGTCTTTGTGACAAGAATCCCACCTGAATTTTCTGGATTTCCAATGAAGACTCCCAGTTCAACCTCTCAGAATGTGGCTTCTCTGTTTCTTGTGAGTGAGTTCTCTTACAATGATGCTATATGCTATGATTACTTGGAAAGTTTTAGTCTTCATCTTGTAAGACCAGTTTTGACCCTGAATGACCAGGTCTGCCAGAAGTTTTTAGGGAATATAGCAATAACAGTTATTTATTTATTTAACATTTACATGCTAAATACTGGCAATTATCATCCTAAAGAGCAAAATGATCAAATGTACAATGAACACACAATTGATATGTACACACAATTCAATGTTGGATTATTTATTGGGTAATTATTTCCTTGCTCCATAAACTCTGAGTGGAGACATAAAATAGAATATGTGGCTAGTCAGTGTTTTTTTTAATTGTGAAAATACTGTACAGAGGGGTTACAATTACATGGGCAAGATAGTGAGTACATTTCTTATCAAGCATTGTAGCCTCCTCCTTTGTTTACCCTTTCCATCCCTTCCCATCCTTCCCCTCCAATCCTCCCCCACACAATCCTCCCCCCCCAAGTTGTAAAGTTCATTTTCGACATGACAACTTGTACTTCTCATTGTTGCAACAGATCCACCTGTATCCTTATTTAAACGATTTGTTTTTCCCCTTCCCCTCCACAAATTATACCGACATCAAATACAGTAAAAGCAGGGGTTATACTGTGGGGGAGGGACATACAAAGCAACAAAGAAATAATCTTATAATTGCGTTAGAAACAAATGCATGAAAGAAAAAAAACATTTAAAATACATACCTTAGGGTTCATTTTCCTAACATCACCTTATCTGACCTTTTCTGCTTGACTCATACATATACTAGATATTGCAAATGAGGGAAACCATGGGACCTATGTTTCTTTGGGCTTGGCTTACTTCACTTAATATAATTTTTTCCAAGTCTTTCCATTTCCTAACAAATGGGGCAATGTCATTCTTTCTGATGGAGGCATAGAATTCCATTGTGTGTATATACCACATTTTCTTGATCCATTCATCTTACTGAGGGGCATCTGGGCTGGTTCCAGATCTTAGCTATGGTAAATAATGCTGCAATAAACATAGTTGTGCTGGTAGCTTTAGTGTGGTCTTGTTTGTAAACATTTGGGTAAATGCCCAAAAGTAGGAATGCTGGGTCATAGGGGAGCTCTATGTGGAGTCTTTTGAGGAACCTCCATATTACTTTCCAAAGTGGTTGAACAAGTTTACACTCCCACCAACAATGCAGTAAGGTTCCCTTCTGTCCACATCCCCTCCAGCATCTGTTGTTATTAGAGTTCTTGATTTTTGCCATTCTAACTGGGGTGAGGTGGTATCTCAATGTCGTTTTAATTTGCATTTCTTTTATGTCTACGGAGGTTGAGCATTTCTTCATGTGTCTATTGGTCATCTTTCTTTCTTCTTCAGAGAAGTTTTACTTTAAGTCATTAGCCCACTTATTTATTGGGCAGTTGTTTCTTTCAGGATTTGTTGTTGGGGGATTTAATTTTTTGTGTTCCAAGTATATTTTAGATATGAGACCCTTGTCCGTTGTATGGCTAGTGAAGATCTTCTCCCAATCGGTGGGCTTTCTATTGATCTTGCTAGCTATGTCCTTTGCCATGCAGAAGCTCTGTAAATTCATGCAATCCCATTTGTCCAACCTTTCTTTGATTTGTTGTGTTTCCGGGTCTCTATTAAGAAAATTTCGGACTGCGCCAAGGAGACATAGGCTTTCTCCTATTCCACCCTGTAATGTTTTCAGAATGTCTGCTTTGACTCCGAGGTCTTTGATCCATTTGGAGTTGATTCTGGTGCAGGGTGATATATAAGGATCTAGCTTTAGTTTTCTACAAGTAGTTACCAATTTTGCCAGCACCATTTACTGAAGAGGCTGTCTTTCTTCCATTCTATTTTTTTAGCTCCCTTACCAAAGATTAGATGGCTATAGGTCTGTAGGTTCATTTCTGGGTTTTCAGTTCTATTCCATTGGTCCTGAGGTCTGTTCTTGTGCCAGTACCAATCTGTTTTGATTACTATGGCTTTATAGTAGAGTTTGAAATTTTGTATTGATATTCCTCCAGCATCGTGAGACTCTTATCTCCAATAAACTACAAAAAAACCCAGAAGTGGCACTGTGGCTCAATTGGTAGAGTGCTCACCTTGAGCTGAAGAGTTGAGGGACAGTGCCCAGGCCCAGAATTCAAGCCCTACAACTGAGAGATAAAGAGAGAGAGAGAGAGAGAGAGAGAGAGAGAGAGAGAGAGAGAGAGAGAGAGAGAGAGAGACAGACAGACAGACAGACAGACAGACAGACAGACAGAAAGACAGACAGACAGACAGACAGACAGACAGACAGACAGACAGAGAGAATGTAGTAGATGGGGAAGTAAGGGACTGTTCAGGAAATGAGCATTGCCTCTGCCATCAGACTGTCAGCATGACATTGATTCCTCAGTAACACTGAGCAGGCTACTTTGTTTTTAAGTTTCAATTTTTTCAACTATAACAAGAAAATAATAATGTAATGATATCTTTATATGCTCATATAGCAATAACATTTATTTATTTAACATTCACATGCTAAATACTGGCAATTATTATCCTAAAGACCAAAATGATCAAATGCATAATGAACACACAATTGATATGTACACACAATTCAATGTTGGATTATTTATTGGGTAATTATCTCCTTGCTCCATAAACTCTGAGTGGAGACATAAAATAGAATATGTGGCTAGTCAGTGTAAAAGGCCATCTCATTATTTTTTATTCACCTCAGGACAGACTTCCTTATTTAATCTAGACAATTACTTTACATTCTCATATTTTGTTTAGTTTTATTCTAATTTATGTGCCCAATTAATTTGCTAAATATTACTTAAAATGTAAGCTTGTCTGCTCTTGTGTGTTTGTTCTCTAGAAAAGTGTCTGGCACATGCCAGGCATTCAGTTAGTTTTTGTTGAATGAATTATTGAACAAGAAAATATTTCTCTAGTAAAAGCAAGCACAACTAGACTAATGAAAAAAGTTAAAAGGTTTGGGAACATTAGTGTAAGAAACTAATGTTAGAAGACCAAAGAAAAACAAAGCTTCTGATCAATCTTTTTTTTTTAATTGTGAAAATACTGTACAGAGGGGTTACAATTACATGGGCAAGATAATGAGTACATTTCTTTTTTTGGGGGGGGGTCCGGTTGTGGGGCCTGAATTCTGGGCCTTGGCACTGTCCCTCAGCTCTTCAGCTCAAGGCTAGCGCTCTACCACTTGAGCCACAGCGCCACTTCCGGCTTTTATTCTTTTTGCTTATGTGGTGCTGAGGAATCGAACCCAGGGTGTCAGGCATGCAAGGCAAGCGCTCTGCCACTGAGCCACCTTCCCAGCCCATGAGTACATTTCTTATCAAGCATTGTAGCCTCCTCCTTTGTTTCCCCTTCCCATCTGATCAATCTTAATGAAAAAAGTAATGGTTAAGAAATGAGTACCTAAAACAATCTTGGGCAAAAATTAGTGCTAAAGATATAACAAGTTCAAGCTCTCCTGAAGAACTATAGTAACAAATAACAAAGAAACAAACAAAAAAAACCTAAATGCTTGATACTGGCTAAAAAAATAAAATAAATAAAAAACAGGCTCTGGGACCAATAGAACAGAACAAATGATCCAGGAATAAACCCATGGACCTACAGCTATCTAATACTTGATAAAGGGAGCCCAAAAACATAAGATGGAAAAAGGCAGTTTTTTCAATAAACTAGATCTCCATATGCAGAAAACTGAAACTGGATCCCATCTGTCATCCTGTACTAATATCAAGTCAAGATGGATCAAAGACCTTAATGTAAGACCTGAAATCATGGAACGTGAAGAAGAAGAAGAAACATTAAACCTTCAGAGCACAGACAGGAGCTTTCTGAGTGAAGTTCCAGAGGTTCAACAAATTAAAAAGAATTAACCAACAAAGTGAATTGCAGGGAACTGACACGTGAACACTCTGAGGGAGGTCAAGAGAATGGGTATACAAATGAAGAGAGGACAATTGAAGGGAGAGGTAGAACTAGGAAGCACAGGGGAGAATGATAAAAGAGATGACATAGATCAAGAAGCATTATGTTTATGTAATCTCTTTGTACAACAACTTAAAGATAATAAAAATAATTAAACTACACACGCGCACGCGCGCGCGCACACACACACACACACAAAATCAGTTCTTTGGGATTAGATTACTATGGTGTCACTGGAAGTTCACCTAGTTTTGCAATAGCTGCTATAGATTTACCTTAGACAGAGTTATTTCTCAATTGGTGCAGCTATTGAAATAATGGCTGTACACATACTACCAGTGTCTTAGTTAAGCTGAGCAAAACAGCTTAATCGAAGATCATTCAAAGCTTTCCCTTTTACAGAAGCCTTAGAGAGGCCATAGTCTTTTTTGTCCGTGTGTTGGAGGAAGATTGCATTGTTTTTTTAAAAAAAAATGGAAATAGGCTGGGCACTGATGGCTCACACCTGTAATCCTAGCTACTCAGGAGGCTGAGATCTGAGGATTGAGGTTCAAAGCCAGCCCAGGCAGGGAAGTCTGTGAGACTCTTATCTCCAATTAACCACCACAAAACCGGAAATGGCGCTGTGCCTCAAGTGGTAGAGCACTCCGCTTGAGCTGAAGAGCTCAGGGACAGAACCGAGGCCCAGAGTTCAAGCCCTTCACCGGAGAAAAATATAAAAAGAAATAGGGAAGGTGGAGAACTGAGGTTGTGAATCAGTAAGACTGGAATTTGAATATTGGCCTCCCTACTTATAAACCTGTATGCTTTCATTTCTTGGTTTGTAAAATAGAAAGAATAGCAAGGTCATTAGAATGATTAAATAAGATAATAAATATAAAGTGCCTGACATGAAAAAGAATGGTAGTAAACCTTACCTGTTTCAAGGTGAATGGCTTGAGACAACATAAGTTTCTATCTGAACTCAACTTCACCTTAGTGTGTAGTCTTAAACAAGTTAATAAATCTTTCTGCCCCCCAGTTTCAATTAGGGCCAATAATAACACTTCATAGGCTAGTTAGGAGAAATAAATGGATTAGTATGTGACATGCTTGGAAAACACCTGACCCACAGCAGAGGCCCAATAAAATGAGAACTATTTTATTACTTTTATAACCTGTTGAGCATCTGTCTTATGAGAAATACTTTATTAGGTGCCTGGCATCACCTATGACAACAGAGTAGGTTATATTTTCTTTTTATATGTGAATCATTATACCAGAAATCATCACTATATTATCTGTTAAAAATTACCTTTGATCTGGGAACAGTGGAACATGCCTGTAATGACAGCTACTCTGGAGGCAAAAGCAGGAGGACAAACAGTTTGAGTCTGGCCTGGGTAAAGGTAGTGAGAACCTGTTTCAAACTCAATTATAAGGGCTGGGAAGTGGCTTAGTGGCACAGTGCTTTCCTAGCATGCAGGCAGTCCTGGGCTCAAGTCCTCAGTACCTTATAAACAGAAAAAGCTGGAAGTAGTGCTGTGGCTCAAGTGGTAGAGTGCTAACCTTGAGCAAAAGAAGCTCAGGGACAGTGGCCAGGCCCTGAGTTCAAGCCCCAGCACTGACAAAAAATTAATTATAAAACAAAAGAATTAGGCTCACTGGCCTAGCATGAGTAAGGCTCTGGGTTCAATCCTTTCTACTGAAGTGGGATGAAGGGAGAAGAAAAGGTAGGACTTAGCTCTAAAATTATTGCCACTGTTTTCAGTGTCCACTCAGGGACACCTTGAAATCTATCATGTGTGCCCATAACCAGGTGAGGATGGGTCATCCAAATTATTCATTTCTTTTAACTCCAGTATATACTTCTTAACAACTTCCTCAAAGTATTTGTGAATTGTCTCTCTCCATCACTGAACACTAGTGGTCATTCCAAGTCCATTGTCTCCAAGGCTCCCCCAAACCTACTCAACCCAGAATATTAGCCACCATGCAAAAGAGTGGAAAGAAACATCTTTACCTCTACTTAATTTCCCTACTCCACAGGCTTTAAGCAAATGCCCAAATGAATTGGACATCATTATAGTTTCTGTTATATTCTAGTTTTTTCTCTTAGCTGCCCAAACAAAACCAAACTCCTCTTTCAATTACAAAATAAAAGTTCCAAGACTTAATAATAAATGTAACCTATGAAAGATTGTGTACTAAGGATCTATCTCGGAAGGCCACATCATCCTGCCCTGCATTTAATTGAATGCACACTTGCTAAAAGATCTGTAGTAGATGCCAGTGATTATCTACAAAGTAGCCCTTCTTCAGTAACAGATTTGTTCAAGTTTCTTTAAAAAAAAATGTTTTCTCAACCCTCAGAAGTCCATGTTTGGACAAACCTCTATTAACAACAAAAAAGATTAAGTAGAGATACAAACAGTTTCATTAACCAGCTCGCTAGTTTATTATCATGTAAAAGATATCTTAGTGAAAGATAATTCTGAGCAGTGAGCTACAGCACAGATTTAGATAATACCTTCCACCAAGCACGTGACATACAGGACTAACAAGACAATGGAAAGTTGCTTTGGGGTCTTAGACCCTAAATTGTGAGAAGGTAAGTACATGGGGAAAACTAATAGACTCAAAGTTTGTTTGTAGATTCTTCTGGCTAGGAGTTACCTCCAGTATTAAGAAAATAATTGCTGTCTCTAAGTAGAAGAGGGAATCATTAAGAAAATAATTGCCGTCTCTAAGTAGAAGAGGGAATCAGGGGGGAAAAACAGAAGCTCTTGCTGTATTTACTCCTTCTTAATTGCCTTTTGAGTTAAAAAATATTTATGTGAAAGAGATTCCTTTTGGAGTGGCATTCTGGTTTCCTTCACACCTGCTGCTAGATTTTGAGGAAAACAATTCCCAGACAAGGTACTATGAATGTAGACAGAGAATCTGTTGGCCACTCTATTCAGGTAGCACACTAATTCTCATGCCAGTTATGAGTCCAGGAATGGGCAAAATGAAGCAGTTCTGAATTGAAAGTTAGGAAGGAACGTTAGCTGAAGTTGATGGAGAAATCCGGAGACTGCAGTCTAAGCAATGAAGAATTTGCTAGGGCCACCCTGGAATCCTATGCAGTTGCTGGTACACCAAGGATGGCAAAGCTATTGACTTCAGCTCATAATATGCTAGGCAATCTGTGGTCAGTGTACCAGCACCAGAGAGACCACATGAGACCTTGTTGAAAAAGAAGAACCTTGGGCCTTACCCTGCTGATTCCATCCAGAAGATACCAGAGCAATAGATGAACAAATGCCCATTCAGTGTCATTTCATAATCTTTTACTAACACCATGAGGTGAGGAATGAATCTAACTGACAGACCTGGTTAAACCACCCTGCACTTTTATAGAGTCAGATTGTAGGTAGCTTAAGGGAACTGATCAAAAGGGCACATTCCAAGAGGTAGATAAACAGGATACCGAGAAGGAATAGTACCCTCAGGCACTCATCCCTGTCTTTTGACAGAATTACTGCAGATCAAAAACAGCCTAAGAAATCCCACTTTCAGCGGTTTCCATTAGCATCATTCATTCTCCATGCACTCATTCATAATATCCCACACTACCAGAATGTGTATTTTCATTTGCTTCTTTGGTTATGGTATTGGGGATGAACTCAGGGTCGCACCAACCTGGCAAGTACACTCTACCACTGTGCTACTTCTTCATCCTTTTTCCATTTTATTTTGAGGCAATGTCTCACTAAGTTTCCCAGGCTAACCTAAAACTTGTTAGGCAGTCTACACAGGCTTTGAACTTATCAGTCCATCTGATTATTGTCATGTGTCACCAAGCTTAGCCAGAATCTGTATTCCAATCCTTAGGTGCTCCATTGCACAGCAATGGTTTAAGACATTAGTAAGGTAATTGTAATTGAAACTATCATATGACAGTTGTACAAGCCAGTAAGCACTAAAGTTGGAATTTCCATATTTATTTTATTATAAGCCATTCTGTATGGTGATTTACATGATCAATTACCATAGATGAAATATCAGCAGAAAATTCTTAGATGGTATAGACTTCTTTAAAAATATTTCTTACTCAGAACAGCCTAGTTTGCCCAGGTCTTGGCTCCAACCATGCACAACTCGGTGTCTTTGCCAAAAGAACAATTGGTGAAGGTGATTCTTGTTGTCCTCAGTTCTGTGGACCTGGACTTCTGCTCTAAAAAACAAGGTGCATGTGCGTCTGTCACTGTACATTCTCCTTAGTTATAGAATTGCTGTAGAAGAGAAGCCGAATGAATCATTCTGCTCCTCAGCTGTCTACAAGATCCTTTTGCTATGAGGCTGCACTTGTTTATCTTGTTGAATTTAAATATCCTTTTAACACGAATAAAACATAATGTTTGTCGATGTTTAAAGATAATGTCAGCCATGATGTGTTAATATACACATACCTTGTGTAATGTTTAATTAAGGTAAACATATTTATCTAACTTTTCAAACATGTAATATGTCTATGGTAAAAACATTCAAAAATTCTTTCCTCTGTGTTTTTGGAATAATCGGTACATGGCAGTAATTTCTGGTCACCCTAGTATGCAATAGCTAACTACAACTTCTTTTTTTGTGTGTGTGGGGGGGTCTGGTCATGGGCCTGAACTCTGGGCCTGGGCACTGTCCCTCAGCTCAAGGCTAGCGCTCTACCACTTGAGCCACAGCACCACTTCCGGCTTTTCTCTGTTTGCTTATGTGGTGCTGAGGAATCGAACCCAGGGCCTCATGCATGCAACGCAAGCGCTCTACCACTGAGCCACCTTCCCAGCCTCTACCACAACTTATTCCTAACTACAACTCTGTTCTGATCGATTGATCTGTTGCCATCTCTCTCTCCTTCCAATCTTTCAGCCTCTGGTAACTACCATTCTATTCTCGTAATCACCTCTTTCAGATCCCATATATAGCTACAGTGCCCAATTTATTTATCTTAACATATACTCTCCACTTTCATCCACATTATTGCAAATGATAGAATTTTATTCATATAATGGCTGATTAATATTTTATTATATATATCAAATTGGTTTATACATTTATCAGTTTAAGAAACAGGTCTTCATTTCTTGGATATTGTGAATATTACTGCAATAAACATGGGAGTATAGTTTTTCTAATTTATTAAGTTTATTTATCTGGATATAAATACTAGTAATGGGATGATTATTACAGTACTTCAATTGCAATTTTTTGAGAAATAAAAATATTCTATTTTCTCTAATGGCTATACTTACATTCTTTTTTTTTCTTTTTTTTTTGTGCCAGTCCTGAGCTTGAAATCAGGTCCTGGGCACTGTCCTTGTGCCTCTTTGTGCTCAAGGCTAGCGCTTTACCACATGAGCCACAGCACCACTTCCAGCTTTTTCTGAGTGGTTTATTGGAGATAAGAGTCTCATGGACTTTCCTGCCTGGACTGGCTTTGAACTGAGATCCTCAGATCTCAACCTTCTGAGTAGCTAGAATTACAGTCATGAGCCACTGGTGCCCAGTGGGACTTGCATTTTTGATCTTTCTGTTACTGTTAATGGTGTTTCTTACTAGAATAAGTTGATACCATATTATAGTTTTTTGGGGGAGGAGGGTTGTTGGGGTTTTTTTGTTTGTTCATTTTTTTTTTGTCTGTTGTGGGTCCTGAACTCTGGGCCTGGGCACTGTCCCTCAGCTCTTCAGCTCAAGGCTAGTGCTCTACCACTTGAGCAGCAAAACCACTTGAGGCTTTTTCTGCTTATGTGGTGTTGAGGAATCGAACCCAAGGCCTCATGCATGCAAGATAAGCACTCTACCATGGAGCCACCTTCCCAGACCTATATTATAGTTTGATTTACATTTCTTTGATGATTTTGGACAATCTATGTCTACACTTGAGAAGTGTCTAAATTCAAGTCCGCTTACCACTTACTTATTGGGCTATCTACTTTTCACCATTAAAATCTTGGAGTTCTTTACATATTCTGAATATTGGTCCTTGTCAGATATGCAATTTGCAAATATTTTGTTACATGTGATTAATCCTCTTTTCATTGCTTCCATGGCTATGCAGAAGCTTCTAGTATGATGTAATCTTATTTGTGTATATTTGCTTTTGTTTCCTACGCTTCTGCACCTTGTCTCAGAAACTCTTTCCTATCCCACGTCCTGAAGCATTTCTCTTATCTGTTCTAGTAGTTTCAGAGTTTCATTTCTTGTATATAAGTGTTTTATGTACTTTAATTTTGGAAACTGATAAGAACCAGAGGACAAATTTCTGCATGTAGATATCCAATTTTTCCAGTGTATTATAGTGCTAAGACAACACATATTTTTAGCACTTTTGTCAAACGACTATAGATTTGTGGGTTTACTTCTAGGCTCTCTACTCTGCTCCATTGGTCTAGTGTTCGTGCTTATGTGAATATCTTGTTATTTTAATTACTCAAACTTTGTAGTATACTTTGAAGTAAAGTAGTATATGTCCTTCTACTTCTGTTTATTTTGAATAGGATTTATTTGGCTGTCCAGAGTTTTCTGTTGTTTCATATATATTTTAGGACTGCTTTGTGTAATTCTGCTAAAAATACCATTTCTCATTTTTTTCGTACAGATTACACTGAATTTGTAGATTGTTTGGGGTAATAAAAAACATTTTAGCAATACTGATTCTTCTCAGGAGGCCAGAAATAAATTACTGAGACCTCATGTCAATACATAGGCCAATACTCATTATCTTGACTATGTAATTGTAACCCCTCTGTACAGTATGTTCACAAAAAAATTTAAAAAATACATAGGCCAAGTGTAGTGGGGTGCACTTGTGAGTCCATCTAAATGGAAAGTGAGGGTCATGAATGGAATTTGGGCTCTTGTAAGAAGACATGACAGATGATACATCTCACTACCTTTCTCTACCCTCTCTTCAAATGAAGGATCCACAAAATACTGGGTTATAAACCAGGCGGGTGGGGGAAAAGGCCTTTGTTACAAACTAAGTTAATACTTTTATTTTTGGACTTCCCAACATCTAGAGTTGTGAGAAATAAATTTCTGTTGTTTAAGCCAATTAATCTACAATATTTTGGTTATAACAGCTTGAGCCCACTAAGACAATCACACATGCACACACACACACACACACACACACACACACACACACACACACACACACACACACACACACTTTAAAAACAAAAGTAAAATACTATGTGTCAGCCAACTTAAAAAGACTATTCCCAGTACCATTGGAACTGTATATTGCTCTTCACCAATACCCTCCTGCCTTTACCACCCACTACCAGCCTAGAGGTAAGAAAAATCCTGTCAGCTTTTTTCTTTTTGCTTATGTGGTGCTGAGGAATCGAACCCAGGGCCTCATGCATGCAAGGCAAGCGCTCTACCACTGAGCCACCTTCCCAGCCCCTAAAATCCTGCATTTTAAATCTTTCTCTTGCTTCTTTTTTTCTGAAGTTTTACCACACATGCATGGACCCCAGCACAATATGTTGTTTGATTTCTCCTGGTTTTGCACTTCATATAAATGAATCACACAGTATGCTTTGGCAACTTGCTTTTTTCAGTTAACATTTGGAAATTGAGCCATCTAAAGAGTATAACTAGAGTTATTTTTCTCATTGCTGTTTAGTATTTCATTTGTGAGTCTAGCATAACTTGTTTATCCCTTGATCTGTTGATCAACATTGTGTGCATGTATAAACAGTGCCACTTGGAAACTTATGTGTAGTTCCTACTACATGCACACAATATCTTTTCCAGGGACTATACTGGAGGAATCACTAAAGATAGTTCCCAAATATTCTACTCTTGTTACCGATAAATGCTTTGTTAGAATTGTAGTTCACTGCCCACATAATTAATAAGCATGTTGGACTAATGAAATGTGGGCTGAAGGGCTGTGTGATATTTCTGAGCAGTAGTTTGGGGAGGCTATGCATTTAGTACCTTTCCACACTTACTGAAAATATCTCACCCTTCAGCCTTTCCATCAGCATGAGTCCCTATTTGAAGGTGACAAACCCACCCACAATGACCATGTAATGTGATTCAAAGAAATCTTTGTTTTTAAAGTTGAGTTTTTTACCCCAAGCATTCTCTAGTTTGGCATGCTTTATTTAGAAATTAGTGTTATGAGTAGATTTGCTTGTAATTCATCTATTCCACTTGAATAAATAGTACCAAGAGGGGCTGGGAAAGTGGCTCAGTGGTAGAGCACTTGCCTTGCAAGCATGAGGCCCTAGGTTCGATTCCTCAGCACCACATAAGCAAAAAAGAAAAAAGCCGGAAGTGGCGCTGTGGCTCAAGTGGTAGAGTGCTAGCCTTGAGCTGAAAAGCTGAGGGTCAGTGCCCAGGCCCAGAGTTCAGGCCCCACGACCGGACCCCACCCCCCGACCCCTGAAAAAAAAAGTAGTACCAAGATGCTTTCCAAAGAGGTTGGGTCAATTCTCATGCTACTTACATGGATTCAAGCTCATGTTATTCCACAGCTTGTTATTCTCATACTATCAGTTGACCTAGTAAAAAATATTAGGAAATGATACCTATTGTTTTTGTTTTATTTTCTGAGAGTGGTGATATATTTTAATATGTTTATCAGACAGATTTTTCTCTGAAATGTCTGCTTATAATTTATGCCCGTGTTTCTATTGGGTTGCATTCTATATTTCTTTTTTTTTAATATTATTTTATTTTATTTGAGAACATACTGTACAGAGGGGCTACAATTACTATTTTTTTCTTATTTAATCACGTTTATTACATCTACCCTCTGGGTTTCCTTACCTCGTCTTACTGACTCATTTTTTCCTCTGTGAGATTCATTGTTATCAGATAGACTATTCACTTCTTATTTTGCTTATTGTCTTTGCCTTTCCAGTTAAAAATACATGTCACATGAAGTTAGGGAATGATTGTTCACTGGTAAGTCACCAGTGCAGAGAACTATCCAACATGTCAGGTAGATAGTGAATAAATGAAAACATAATAAGGTCTTATCATTGGGCTTTTGACCATGACCTGAAATCCTGGAGCTTGATGTTTTACTGTCTTAATAATGACCAGCATACACAGGAGCCTCACTTGTACAGGCAATTGCCCTACACAGGCAAGTCTTTCTTTCATTTTTTTCTTTTGAAAAAGAAACTTAACCCATACTGATGCTATTAAGAAGTGGGGCCTTTTTGAGGCTGATCAATACAATCAGATAGACCCTGAAGAACAGCCTGTTAAAAAATAACACAGACCCGATTAAATCAGATTTCTCTGTGCATTATGCTAAGTTTCTCATTTAAAAAGATCCCAATGTGTTAATACATTTTTCATATCTGAAATTAACAGATAAAAATCATTTACATATATTGTGAAACATAAAGGTTGATCCTAATAAAATAAAAACAGCATATAGCCAAATGTATACAATATTATTTCCTAGATATTCAAATATATTTCAAACTCCTAGTGAAAAGTTAAGCAAATGATGCACAAAAATGACAACATACCATATGTCAGTTGCTTTTTAAAGCACTTTTTATGAACCAAGTCATTTATTTCTCATAATATCATTGGATTCATGGGAAAACTGACACATAGAGAGCCCCACCCCAGGAATGGCACAGCTAAGAGTCACAGCCCAGAAAGAGTCATTGCACAAATTACATTTGTTTACACAAATGCTTACACTGCTTTCTAAGAAAGGGCTCATGGGAAAGGGAGATTATCAGATGAAAAGAAAAGAAAAGAAGTATCATGTAAGAAATAGGATGTGTGTATTTTGCTGTGGTTTGGAACCATGGCAGTATTAGCTTTCTATAGTAAATAAATCACTATTAATTGTGGCCTAAAACCTCACCAACTAGTGACCTGAGAATTTTGCTTGTTAAAAGTCTGGTACAAGTATCACTGGGCTAAATTCAAAGTGTTAGATCTCCTGAGTTCCTTTGGGGGTCTCCTGAAGAGAATGTTTTTGTTCATTTAGCAGAATTTGTTTTCATAGGATTGGCAGAATTTGTTCTCACAGAACTGAGTAAGTTTTATACTGAGGTTCCAATTCCTTGCAGAGTGGGAGCCAACGGCCATTCTTAACTTCTAGGTACTGCCCATCTTCCTAATAGACAACGCCTAACAGACCACTCCTAACAGACCTTTTCCTTACTTTCTAAAGTCAACATTTCCACTGCTTTGGTTCATCTCTCAAACTCTTCTAGTGTTGCTTTATCAACTATCTTTTACTGCCTAATTAGCATTCCTTATAGCCTCACTAAAAGATGTAGAACTATCTTCTTCCCCCCCCCCCTTTTGTTTCTCAAGTTCTGTTTACTTTGTTATATCTCCTTGCATTTGGACTCCAGGATCCACATATCAGGGAGACCATGTGCCATTTTTCTCTTCGCTCTTGGCTTACCTCGCTCAAAATGATTTGCTCTGGTTCCATCCATTTCCCTGCAAATGACATCATTTTGTCCGTTCTAATGGCTGTATAATATTCCATTGTATATACGTACCACAATTTTTGGATCCACTCATCTGTAGTGGGGCATCTGGGTTGTTTCCGTAAGAACTATCTTCTTGAGAAATGCTCTCACCCATGAAGACATGAAATTGCATCTGCTTATATACCATACAGTCCGTTTTAAAGACAACTAACACACATATCTTGCTTGGTTATGTTATGCTATGGAAACAAAATACCACAAATAGGGTGGCCTATAAACAACAGAAGTTCATTTCTTACAGTTCTGAAGATGAGAAGTCCAAGACCAGAGCCCTGCAAACTGAGGGCCTGCTTTTTGGTTCATAGAATAGATCTCTTTATAGTGTCCTTATCTTTTAGAAGTAGCAAGACAGCTCTCTGGGACCTTTTTTCTTTTGGTCCGGTCATGGGGCCTGAACTCTGGGCCTGGGCGCTGTCCCTCAGCTCTTCAGCTCAAGGCTAACGCTCTACCACTTGAACCACAGCACCACTTCTGGCTTTTTCTTTTTCCTTATGTGGTGCTGAGGAATCAAACCCAGGGCCTCAGGCATGCAAGGCAAGTGCTCTACCACTGAGCCACCTTCCCAGCCCCTCTGGGACCTTTTACAAAGGCATTGACCTGATTCATGAGGACCCATCCTCAAATATAATCATCTTCCCCAAATTCTCACCTCCTAAATACATTTAAGTGTAAGTTTAAATACAGGAGTTTGGGATGGTCACTAATATGCATACCATAGTAGCATTTTAGAGTTTCTACTATTTCCTATTTAAATGATTTTACAAGTGCTCTATTCAAATCCTTACAAAGCATTAAAAATCATTCACTAGCATGGAAGAAGTTCAACATGATGTCGGATATAAAGAGCAGATGGCAAAGCAGCATGCATAATATAAATCTTCCCATATAAAATTATCCTTCTATGGATTCAGAAAGCCATATGGTATGATGTACAAACAGAAGTCTGGAAGAATGTTCATGAAAATGTTGGTAGTGGTTATTTCTGGGTTGCCACATTTCCAGAGATTTTTTGCTTTTATTTTTGTAACTTTTTGAAAAAAAATGCATTTGGACTTCTATAAGCAAAATACTTAGATAAATAAAACTAAAGAAGGCCCTAACTTAAAACTTATTTTAACTATTATATGTGCGAATGAGGCTAGACTGATCTAAGAGACCAGAAAAGCTGCTACATTAATTTATATTTAATGAGAAGAGTACAGTAGTTTGCAGAAGTTGAGAACAAATGCTCCATTTTCAAATATCTTCCCAAGTCTTCTTGGCTTAAGCTTTGATTTCTGCTTGACTCTGGGAGATAGCCAGTATAACAATCATAAACATTCCAAATCACTAAGAATATAGGAAATAAAACATCATGATCAGAGAGCACCATGACCATGCATATTAACGTATAGCGGGATTCAACTCCAACTTAACAGAAAAATGTAGTCTTCCATAATCAAATCTATAGATAAGTATTAAAATGTCAGAGAGGAGCTGGGAAGATGGCTCAGTGGTAGAGCGCTTGCCTTGCATACATGAGGCCCTAGGTTCGATTCCTCAGCACCACATAAGCAGAAAGAATAAAGCTGGAAGTGGCGCTCAAGTGGTAGAGTGCTAGCCTTGAGCTGAAGAGCTGAGGGACAGCGCCCAGGCCCAGAGTTCAGGCCCCACAACGGGACCCCCCCCAAATAAATGAATAAATAAATAAAATGTCAAAGAATTGAATCCTAGCTACTCCGGAGACTGAGATCTGAGGATCATGATTGGAAGTCAGCCTAGGCAGGAAAGTCTGCACAACTCTTATTTCTAATTAACCACCAAAAAGCCATAAGTGGAGCTGTGGCTCAGGTGGTAGAGTACTAGCCTTGAGCAAAAAAGCTCAGGAACAGAGGGGGGACCAAGATGGTGACGGGGCAGTAGGGAAACGCCACAGCTCTCTCCAACCAAAAAGAGAGTTCGAGTTCCAACGCTTAATCTCCCCAAGAGACCGACAACAACAAAAAGAGGAACACTCAGAGAAAAACCAGAGGCGGAGAATAACAAAAAAAGAAAGAGAGGAAAAGAAGAATTTCAGAACAGAGAAAAGCGAAGACCCCTCCCCCAACCTTTACTGGCAGCACGGCAGTGCGCCAAGCCGCCGGGCCCCGGTGTGGGCTGCGGGAGCCCCAGAGACACAGGGGGCTGCTTGCAGATCACCAGGTACCGGTTTGCAGAATAGCGGATCGCCAGGAACAGAGATACCTACCAGCTGGGAGTCTCCATGAGGATCCCACCCCCACCCCTCACTCTCCACCCGAACAGAGAGGCTCCATCCCGCCAAAGCCGCTCGGCACCAGCAGCGCAACAAAGGGACCTGCCGGCAGACCACCCGCCCAATCGCGATCGCAACGACCCGGTGGGGCTGCCAGGGCCCCAGAGGCACCGCGAAGAAGCTGCCTGAGCATGGACACTTTTGACCCGACAGCTTCGACAGAGGCAGAGACAGAAAAGAATCACACAGAGCCACCACTGCCCAACCCAGCCCGCAACCACCCCAACTGAACTCGGATTGCAACAACAACTGACGACCTACACCACACAGAAACAACCAGCTCCAGGGTGAGTACCCCACAGGGGAAGTGTATCCCTCAAGGGAGACCAGAGCTGGAGGGAATCCCCAGACCCTGACCTAGACTCCCTACCCCAACACCCGGACCACAGGACCCACTAAAACTGGGAACTGTTTGAGAGCTCCACCAGCCCGTGGAGCACACTCAGCTGGCCAGGCTAGAGCAAGAGCACCCCTGAAGGGAGCTTAAATGCCCAAGCCAGGAACAGCGCCCCTGGGTCAATACTACCAACAGTAGAAGAAATTTGAACTGTGTCCCCCAGGCTGTATAACCTAGGTGGTATACACAGCAGCACAGGCCTAACGAGTGTGCTCCAGGCTGCATAACCTAGGTGGTATACACATCAGCACAGGCCTAACGAGCGCTCTCCAGGCTGGGGCCGGAACCAGGCCCGGGGATCCGGCGCCTGAACAACACGACCAACTCCTCCCAACTGAAGTAAAAAGCTGAGCATACGCCTCAACAGAGGGGAGAAAACCAGGAAACAACACTCCCCGGGAAGCACGCCTGTGACAACAAAAGACCTGGAGGCCCAGGACAAGAGAAGCCCAAACCCCACCCAAACTCCACCCATATACCCTAGACTGGGAATTGGGCAACACAGGCTGCCAGCACCTGATAGTAAGCAGGAGCTCAGACTGTTAAGGCGGCTCAGCAATAGAGTGATAGTCTTGGATGTATGAGGCCCTGGATCTCATTCCTCAGCATCACAAAAGCAAAAAGGTTCAGAAGTGGTGCTGTGGCTCAAATGGTAGGGTGCCAGCCTTGAGCTGAAAAGCTGAGGGACAGCACCCAAACCTAGAGTTCAAGCCCACAACCAGCCCAAAACAAACAAACAAAAACACATCAGGAGCCCATAGCAGACTCCAGTATTTGGGAGAGTGCATCCAGAGCATCTGTTCTTCACAAGAGCACCCGTAGGAGCAAACACAAGCAGTCTAGGCTGCTCAACCCTTCCAAAGGCGGGAACTGCCAGCAATCTACAGCAGAGAGCTGAGAATCCTAAGTAAGTCAGAATAGCAGCTGGAAATAGGCTCCCAACAGAACCCAGATCAGGCACAGACTCTCTCTACCAATACAGAATCAGCAACCAAGCAAAGACAGACACACCAAAACAAAATTGAAGAGCAGTCTCCTGAACCTCCATGCGAAAATCACAGAGAAAAATCACAAGGTTTACTACCACCCAGGACAGCAAGCTCACCTCAAAAGCCAACAGCCACGCAGGGGAGAGCCCCAGTGGGAGCAAAGCAGGAATGGAAGACAAAAGCTACATCCAAGGGTTGCTGGAGGCAATGACTCAAGAAATAAAGCGAGAAATTGATCAGAAATTGAAAGAGCACAAGGATGAACTATCCAAAGAGATACAGGGTATCAAACAAGAGATGCATGCAAAAATAGAAGCTGCACAAACCTCAGTAAGAAGTGAGATAAACGCCAAATTAGAGGTAATGCATACCACATTGAGAGGTGAGATCAGTACTCTGAGAACCAACATTGAATCCATAAAGGGATCCATTTCCTCCATGCAAACCACAATAGAAGCCACTGTCAACAGAGTGAATGAAATGGAAGGTAGAGTGTCAGATACAGAAGACAGAATACACCAACTGGACCAAAAAGTGACAGATATGGAAAAATCACTCAAATTAAACCAAAGGGAAATTCAAGAGCAAGCAGATAATGCTAAAAAATTTAACCTTCGCATAATTGGGGTGGACGAAGGTGAGGAATTCCAGAGCAAGGGAATGCAACACCTATTTAACAATATAATCAATGAAAATTTTCCCCACCTCAAAAACGACCATCTTAACTACATCACAAAAGCTTATCGAACACCCAACAAGCAAGACCCCAGGAGAAACACTTCTAGACACATTATAGTAAAAATGATAGATCTGAATAATAAGGAAACAATCCTGCATGCAGCAAAAATGAAGAAGGAGCTATACTACAACGGGAAAAAAATAAGAATCACTGCAGATCTCTCCACACAAACAATGAATGCAAGAAAAGCCTGGGAAAGCACCATACGAGCCCTGAGAGCCAATAACTGCCAACCCAGACTGATATACCCGGCAAAGCTAGCATTCACATTCGATGGAGAACTGAAAACTTTTAATAGCAAAGAAAAACTAAATGAATACATAAACATTAAGCCAGCATTACAAAGAATTCTAAGAGGGGGGACACAACCTGAAGAAAGCAACCAGGAACTGGGGCCTGCCCCAAACAGGCGTTACTCAAAGTCTAACTGAGCAAGCACAGGAGGAAAGGAAAGAAGAAAAACAGGAAAACGGAATGGCAGGGACAACAATGCATCTCTCTATACTTTCTCTTAATATAAATGGGCTGAATTCGCCAATTAAAAGAAAATGAACTGAGGACTGGATCAGAAAACAAGACCCATCCATCTGTTGCCTTCAGGAGACCCACCTCTCAGCCAAACATACAAACAAACTCAGGGTGAAGGGGTGGAAAAGGATCTACCAATCAAACGCCCCCAGTAAGAAAGCAGGTGTAGCTATCCTGATATCTGACAAAATAAACTTTTCATTAAAATCAGTACAGAAAGACAAGGACGGACACTACATATTAATAAAGGGAACAATCCAAGAGGAGGATATAACCATCATCAACTTATATGCCCCAAATATTGGTGAACCCAGATATGTCAAACAAATGCTCTCAAACTTACAGAATAAAATAGATCCCAATACGATAATACTAGGAGACTTTAACACACCACTCTCACCAAAGGACAGGTCTACCAACCAGAGGATTGGCAAAGAAGCTACTGAATTAAGAGAGGCCATACTTTAAGTGGAATTAACTGACATCTACCGAGTATTTCACCCTAAAACAACACAGTACACATTCTTCTCAGCAGCTCACGGAACTTTCTCCAAAATAGACCATATCATAGTTCATGCAAGGAACTTAAGCAAATACAAAGGGATCGACATAATTCCCTGTATCCTATCTGACCACAGTGGAATCAAGCTAGCTCTCAATAACAAAGCATACCACAGAAATTTCTCTAATACATGGAAATTGAACAGCACACTCCTTAACAATGCCTGGATTACAGAAGAGATCAGAGAAAAAATAAAGCATTTCCTACAACTCAATGAAAATGAAAACACCTCACAAAGAAACTTGTGGGACACAGCAAAAGCAGTCCTGAGGGGCAAATTTATTGCCCTCAGTGCCCACATCAAGAGAATGGAGACAGACCAAGTAAATAATCTCATGTTGCAATTAAAACAGCTAGAAAAACAAGAAAAAAATGGGACCTAAAGCTACTAGACGAAGCCAGATAACCAAATTAAAAGCAGAGATTAACCAATTAGAAAATCAGAAAACCATAACCAAAATAAACCAAACAAAAAGCTGGTTCTTTGAAAAAATAAACAAAATTGATGGCCCATTGGCTAGATTAATTAAAAAAAGAAGAGAGGAAACACATATTAATAGGATTAGGGATGCCACGGAAAACATCACAACACGTACCCAAGATATCCAAACAATTCTAACAGACTACTTTCAAAAGCTATACTCTCTAAAGGAAGAAAATCAGGCAGAAATGGATGCATTTTTAGAGAAATACAAGTTGCCCAAACTGAGCAAAGAAGAAGTTAACCAATTAAATAAGCCAATATCCTATAATGAGATACAGGAAGCTATCAAAAGTCTTCCAACAAAAAAAAGCCCAGGACCAGATGGATTCACAGCAGAATTCTATAAGACCTTTAAACAAGAACTAATACCCATACTCCTCAAGCTCTTCAGAGAAACAGAGAAGGAGGGAGCTATCCCAAACTCATTCTACGAAGCCAATATCACACTCATCCCCAAACCAGGCAAAGACCCAACCAAAAAGGAGAATTACAGGCCAATCTCCTTGATGAACACAGATGAAAAGATCCTTAACAAGATTCTAGCTAACAGAATCCAGAAACACATAAAAAAAAAATAATTCACTATGACCAGGTAGGCTTCATCCCAGAGACACAGGAATGGTTTAACATACGTAAGTCAATAAATGTAATCCAACATATCAACAGAGCCAAGGTCAAGAATCACATGATTATCGCCACAGATGCAGAAAAGGCCTTTGACAAAATTCAACATTCATTCATGCTAAAAGCTCTGGAGAAAATAGGAATAGAAGGAACATTTCTAAAAACAATAAAAGCCATTTATGACAGACCAATAGCCAATATTATACTTAATGGGGAAAAGCTACAACCAATTCTCCTAAAATCAGGAACAAGGCAAGGATGCCCACTGTCTCCACTCCTCTTCAATATAGTCCTGGAACCCTTAGCCAGGGCAATAAGGCAAGAAAAAGACATTAAAGGGATCCGCATAGGGAAAGAAGAAGTTAAACTATCCCTTTTTGCAGACGACATGATACTATACCTCCACGATCCCAAAAACTCCATCCCCAAACTCTTAGAAATCATAAATCACTTCGGCAAAATAGCAGGATACAAAATAAACCCACAAAAATCAGTTGCCTTCCTATACACTGATAATGTACAGGAAGAGAGGGAAATAAAGGGAGCAACCCCATTCACAATAACCTCCCAAAAAATAAAATATTTAGGAATTAACCTAACCAAATATGTAAAAGAACTATTTAATGAGAACTCTAAAAAGTTAAAGAAAGAAATTGCAGAAGACACTAGGAAATGGAAAGACCTCCCATGCTCCTGGATAGGCTGACTTAATATAGTAAAGATGGTAATACTTCCAAAACTAATATACAAATTCAACGCAATTCCTATTAAAATCCCAATGACATACATCACTGAAATACAGAAAACAGTCCAAAAATTCATATGGAACAACAAAAGACCTAGAATAGCCAAAACAATTCTAGGGGATAAAGACAATATGGGAAGGCTATCCATGCCGAACTTCAAACTCTACTACAGAGCTATAATAACAAAGACAGCATGGTACTGGCACAAAAACAGACCCGAAGACCAATGGAACAGAATAGAAGATCCAGAAATAAATCCACAGGCCTACAGCCAGCTGATATTCGACAAAGGAGCCAAAGACATACAACGGAACAAACACAGCCTCTTCAACTGCTGGTGCTGAGAAAACTGGGCAGCCACATGCAGAAAACTAAAAGTGAACCCCAGCCTATCACCATGCACCAACATCAACTCAAAATGGATTAAAGACCTTAACATTAAACCTGAATCTCTGAAACTACTGCAGGACAGAGTAGGAGAGACACTTGAACTAATAGGCACAGGAAGGAACTTCCTGAACAGAGTCCCAGGGTCACAACAAGTTGGAGAGAGACTCAACAAATGGGACTACCTTAAAATAAAAAGCTTCTGCACAGATAAAGCTATCACAACCAAGCTAGAAAGACAACCAACTAATTGGGAAAAAATATTTACCAGCAATATATCAGACAAGGGGTTAACATCCTGTATATACAGGGAACTCAAGAAACTAATCCCTCCCAAACCTAACAAACCAATTACTAAATGGGCAAGGGAACTAAAGAGGGACTTCTCAAATGAAGAAATAAAAATGGCAAAGAAACACATGAGGAAATGTTCATCATCCCTGGTGGTGAAGGAAATGCAAATAAAGACAACCCTGAGATACCACCTTACCCCAGTCAGAATGTCCCACATCCACAAATCAGCCAACGACAAATGCTGGAGGGGATGTGGAGAACGAGGAATGCTATTACACTGCTGGTGGGAATGTACACTTATACAACCAGTTTGGAAAGCAGTCTGGAGGGTCCTTAGAAAGCTAAAGATTGACCTCCCTTACGACCCAGGCATACCACTTCTAGGCATCTACCCTGAACAACAGGAACCAATATACAAGGACACATGCACCTCCATGTTTATTGCAGCACTGTTCGCAATAGCTAGGATATGGAAACAACCTAGATGCCCCATCACTGATGAATGGATCCAAAAATTGTGGTATCTATACACAATGGAATATTATGCAGCCATTAGAAATGACAAAATAATGCTATTTGCAGAAAAATGGATGGAGCTAGAAGGAATCATGTTGAGCGAGGTAAGCCAAGAACGAAGAGACAAATGGTACATGGTCTCCCTGATAATTGGAAGCTAAATCCAAAATGTTAGGTGATATGACAAAACTAACAGGACTTAAGAAACAAAGAACTCCCACTCATCTGGTTGAACCACTACCAAATATCCCCATGCTGCTGATTACATATATGGTATATAACATGTGAGCACCGTTATATATTACAGACTGTGATAGACAATTTGCTCCAGGAAAGTTAGAATGAACTTGTGACTTTAAATGAGCATCATTATTCCACAATACTGTGAATTTCCGGAAATTAAGTAATCACTTAATCACAAAAAAAAAAAAAAAAAAAAAAAGAACCTCGGGGAAGGGAGGAAGGGAGGGGATGGTAGGGGGAAAACAATGGAGGGGGTAACAATGTTCAAGAGGAAGTGTACTCATTACCTCACTCATGTAACTGTAACCCTCTGTACAGTATCTTTACAATAAAAAAATTTTTTTAAATGTCAAAGAATTAAACAAGTAGAAAGAAACCTGAGGAGTAATTGCATCCAGCCTTTTCCCAGTTTCCTTTTGCATAGGAATTTATCTAATAAGTGGTCACTCAGTCTTTGATTGAAAGTTTCTAAGTATAACAAATTCAGCATCCCACAAGTATATCCATTTGGCTTTCAATGGTCTAGATTGTTTTGATCTTAGTAGTTCATATAATCTGATTTCTGTTGCTGGGCTACGGTCCTTTCATCCTCAATCTGGAAGAAAATTACATTTCGTTGTTTTTTTTTTTAAATAGAAGAGTCTTTCAGGTATTTGAAACATAACCTAGGATCCATTCATCTACCTTATTTCCTGAACAGAGCCTTATTCGCCAAGTTAAATGTCCATTACCCTGTTTTTAAGTCTCAGGCCTCTAATTCAGTAATTATGCTTACTCTCTTTATATCACAGGATACAAGAAGATTGTGATCTTCCCATCTTTTTTCTGGTTTGTTTAAATGTAATCCCCAAACCCATTCATTTGGAGGGATGTGCTCCCAATAATAGCATGTTGTTTACCTGAGTTTTCAACTACAAACAAAAAAAATCCTTATTGATAAGCAGTACATTTTAGTTTCCTATTTATTCAGAGGTGGTGTTGGTTACTCAAGTGCTGGTCTTTCATTTATACCTATTATATATTTCATATTAGAGCAAGTGCATCATTCTTTGAATACTGAATTTGTCATCTGATATTTTCTTTATTTCTCAGTTTGGGGACATATTCAAATATGTTATATGTTATCTTTAATCATTGATGAAATGTTGAATCAGAACAAAGTCATAATTGGATTTCTAAGTCAAAGGCCTATTATTTTACATTTCCTTCTATCCTTCAACTTGTTCTGAATCCATTTGGACTTACTGATTGCATTTTTGACAGTTGACATTTCTAATGAGCTCTTAGCTATAATCAGTGCTGCTGGCCTACAGAAAAATAGGAATTATTAATTGGATAGAAATGAAATCCATAAATACTTCTTGAACTACAGACCTAGAGCAATACTTCCCAACCTTGCCAAAGAATTTGACTTACCTAGTGAATGCTTGGAAAATTAACACCCAAAGATCACTGTCTTTTGAAAAATTGATCTGAGATTTGTGATATGCAGTCAAAGTTAAGAATTACTCTTTCATAAAGAGAGAGAGATGGTGGGTGAATACAGTCATAATATTCATGTATAAATGTGAAAATGGAACTCAGTTTTGAGGGGATGGGGGTGTTGAACAGATGTGGGATTTGAATAGATGGAAGGTTTAACATTGATCAAGATGCATTGTACTCATAAACTAACTTGTTGAAGATCTTTTTCACAATCGCTTAAAGTAAAAATAAGTAATAAATTTTTAATATATATATTTTATTGTAAAGATATTGCACAGAGGGGTTACAGTTACATGACTAAGGTAATGATACATTTCCTATTGAGCATTGTTACCTCCTCCTTTGTTTTTTCCCTACAATCCCTTCCCTCCTCACCTCCCCAACTTCTCCCTTCCCCCTCCCCTGAAGTTGTAAAGTTTGTTTTCAACATAGTGTCTTGTACATCTCATTGTTACAATGGGTCAACCTGTATCCTTATTTCAGCATTTTGTTATTTTCCTTCCCCTCCCCAAATTAGAAAAAAAATGTATATACAAGATGCAGGGCATCAGAATCAAATACACTGAAAATAGAGGTTATACCATGGGGGAGTAACATACAAAAGGAACAAAAAAATCACATAGTATATTATCAGTACATTAAAAACAAAAGCAACAAAAAAGCTGGTAGTTTGTGTGTTCATTTTTTGTTAAATATCATGAACATTTGAATTTCCTTTCTAATCTCTTCCATGGCCCACTGGTGGTTCAACAGTGTGTTATTCAGCCTCCATGTGTTACGGGATTTTCTTTGATGCTTTTTGTGTTGAATTTTAATTTTATTCCCTTGCCGTTTGAGAGAATGCAGGGCATGATTTCAATGTTTCTGAATTTGGACAAATTTGCTTTGTGACCTAAAATGTGGTCTATTTTGGAGAATGTTCCATGTGCTGCTGAGAAGAACGTGTAATCTGGTGCTGCTGGGTGAAATATTCTGTAGATGTCTAATCTAGTTCTATGCAGTTATTTAGATCTGAGATTTCTCTGTTGAGCTTTTGCCAGGTTGGTCTATCCAGCAGGAATAGTGGTGTGTTACAGTCCCCAACAAGTAATGTCTTTGGATCTATGTGAGATTTTAGGGAAAGTAGTGTTTCTGGTGCTCCGGTATTTGGTGCATCAATATTTAGAATTGGATTATCCTCCTGAATGACAGAACCCTTAATTAGTATATAATGACCTTCTTTATCTCTTTTCATTAATTTTAATTTGAAGTCTATTTTATCTGAAATTAAGATTGCAACTCCCGCCTGTTTATGGGCACCATTTGCTTGGTAGATTTTATTCCAGCCTTTCACTTTCAGAATATGTTTTTTGGGCAAGGTGTGTCTCGTGAAGGCAGCAGATAGGATCTTTTTTTGATCCAACTGGTCAGTCTGTGTCATTTAATTGGGGAGTTGAGCCCATTGATGATGAGAATTGGGGTTGAGAGGTGTTTGTCTGTTCCTGCCTTTCTATCCATTTTTGGATGTGGGGCTGCGCCTTAACTGTTCTTGCTATGATTGTATAGTTCTCTGTGGGCCATTTCACTGCCAATATCCTGTTCTTGTTGGTTTTCTATGTATAGATCGTCTTTGAGGATTTTTGTAAAGCTGGTTTGGTATCAATATATTGTTTCAGTTTTTCCTTGCTGTGGAAGGTTTTTATTTGTCCTTCTGCTATGAATGAGAGCTTAGTTGGGTAAATTATTCTTGGTTGGTAGTTATTTGTCTTTAGGGCATGGCATACCTCATTCCATGCTCTCCTGCTTTCATGGTCTCTGCTGAGATGATTGTGATTGGCTTATCTTTATAAATGCTAGGATTCTACTGAATATATTCCCTAATCCATTGGCTTCGCTCTCCTGGCCCTCCTTAATACCTATTAGTCTCAAATTAGGCTTTCTGATTGTATCTTGTAGCTCATGTTTCTTGTTTTTGTTATGATATCTGTGTGCTCTTTTGCTATGGAGTCTAAACTATCTTCTGCCTCAGACATTCTGTCTTCTGCTTCCTCCATTCTGCTTTCTAAGGCTTTTTAGTTTGCTATTTTTTCTCCCTTCCTTCTTGCTGGTCTTTCTTAATGGTGGCCAGCTCTTTTTTTAATTTTTTATTGTGAAAATACTGTACAGAGGGGTTACAATTACATGGGCAAGATAATGAGTACATTTCTTATCAAGCATTGTAGCCTCCTCCGGGTTTTTTCTTTTAAGTCTTGAATGGATTGCCTTACCTCCTGGAGTTGGTTTTGGACTTCTCTTTCAATTCCTTTAACATGTTGTCATCATTTTCTTGGACTCTTTCTCCTTCTGTTGGAGCTCCTTTATCTTTTTATTTGTGGAGGCCATGAAGTCATATATTAGTTTCTGGTTGGCCTCGTCATGTTTGCTTATAGCCCTGTGCAGGGTGTCCATCTTTTCATTCAGCAGATTTACTAGCCATGCTTTTAAAATATCTTGAGGATTATCCTCTGGGTCATTCTGGGACTGCCCTATAGTTTATGTGGAGATGGAGTTGGGATTAGTTGATTGGCCATGTTTCTTGCATTTCTGCAGTTAGTTCTATCCATTTGGGAACAAAAGCCACTCCAATATGACAATAGCATAGTCTTTTAGGGCAAGAGACAACCTGGTGCTGTGTAGATGAATAGAACTTAGGGTTTCAAAATTATGGGTAGATGTTTCCCTATTTAGCTCTCTTTTTCTTTGCTTGGAGAGGGTGTTGTGGTTCCTGGGTAGATTACACATAGTTGTAACTTGTGAGAGGATCTGGGCTTGGCTGGTAAGTAGTCTGACCCTTAGGATTAACAAGATGGGTCCCTTGTACTCAGTCAAAATGGAACCAACTGCAAGTTGGATCAGACATAAACTGTTAGGGATCAGTGGACTGAAGAAAATGGAGAAGAGAAGGGTTAGGATTAGAGAGATATGTTTAGATAAATTAAGAAAAATTGGGTATAATGATAGTAGAGAGGTAAAAACAGTTCAGAGGAGAGGTATGGGTAGTAGGAAGAGAATAGAGACCTTGTTCAGAGTGTAAGAGGTAGAAAAGAATTTGAAGAAAGATTATGTAAGGAATAGCTGAGAAATCTAGATAAATAAGATAAAAATTATATATATATATATTTGGGAGAATTGCTGGTATTAGAAAATGTTCTAGTGAAAAGTATTGGCAAGTTGATTAATCTAATTTCTGTAATCATTATGTTTACATACATAGAAGGCCTTACTTTGTGTATAGAACTAGACAGGTTAGCTCCCATGGAGTAGTAGTGCAATGTGGAGAGAAACAAAGAGGAAAGAGTGAAAGGAAAGAAAAAAATTAAAATTAAGAAATTGAAAAGTGGAAGAAAAAACTAATAGTGAAAAAATAGATTTAAGTAAAACAGTAAATCCTAAAAAAGAAAAACAACAACATACACATAAAGACACACAAACAACAATCAAACATTAAAAAAAAATCTAAAGAGTGAGTTTTTCGGTTTGTTTGGGGAGCTGGAGTCCCCACACAGTCCTCTAAGTGGATTCTTGATAAAACCTTGTATGCCTTGCAATAGTCTGCTTCCTTATGGCTTGCTTGTATCCTGACGGCCAAGTCTGTAGCCGGTGGTGCGCTGGACCACAGAGCCTGTGTTCCGACGGCCAAGACAGTGTTGTCAGAGGGTCTGGGTGTTGGCAGGACCAGGTGAGGGTGAGGGGTGCGACTGCAGCAGCTGAAGGGTCTCACGCTAGGGCTCAGGGAGTCCAGGCACTGGGAGGACCAGATGGAGCTTGGGGTGCAGGGCTGTGGTCAGCCGCGGCGGCTGCCGGAGGTTGCTAGCCCTGTGGGTGGAGGCGCAGCAGGGCCACCTAGTTCATTGGCTGGCTCTGAACGGTGCTGGCAGCAAGCAGTTTCTTTCTTATGTTCTCAATTTCCTGGTGTGCCCAGTGTGCAAATTCAGGATGAGGAGCAGCAGGGGCCGTGGTGAGGACCAGGCCTGAGAGGCGGAGCAACTCTATTGGGCCCCAGGACACATGAATAAACATTTTTAGAAGAACTATTATAAACCTTTGCTCCTAATTTTAATTAAAGAGAAAAAAAGCAACAAAAATGTCCAAGAACCAAACAAACACCCTGACAATTGTGTGGCAAGGCTGGTGCCACAGATGAGAACACAAATCAAGACTGTGATTGGAAGCACACCCGGACTTGACCGAAATTAAGCCACCTGAGCCCAAAATTGATTTGGAAATCTCATCGGCATGATTTAATCCATGATTTCCAAGCCTTCCATTTAGGTTCTTGAATAATCAACTTAGGCAAATTTTAGAGATGCGCACACACACACACACACACACATTCCAAGCAGTATTGCCTGAGTACTTGGTTATAATAGAGCCCTATAAGACATTGGTTACCAAAAAAAAATAGTTTACCCACAATCTTTGGAGGCATAAGAATTGAGAAAGCAATCAACACTATTTCTTAGCATTAGCTCCATTACTTCAGAACAGGACAGGTTAGTTTGCATCTAATCTCAGCTGGAAGACTTTGTAAACAATCAAAGCTGAAAAGAGTTGGTACTTACAGAGCTCTGTTGTTAAAATACCATCAATGACTTCAATAAGGCCTTTTCTTCCACCATCTGGACGGAACTGTAAATCAGATGGGAACACTGCTGCCCACATTTCATAGAACAACAGAAAATGCAGTCAAGTTAGAGAAAGTGCAATTTTCTTTGTTATGACAATGAGATGGCACACAGTGTGGTTGCCCATGAAGAGGTGGTTTGCTGACCTTACCATAGATCTCTGAGTCTTCTTCTTGGGCTGCATTTTTAGCATGGCTGCCTCACAGACTACAATGAAAGTAAAGAAAGACCTAAGCAAGAGCTCTCTGTGTAGGTTGATGACTGAAAAGTTAAAAATAAAGCCTTGAAAATCATAGGAGATGTCATGTTGATATGATTTCCAAAGCAATTTTGAATTCTGATGTCTTAATTTTGTTCTGTTTGTCCTTCATCATTGTGTGTTACATGGGCAGAGCTGGATCCTTGTTACTGCATAAGATCTAAATATCATAACACTGAAAAGACAAAAAGACAAGGGTTTGTAGAACCTGAGCTCTTAATTACTTCATTCAATTTTTGAAGGTAGGTATTTACATCAACCATTCCTTGAACATTTTAAAGAAAAGGAATGTTCTATTTACAATTGTAGAAGACTCCCTAATCATAAAAATTAGACAGGATCAGTAAGAAATAAAACAGAATTCAGAATGGTCATTGTTCAAGTTCTTCAAATTATTCATCTCATCATTCCCCATCTGTTTAACTTGACCAGTCAAGTCCTCTTGTCCCAGGAACCATCTGATGTCCCTAAGATCTTCTTGGTCTCACCTTCTTATTTTGTGTCCCATCAGTCAACAGGCTGAGCTCTTTAATCTCTTTCCTTTAATGTTTTTATGATCAGTCATATCAACTACTGTTTTTCCAACACTTTTGCTTCATTTTCTTTCCATTGACTACCATAGAAAAGAATCCTATCCCCTACAATGCTTGATAAGAAATGTACTCATTATCTTGCCCATCTAATTGTAACCCCTCTGTACAGTATTTTTACAATAAAAAATAAATAAAAATTTTAAAAAAATTAAACATTTTTAAAAAATTAAAAAAAGAATCCTATCCCTCACTGAATCTAGGTTCCCATTTCTTTGAACTTATAATAAATTGCCAGAAGAAAAAAATATAGAAAATCTTCCAGAAGGGCTGCCTTCAAAAATCACAAGTTCACTAGGCGCCAGTGGCTCATCCCTGTAATCCTAGCTACTCAAGAGGCTGAGATCTGAGGATCTCTGTTCAAAGCCAGCCCAGGCAGGAAAGTCAGTGGGACTGAACTCTGGGCCTGAGCGCTGTCCCTCAGCTCTTCAGCTCAAGGCAAGCACTCTACCACTTGAGCCACAGTGCCACTTCTGGCTTTCTGGTAGTTTATTGGAGATAAGAGTCTCATGGACTTTCATGCCCAGGCTGGCTTTGAACCTCAATCCTTAGATCTCAGCCTCCTGAGTAGCTAGGATTACAGGAGTGAGCCACTGGTGCCTAGCCTCTGTGAGACTCTTATCTCCAATCAACCACCAGAAAAAAAGAAGTGGTGTTGTAGCTCAAGTGGTAGAGCACTAGCTTTAAGCCAAAGAATTCAGGGACAGTGCCCAGATCCAGAGTATAAGCTCCACGACCAAACAAAAAACAAATCGCAAGTTCCTATTTCACTTGAGCCCTTTGTGCCACAGGTGAAAGTACTTCTGTGAGTATTCAGCTGCACCTCCATTTACTACTAGGACTACTTCAGGCTTCATTTCTCATCATCCCAGTCCTCCTACCCTGCCCATGTTTGGAGCACATGGTTTCTTCTCCTTGTCAGAGAAAATGGAATCTATCCAACAATATTTTCCTCATCTCTTAGACTGAACCTGCAAAAAACCTGTATCCACATCAAGCCTTACCTTCTCATCACCCTCATAGAAGAATGAGCCTCTGCCCCTAATTACCCTCCACCAATCCTTCCATGTGCTCTGAATAATGTCCTCTGCCTTTCTTGAAGACGGATTTTTCAGGTACATCTCGCTCTGATGTTTTACATATCTAACTCACTCTTCAATGGCTCTTTCCTTATTGGCACTTAAACAGGCCCCAGGGACCCCACCTTGGAAAGGGAGGGTGTTCCCTCTCACCCCTCCATCAACATTTTGGTCATCTTTCCTCCCACTCATACCCAAACTACTGGGAGGATTTATCCTCACTCACTGGGTCCACATTCTCTTTCACTCACTGTAAAATGGCTTCATATACCAAGATAGAGAAAACAATCCAATAATACTTTTGGAAAATCAAAAGACCTGGAAGAGCCAAAGCAATTCTAGACATAAAAAGCAATGCTGGTGGTTTCATAATCCCAGAACTCAAACTTTATTACAGAGCTATAATAACAAAGACAGCTTGGTATTGGCATACAAATAGACCCAAGGATCAATGGAATAGACCAGAAGACCTAGAAATAAAACCCTATGCTTATAATTATCTAATATTTGATAAGGGAGACACAGATACATGGTGGAAAAAAAGATAGCCTCTTCAAAGATTGGTGTTGGGAAAACTGGGCATCTATATGCAGAAAACTAAAAGTGAATCCCTGTTTGTCATCATGCACGAATATCAACTCAAAGTGATTAAAGACCTCAATATCAGACCTAATATTTTGAAAGGAGGGAATAAAAGACATACTAGAATCCATAGGCATATGCAGAAACTTTTGAAAACAGTCCCAGGGCACAGCAAATAAGAGAGAAGCTTGACAAATACGATTACATCAAAATAATTCTGCTCGGAAAATGGCATATTTACTAAACTATAAAGACAGCCAACAGACTGGGAGAAGGTCTTTACCAGTAATACATCAAACAAAGGCTTAATATCCAAAACGTATAAGGAGCTCAAGAAACTAACCCTTCCCAAAGCTGATAAATCAATCTCTATAAAGGCAACGGAGATGCACTGCAATTTCATGCAATCCCATTTGTCCAACCTTTCTTTGATTTGTTGTGTTTCTGGGTCTCTTTTAAGAAAATTTTGGCCTGTGCCAAGGAGACCTAGGTTTCTCCTATTCCATCCTGTAAGGTTTACAGAGTGTCTGCTTTGAATCCGAGGTCTTTGATTCATTTGGAGTTGACCCTGGTGCAGGGTGATATAAAAGGATCTAGCTTTAGTTTTCTACAAGTGATTAACCAATTTTTACCAGCACCATTTCTTCCATTGTATTTTTAGCTCCCTTAGTGAAGATTAGATGACTACAGGTTTATGGGTTCATTTCTGGGTTTTCAATTCTATTCCATTGGTCCTGAGGTCTGTTCTTGTGTCAGTAAGATCAATAGAAAGCCCATGGATTAGGAGAAGATCTTCACTAGCTATACAACAGACAAGGGCCTACAATCTAAAATATACCTGGAACTAAAAAAATTAAGTCCCCTAACAACAAATCCTCAAAGAAACAACTACCCAATAAATAAGTAGGTTAAAAACTTACAGAGAAACTTCGCTGAAGAGGAAAGAAGGATGGCCAATAGTCACATGAAGAAATGCTCAACCTCTCTAGCCATAAAAGAAATGCAAATCAAAACAACATTGAGATACCACATCACCCCAGCTAGAATGGCTATAATCAAGAACTCTAACAACAACAGATGCTGGAGGGGATGTGGACAGAAGGGAACCCTACTGCATTGCTGGTGGGAATGTAAACTTGTTCAACCACTTTGGAAAGCAGTATGGAGGTTCCTCAAAAGACTCCACATAGAGTTCCCCTATGACCCAGCAATCCCACTTTTGAACATTTACCCAAATGATCACAAACAAGGCCATACTAAAGCTACCAGCACAACTATGTTTATTGCAGCATTATTTACCATAGCCAAGATAGGGAACCAACCCAGATGCCCCTCAGTAGATGAATGGATCAGGAAAATGTGGTATATATACACAATGGAATTCTATGCCTCCATCAGAAAGAATGACATTTCCCCACTTGTTAGGAAATGGAAAGACTTGGAAGCAATTATATTAAGTGAAATAAGCCAGGCTCAAAGAAACATAGGTCCCATGGTTTCCCTTATTTGCAATAACTAGTATATGTATTTGCAATATAGTATATAGTATATAGAATATATTTGCAATATAGTATACTAGTATATAGTATTTGCAATAACTAGTATATGAGACAAGCAGAAAAGGTCAGATAAGTTGATGTTAGGCAAAATGAACCCCAAGATAAGGACTCAATTGGTTTTTCTTTCTTACTATTGTTTCTAACATATTTATAAGGTGATTTATTTGTTGCTTTGTATGCCCTTCCCCCTCAGTATAACCCCTGTTTTCACTGTATTTGATGCTGGTATAATTTGGGGAGGGGAAGAGAAAAAAACAAATCATTTAAATAGGGATACAGGTGGACCCATTGCAACAATGAAATGTACAAGAAGCTATGTTGAAAAACAAACTTTACAACTTTGGCAAGGAGGTGGGGTGATGGGAGGGCAGGGATGGAAAGGGGTAACAAAGGAGGAGGCAACAATGCTTGATAAAAAATGTACTCATGGGCTGGGAGGGTGGCTCAGTGGTAGAGCACTTGCCTTGCATGCATGAGGCCCTGGGTTCGATTCCTCAGCACCACATAAGCAAAAAAAAAGCCGGAAAGTGGGGCTGTGGCTCAAGTGGTAGAGCACTAGCCTTGAGCTGAAGAGCTGAGGGACAGCACCCAGGCCCAGAGTTCAGGCCCCACGACCAGACCCCAACCCCCAAAACCAAAACAAAACAAAAAACAAAAAAATGTACTCATTACCTTGCTCATGTAATTGTAACCCCTGTGTGTGATATTTTCACAATAAAAAACTTATTAATAATAATAAAAATAAAGGCAATGGAGAGAGGCTAAGGAGAGACTTCTCAGAAGAAGCGGTAAGAATGGCAAAGAAACTCATGAGGAAATGCTATGATCCCTAACCACAAAGGAAAAGCAAATCAAAATAACTGAGATTCCATCTCACCCCAGTTAGATTGGCCAATATTGTGAGTTTGAACAAATGTTGACAGGGATGTGGGAAAAAAGGAACCCTATTGTACTGTTGGTGGGAATGCAAACTAGTACAATCACTCTGGACAGCAGTCTGGAGGTTCCTCAAAAAACTAAACATAGATCATCCCTTCCACCCAGCCATATCACTCTTGGGCATCACAAGCTAGATAGATACTCCAAAGACACTTGCACATCCATGTTCCTTGCCACACTGTTCACAATAGTCAAGTTATGGAATTAGTCCAGATGCCCTACAGTTTTTTAGTTGATCCAAAACAATGTAGTACTGTCTACGTGCAAAAGAATTTTACATAGCCATTAGAAAGAATAATTTTATGTCATTTGCATGGAAATGGATAGACCTAGAACATCTCAGAGAGAGAAATGGTGCATATTTTCTCTCATAAGCAAAAGCTAGATCTAAAATATACTGGGACATGATAAATTATACAGGACTCTCAGCATTCACACACAGTGAGACAAAAGGAGGATACTCTTAGGGGAAGAACACAAAGGTACATTGCCTATGTGCTTCTGATCATATAGAATAATATTTATTGATGTGAATGCCAAGAAATGGAAACAGGAGGCTTTTATCTTTGTTGTTTTTCTTTTTATCTTGTTTGCTCCTTTATCTATCTTTGGAGCATAGGGGGAGGGGCACAGAAATGGAGGCACAAAGGATGAACAAATGTGGCAGTGGTACTCACTAGACACTATGTTGAAAATGTGCTATACAAGTTGTGGTTGGGGACAGGAAGAAAGAACTGAGAGAAAGGAAAGGGGTGACATTGTCTGAAAAGAAATGTACTCATTAAGTGACTTGTGAAACTATAACCCCTCTGTATAACAAAAGATAAAAATGTAAAATAAATAAATAAAATAAAATTATTTTCTAGACCAAACTTTGTTGTTGTTTTTTTCAGTACCTGTAGTGATATTTGAGACCACCTCACCCTCCAAAATATTACCTCCCTCACCCCAATATCTACAACACATATATTTTCATGGTTTTTCTTTTAACTCCCTGATCATTGTTAAGTGAAGTAAGTCAGGGTCAGAGAGACAAAGAGCCCACGTCTTCCCTCATATGTGGAAGCTAAATCTAAACTACACACACACACACACACACACACACACACACACACACACACACACATACACACATACATGTATATGTCCCTGTGTGTATATGTGTGTGTGTGCACATGTGTGTGTGCGCGCGTGTGTGTGTGTGTGTGTGTGTATATATATATATATATAGGGTCATATGCATATACATATAAACATGTTGACCAAAGTATGATATATACAGAACAGGGCATTTAATTATATAACTCCTTTGAGTACTAACTTGCAGCTTAACAAAATGAACACAGCAGTCCCTCGCTATATAGTGATTCACTTTTTGTGGCTTCACTGTATTGCACATTTTTTAAACAAAATATGTAAATAGTAATCCCTCACCTATCACCAGAATTTTGTTCCAGAGACCATGACAGGTAAAAATCTGCGAAGTAGCAATAAGTGAGTCATAATACAGCAAGGGACCACTATTTATACTGCCACTAGGAAGCTGGAACATGTGCTGTTGGAGAAGTGGTTGACGTCAAGGGGTGGTGGTTGGGTGAATGGAAAGAGGAAACGTGGGCAAATGCAGTCATATTATTCAATGTACAGCCATGAAATTGGATCTAGGTAATTCAAGGGGATGGGTGGGGTTGGGAGGGATGGGGGAGAACACTGAAAGGAATGACATTTGAACAAGATGCATTGTACTCACAAACTGACATCATGAACTAAACCTCTTTGTACCCATTACTGAAGGAAAATAAAAATAAATCTTATTTTTAAAATAAAATAGGTATTTGGAGCTGTTAAAGAAAAATCTGAGGAACAATAGTTTTGAAAGATTCATTTATATAATAAGCAACTCATCAACCCAAGACTGCCACACCTAAGTGTCTGAGGCCAGTATTGACGAGGAAAGTGTGAAGGCAAATTTTAAAATAATAATAGGTCAAGCTTTGTTTCTGTCTAGAAAAAGCATTTCCCAGAAATGATTCCAGTTTTACTTACGTTTAAAATAAATTAAGGTTGAGGTCACTTATCAGACTCTGCTTATTCATCTGTTCAGGGATTCTTTAGGCCTCGTCTTCATTTAATTCACTTTATACAGATTAGATTTCTGTCATGAGCTTCCAAATTACTCATGTCATCTACAGGCAGTGCACTTGCTACCTTCCTGACCCAAACTGAATTGAATACATTGTATCTCTCTGAAGTTCCTATCTTTCCATGTTCTTTCTCAGTAATGCCAAAAGTCTTAACAAGAAAGCTGGAGTTTCCATTGTCTCCCCCTTTATCTTAATGGCTTATATCCATCAGTCTTCATATCCCGCTGCATCTACATGCATTGACTTTCCCCATTATGACAACTTCCCCACCCCTTTCCAAATCATTATGTTCACGAATATGGACAAGTGCAGCAGCCTCTAAATTTGTATCCATCATTTTCCATTTTGATCTGCCACTTGGTTTCTACATTTCAGCCAGATTAATTTAAAAATGAAAATCTGGTGGTACTGAGGATTGAACTCTGGGTCTAACCTTGTTCATCAAGAATTCTATCACTTGAGTGATATAGCCCGGTCCTTTTGCTTTTAGTTTGTTTTTTCAGGTAGAATCTCATACTTTTTCCCAGGTTGCCTTGGACCACAATCCTGCTTCTGGTCACACATAGCTGGGACTACAAGTACATACCAACATAACTCACCCAACAACTAGATAGTTTTAAGAATACTATACAAGCCTATTTCTTGTCTCTTTTTTAAAAAAAATCTTTCAATGTCTGCTTTTTACTTTAGAATGAAGTCATTTAATCAAGTATAGGTCTTCCTGGAGAGAAAGGAAGCAAAGAGAGACATGTTTGTTCTCTTCCTACACAGGCCTATATTTAACCTAATGTTTGTCTGATTCCATGGAGATTGGTGCCATAGAAATACAGACCAAGCAGCATAGGGATGGCACAAGCATGCACAAGAGGAGGTTGGGAGAAGACAGAAAGAGAGGAGAGATAGAGGGAGACCAAACGCAAGAGCAAGGAAGGAGAGTGTGGGTGAATGAGCAGCTCCAAGGTGAAGTCTCTGAGCAGACAGGCATTTAGGCATCAGCCTCCATGGCAGCCAGCCTCTCTGGGCACCACCTGTACAGTCCACTGTAGCACTGTTCATTCCTCTGGAAATAATCTACAATCTGCCATGCAGCATCTTGCTAGTCCTCCAGCAGATCACTGGAGACAGAAGCAGAGAAAGATCCAGAGTATGTCCCCAACTACCACAAACTGTGGTCTTAAGTGTAAGAATGTCAAAGAAGGAAGTGCAGTTTCTTTTTCAAAAGCACAGTATAAAAACATCAAAACTGGAAGAACAAAGAAATACAGTTAACACGGGCGATTATTTTATTCTTAAATTGTCTGTTTAAAATATTATCCAAGTTCTTAGTTAAAATACACGTGGTGTGGAAGCACATGTTTATTCTTGCCAATTAACTCCTAGCACAGAAGCAGGTTTCACTTTTTCTATAGTCTTATTTTATAAGACTGTCGGGAACAAAATATGTTGTTTGCCAATTTCCTCATCTCAAGATGAATCTTTAAAGGAATGGAAATGCACCGGGGGCCAGTAGCTCATGCCTGTAATCCTAGCTACTCAGAAGGCTGAGATCTGGGGATCGAAGTTCAAAGCCAGCCCAGGCAGGATGGTTCATGAGACTCTTATCTCCAATTAACCACCAGAAAACTGGAAGTGGTGCTGTGACTCAAGTGGTAGAGTGCTAGCCTTGATCTGAAGAGTGCGGGGACAGCGCCCAAGCCCAGAGTTCAAGCTCCATGATTGACAAAAACTAAAAATAAAAAAGGAATGGAAATGTTTTAAGCAACTAGAGAAAGCCAGTTCTAAATTTTGTATATTTGTAAGTCTGAATCAGCATACTATATGAATGTCTAATAAAACTATAATTATTAGGACTCATTGCAATGCATATTATATTTCAGACTAAACTCCTATATAATCCCAAATACAATTATTACAATTTTTCAAGTCGTTATATACAAGCACTATATAACATATCACAGATCATCATTCTGGTTTTGATGGCAGAGAAAAGACTCAAAGCTGAATGAGATTTAATAGTTTGTGGGGTGGGGTTAGAATTTCCATGCCATCAGTCCACCTCCAGAACTTGTAAGTATTATGCCATACCCTTACCTTTTGAAATATTTTATACCAGGAAAAAATGATATATAATTAATTTAGACTTGGAAAGGAGGTGTTGATCTGTTATATGGCTTTAAAGCTGCAAATAAATAAGTTCCATTGTTCTAAGAATATCAATGTTTTGACATTTGTAAATATAACTTGGGGAGAGAAGGAGGAGACATCAGTCAGGTAATGAATACCTATAGAGAATCACATGGAAAGTATACTTCTAGATCATAGTCTTTGTTTTTTCTGTTTTTTTCCATTGTGAAAATACCGTACAGAGGGGTTTCAATTACATGAGCAAGGTAATGAGTGCATTTCTTATCAAGCATTGTTGTCTCCTTTGTTTCCCCTTTCCATCCCTTCCCATCTGCCCATCCTCCCCGCTGCCCCCCAAAATTGTAAAGTTCATTTTTTAACAACTTGTACATCTCATTGTTACAATGGATCCACCTGTATTCCTATTTAAATGATTTGTTTTTTCCTTCTCCTCCACAAATTTTACCAACATTAAATACACTGTGCTTTCTCATTGTATGATAGCCTTTCTGCCACAATACTAACAATTTGTTATCACCAGTTTTTTGTTGTTGTTGTTGTTTGTTTTCTCTACTGGTCCTGGGGCTTGAATTCAGAGCTTGGGCACCATCTCTGAGCTTTTTTGCTCAAGACTAATGCTCCACCATTTAAGCCACAGCTCTACTTCCAGCCTTTTTGGTAGTTAATTGGAGATAAATCTCTCACAGACATTGTTGCCAATGGTGATTTCAAACCATGATCCTCAGATCTCAGCCTGCTGAGTAGCCAGGATTACAGGCTAGAGCCACCAGCACCCAGCTCTGTTGGCATCTTTTTTTTTTTTTTTTTTTTGGTAAAGTCTTTTACATTTCTCCACTTTCTGAGAATAGAACATTTTCACAGCAGTTAGATCCATCATACATTCTCTAACTAAATGGCCTGCCATTATGATAATTGGATGGGTATGGATTGGGCTGTCACAGGATCAAAGAGTTCACAGGTAATGTAAGTGACAATTAATCTTGATCTAACAGTACTTGGACACACCTCCCTTGTCCTTTGGATCAGGGAGTTACATCACAAATCATAACCGCCGACTAACTTTTCTTGGCCTTACCTACGATGTAGCCTGTTACTTACAAAGCCAAGCAACAAGAATTTTTGATGTCTAGAGCTACGGTATCCCTTTCAAAGCACAAACTAATGTGATGCTAAATATCTCAATATGGTTAATTTATTATGCCTACCATATAAAAATACTTTTCACAGAAAATATGATAGTAATTACAATTTATTCAATAATTTTTATGTGTTCTGTGCCTTGAACTTAACAAATATCTTCAAATCTCAGAGGAGTCGTGAGAAGAAAGCAATGTTATACTCATATTTCTGATCTGAAAATAAGTATTTAACAGAAAATTACTCTAGACTTGGAAAGCAAAGATTGAAAGCCTGTTCTGGCTGATTCTCGTCTACTTGTTTCCACTTTGGAAGGAAAAAGAGTAGAAGAGGACAAAAAGAATGAGAAGAGGGAATGAGAAAAATCTAAAACCTTTCTCTGGCCTTCTTTCAGGATTCTTTGTCTGGCATGCATTGTGATAGCATTTGTATAAAGTATAGCAATATAATTTATGAATTCTCAGTTGATCAAATTGTCGGCATGCTATGAAAAACATTGTGCAGACATGTTCATAATAAGAGGAAAGAAACATGTTGGCAGATGTTTTCCAAAAGGCAAATAAGGGTAAGCAGAGTGTTGAAGATATTAATTTTCATGATTGCTGCCTTTGTTATTTTGCCTTATTGTCCCTTACTCTGCCTGTTCTAAAAATACAAAGAAGTATGAGGGAAAATAATTTCCAGGCCCAATTATTTTTTGTAAAGAGATTTTAAAAATGAGAATACAAGACATAACAATTTCTAGAAAGTTCTCCATCTCCTATGGTCTTCACATTTGCCTCACTATGTATATTTATGATTCAACCCTCTCACCTTCAGTCCACTAATCATTAAATCCAAAGAATGAGAGATAATTTGACTAGATATTTTCCCCTCGGGGGGCAATAACTAACTTTTAGGGAAATAAATGTGTTTCAATTTGGACAAGTGGTTGGGTTGAAGAGAAGGCTTTTCAATCTGTGAGGAATACCTAAGGACAAAATCTCTCTGGATGAAGTCATTAGTGTTGTCTGCCTTTAAGTTTACTTTTTATTGACTCTCTACATTTAAAAAACATAGATAGCGCTGAATCCTTATTGATTGATTGATTGATTTTTGCTGGTCGTGGGGCTTGAACTCAGGGCCTGGGCACTGTCCCTGAACATTTTTTGCTCAAGGCTAGCATACCACTTTGAGCCACACCACCACTTACTTACTGGTTTTTAGTGGTTAATTGGGAATAAGAGTTTCAAGTACTTTCCTGCCTCAGCTGGCTTCAAACTGGAATCCTCAGATCAAGTAACTAGGATTACAGAAATGAGCCACTGGTGCCCAGCACTTCACTGAATCTTTACGAGCTGGAGCCCTACATAGGTTCTCTGGGCCCATCCATTGTGACTGTACGCTATTTTAGAGAATTTACACCCAGGGTCTTCCCATCACGCCATAACATAAAAATTAAACACCTGATATGTAGACATTTTTTTATTTTAAGATCTCAAAGTTAAGTTTCTTAAAACATGTCTTTTATATGTTGATGCTTTTCACAGACCTTGATTTCCTGTGGGCAGGGCTAAGCTTCATTAAGAGAGCGGGTATGGAGGTGATATGGAGAAAGGAGAAGATGAATAGGTAGAAGAAAAGGAGGGAGGATAGTGGGGAGAGGGAGGAGGAAAGGGAGGGACAAAGAGAGAATTTATAAATAACAGAAGGCAGATTTTTTGAAATCTTAAGTCTATCTCATATTCACATTTTCAGGTAGTCCATTGTATAAGTTATTAATCAGCTTTCCATCACTATAATAAAAATGCCTAAAATAATTACAATCTAAAGATAAAAGAGTTATTTGAAATTCTAGTCCTTGACAGGTGTCATTGTAGCCCAGGCCTAGAGAGATCTGGGTCACCTAGTTCCTTAAATGTTAGGAAGCCATAGGTTTCCAAAATGAAAAATAGTGGACAGATATGTCTACGAATATACAAAACTATATAATCCTTAGGGAGAATCATCCATTCTCTACTTACTTCAGATTTTGAAATCTGACCTTAATACCTTGAAACTTTTATCTCCCTCTAGAATTTCTTCCTTATCTACTGCTGTAATCTGCCTTCTAGCTTGCAGTTCACCTACACAGAACATAGTTCTTAGTAATTTTTGAAGTGAAGTAGGCCATTTGTCATGAGAAATTACACTTGGAAAATATTAAACCCATACACTTAAATCTTCTTGTCTTACAACTTTCTACCCTCTGAGACCAAACCTGTAAGTCCCAGTGAAAACTATATGCATAGGGTATAATTTGGAAGTTCAGTGTCACGCGTTAAAGATTTGATCCCCAAGGTGATATTTGTGGAAGATGGAGGAACTTTTGGGGAACAGAACCTATTAAAATGTCCTTAGGACTTTGGCATATGCTCTCAAATGTATTGGGAGACTGTGGCTTCTTTATTCTTTCCTTTTTCTTCCTGGACATAAAGTCAGCAGTTTGTTTAGTCACATATTTCCCATGACTGCCATCTAGCACTGACACCAGAGCATAAAAAGCAATGGGTTTGGCACCAGGCTGAACCCCTGCACCTGACTACTCAGGAGTCTATGATCTGAGGATCATAGTTCAAAACCATTGTGAGCAGAAAATTCCATGAGATTCTTATCTCTGATTAACTATCAATAAAATAGAAGTACAGCTGTGGCTAAAGTGGTAGAGCACCAGCCTTGAGCTGAAAGGCTAAGGGGCAGCACCCAGACTCTGAGTACTGGCACATATACACCACACACACACACACACACACACACACACACACACACACACACACACACACACGCAAAGCAATGGGTTTATCTGATCATAGACTAGAATCTCAAATAAATCTTTTATCTTTTTAATTATTTTAGGCATGTTATTACACTGATAGAAAGCTGATTAACAGCTTTTATAGCAGTCTATACAAATTTTCCTAAATTCCTTTTGCTTGTCAATGACTAAAGCCTTGGTAGCAGTGATAACTGAGTCATCTCCCCTAAGCACTTGATGCCTTCTTCCTATACAGGAAAGACATGAGTACTACAGAGAGAGAGAGAGAGACAGTTATAGATGGCCCATAAATACACTTGGAAAATCTGCCTTTTAAGAATAAAAGGAGAAGAGCGCTAGCCTTGAGCTGAAGAGCTGAGGGACAGCGCCCAAGCCCGGAGTTCAGGCCCCACGACCAGACCCCCCCCCCCAAAAAAAAAAAAGAGTAAAAGGAGAAATGTAAGATTCACTAAAAATATTCTGACACCAAAGTGGTTTACCTTAATTCATGTTTAGACTCATGAAGAGCCCCTCTCATGTAGTCTCCCTGTCCATCTTTCTATCATTTCCCTATTGTGCGTATGAACGTAGGGAGGGAAAATTGCCCAGTGTGAAGAACTGCTGCTTTGGGCTGCTCTCAAGCCAACAGAAAGACAAGACAATTTGTGACACAGTTGCACACTTCAACCAAAGAGCCATCAGGATAAGCAGCAGCCAGGCAGACAAGGAATCTCACCATGGTGTCAGAACACCTGGCAATGGCCCTAAGTGGGTTTGAGGACATGTCTTACCAGCTGAAAATCACCTTGACATTACCCTGAGCTCTACTATCAACCTCAGACAGCTTGGTCCTGACAGCATTGACTGGCCTTTTCTTAGAGTGAATTCTTCCTCTCCCATTTGAAATAATGTAAGTCTTTCTGAAAGCCTTTTATCAGTTTAACAAGGCAGGTATGTTATTTCTAAAGTTTTGTAAGCCATCTCTTTGAAATGTTAACATTGGTAGAGGTAGTAGTCCTGTTTCTGTGGAAGGGCAGATTCCTAACTTGAGCCGGTACCTCATTTTATGAAAGATCTTCTTGTCATAAAAATTTAAGAACATAGAACATAAGAATGTTTACTCTTCATTGGAGTAAACCCAATTACCAATGAAGGACCAATATTCTTTCTCTCATTCTTAGAAAACCTTCCACTTGTCAGGTTCCGGCCAACATGTATAATCCCAATTACTTGGGAGACTGAGGTCAGGAGGATCATAGTTTGAGGCTAGCCCAGACAGATAAAGTTTACAAGATCTCTTCCTTGACCAATAGCTGGACTGAGTAGATCACACCTGTCATCCCAACTACAGTGGGAAGTGAAAAATAAAAGGATTATGGGTCAAGTATACACCTGGGCAGGAGGGAGACCTTATCTCAAAAGTAATCAGTGCAAAAAAGGCTGGAGGTGTGGCTCACCAATACAGTGCTTGCTAGCAAATAGGAAACCCTGAGTTCAAACCCCAGTACTTCCAAAAAAGAAAAGAGTCCCACTCCTTGTTTCAGTGGAATTGGCTTCAGACTGAATTCTATTCTCTCTTCTGTTGAAATCACCTTGAATAAAATTTAAGTTTACTTAAGTAACATTAGCTTGGACAATAGAGGGACAGTATTTTTAAAAATCTCAACAAAATAAGAGCTTTTTTCCCCTTTAAGAATATTATGGTAGTCTAAAAAACTATTAAAAGTTTATTACATCAAATTAACTTAAGTGTATTGGAATAAAAGTTTTCATTTTTGTTTGATTTTGTTTTTATGTGGTAACCTGTATGAGAAACTGGTGGAGACTGAGCAGATTTATAAGAAAAAAGTCAACATTTCTGACCCTTAAGTTTCTTTTTTATCACTTAGTATTTCTACCCTAACCAGTTCTCATTATTGTCCTTTTTACATTTGTTTTTCTGATTATTGGAAGTTTTTGTAATGTGAGAACCATATTCTTTGAAACCTTCTTACACCCTCCCCTAGTACACTGCTCAACATGAAATAGACACTCAAATATTTGATGAATCCATCCAAGTTGAAACTTGAGTGTATTTCCACTTGTCTAGCAATGTACTATATGCTGAGTCAGACAATTTTTAGATACTTACAAATTAATTGAGAAGCAAGGACACACACAACAACCACAGATAAGTTATAAAAATCAAGGCAACAATTGGTTGAAGAATTCAGAAAACAAAGTATTGGAGGTTAAGAGAATCAAGTAGGACATGAAAGAGAGACATGGAACTTGGACAGGAATTTTTAAAATTATGTTTTAAAGCTACTCATTTATTTGTACTGATGTACAAGTAGCTGATGCATCCAACCCTTTTAAGTAACCCATGAACCCAATACTTATGTTCAAAAATTCTCAGTACTTCTGCCATTATTTCAGCCCTCTTCCCTTGAAGTGGATCTTGTTGGATGAGCAGCGTGTACAAGCAAGCAGCTTTACAGGGTCCCATGTGATATGGTTTCCTGATAGTTCTTTGACTCTGTGACTTTATTGTTCTCACTGTCTTTGTTCCAACTCTTTTTTTCTTCTTTTTACTATATGCAATACATTCAGCTATACTTTCGCTTCATGGCCTTTATTTCCAGAAGTTTTCCCCCTTCTCCCCTCTCCCCTACAATATCCACATACTTGGCCTCTTACTTTATCTGCATGACCTTTGCCAATGATACTTAAAATAGCATCCTCTACCCTCCTGTGTCCCCTTAGCCTGATTTCTAGTTTCTGTAATACTTATCACTAACTGATTCAGATTTAAAGACATCTTTGTCATGATACTAGCATTTCAGTTCAGGGTCTTGTCCTTCTGAGGTACGTGAGCTACCACTTGAGTGATGCTCCCAGAAATTTACGTCCTATAGTATTTTTTTTCCATTTACCATCTGCCTCCCCAGCTGAATGCAATATCTCCCCTATTACCATTCCACGGAGGTTAGTACTAAAGCACTTAGCAGACAGATTTTTAGTGGATGAATAAAAGACCACATGTCACACCTTTTGCTCAAAAACATTCTGCTGTTTCTCATGAGAGAGTATAAATGAGATCTAGTGGCTTACAAGCTAAATTCTAGTGATGGCAATGTGTTCTCTGATGTGCACATCTATCAATGCGCACATTTATCAATGAAGAGATTTCACATAAAATCAAGATTTCTGACTTCTTTAAAATCTTGGAAGATTTCTTCCTACTGGATCCATTAACTTCACATAGCAACCATGGGAACTTAGTAATAACCTCTTTCCACACAGGACAGAGCTCCCTGACTCTCTCCTGCCCACCTTCTGATAGACAGACCCCAGATGAGTTGACTTCTACTACTTCTTTTCTAATTGAGTATAGGTAAGGAGCTCACACATACTTTATATGTTAATTCCAAGTATGTGCTTGCAGCACAGTAAAGAATAATTGCTTCTTGTTCCACCTCCAGTAACCATTCCACTTACCCTCAATTCAGAGAGCAAAGGTGGGCTGCATAAGAATTAGCAACCTGCCCGGCAACAAATCTGGAGATGTATCTCATCTTGTTCACCCATCATTTTGAGACTGATATTTTAGGTGAGCTCTTTTCAGTTCTTCGCTTTCTTCACGTGGGGTGAGAAAAACTCATCCTTAGGATTTATACAAAAGTCAAATAAATTGTTAGAGGAAGAATTTGATTTGAAAGTGATAATTCCTTCCAAATGAAGAAATGTTTCAGCAGAAGTCATCACCTTTTTGAGAAATTAAAGAAAAAGACAACCAGAATGACAAATGAAATCTTTTCACTGGTATTCATAAATGAATAAATAAATCTAACCCACAGAGCAACAAGATGCTTCACTCTTTCTAGCAGTGTGGTAAATAACATCTGTAATTGAAGTAGGAGTAATTCTTGCCAGTTAAGGAAATATGCGGAAAGTGAAGTCATGCATGTAGCTTATCATTACCACAAAATTAAGGGATAGTTACAAGGGAGGAAGAGAGAGAGAGAGAGAGAGAGAGAGAGAGAGAGAGAGAGAGAGACAGAGACAGAGACAGAGACAGAGACAGAGACAGAGACAGAGACAGAGACAGAGACAGAGACAGACAGAGACAGAGACAGAGAGACAGAGAGACAGAGAGACAGAGAGACAGAGAGAGACAGAGACAGAGAGACAGAGACAGAGACAGAGACAGAGAGACAGAGAGAGACAGAGAGAGGACATATGTGTTTGAGCCTCTTTTCAAACAGATCTTGGACATCTTGGAATTTGGGGTGAGATTTAGGACTGTGTGAGAATTTCCAGTAAAACAGGCAACAATAACGACAATCAGTAGGATAGGGGTAAACATCTTCCCTACCTGAGTTCTAGCCTGAGACCTAAAAATATGAGTTTTCAACATTTGTACTATCTCAAAATAGTGCTGGGAATAAAGCAGGTTTGCTATCTTCAATCTTCATAGAAGAGACAGATCAAGGCAGGGAAACTAGTGAAAGGCTAAAATCTTTGGGTTGGCATTTCAGCTCAGGCAGGGATGCCTTAGCCATCACTACTCATACGTCACTTTGCCTGATGATATAGCTTGTTTGGGCTTATGAGTCAGTCAGCCCACAGCTCTCCAATGCCTCTCCTTGTCCACACAGTGCCCAGAGCTTCAGACCTCCCCAGAGCCTAGTTTCAGATTTTTGTCCCTTACACTCACACCATTAGAAGAACAGATTTGTTACTTTGTGTTTCCTCTGTCTTCTCTCAGTTGGTTCAGAACCCAAGTGAGAAGTGCTATTAATTAGACTTCCAAACCCCCAAAAAGAAAAGTTAAATCTCCACTTTCTTCCTTTTCCAATACTGAAAGTTTTCTCCTTTCCAGTATTTTATCCCTTGAGAACTCTAACAGATGTAATAGCAGCCAAGTTCTCATCCATTCAGCCCATGGCAAAACTATGCTAAGATATTCTTACTCTAGAGCATCCACAGATGGGTTGCAAGGGTCCATGAATCTCTTAAATGCAGAAGCAAATGTAATTTGTTTTAGAGTATGGGACAAAAGCTTTTCACTCAATTCCAAAGAATTCTGGCATAAAAAAAATGTTCTAAAGGAACAGAACTGGTGTCAAGAAGGACTGTCTGGAGGGTATGTTGTCTTAGGTAGGTGTAGAGGAATGTTCCAGACTTTTTAAAAAAAAATTATGTTTAAATAGTTGCACAAAGGGGTTTCAATTCAACGTGTCTGTTTACCATTACAATACATGTTGTTCAGTGTCACCCCTCTCATCATTTACCTCCACATGTTCAGAATATGAGGTGGGAGATGGACTGTGAAGGGCAGAGGCAATCTGTGAATAGAGAACCCAGGTGAGCAGAGCAGGAGCAGGATTAATTAATTAATTAATCCATATTAATTTGGGAGGAATCATGTGTGAATAGGTGGAAGGAGAACATGTGGTACAAGCAGATGAGCTGGTCCTACAGGGTGTAGGATCTTCATTTTAGCCATGTGAAACCATTTACACTTTACCATTTTCTCAGAGGATGCTTTAAAGAAGTACATGCAGTGACATGATCAAATCTGAACCTTAGAAAAGTCTCTGGGTGCAAAGCAGAAAAAGGATTCAAAGAGAAACACCTTTGTACAACTACTTAAGGATGATTCAAAGAAAAAGGAAAAGAGAATGAATTCAAGTCCAACAAAACTGAAGGCAGCAAGGCCAATGTGTCTCCAATTAGCATTGCAAATGGCCGGGGGACCAAAGGATGAGTATGAACTTCTCTTCCTCTCTATCTCTGATAATAATTTATCTTCCAAAGATGATAATAAAAATGTCTTGAGAAGAGCCATAGCTACCATGCTAAGCCTGAACAAGGAGTTTACATACATTATTGTCAATTCTTAACACATCCAAGCAAAGCAGTATTATCCCCAGTTAATTGATTAGGAAATTAAAGTGGGAGAATTTTTAGTCTAGTCAGGTCACATCTCTCCAAATGAGTGATAAAGCCAGAATTTAAATATGTCATACATGAGATACATTGAAAACATTATAGGAAGGAATCGGAGAAACTCTAGGGCTCCTTGGCACAGGCCAAAATGTTCTTAATAAAGACCCAGAAACACAACAAATCAAAGAAAGGTTGGACAAGTGGGATTGCATGAAACTGCATAGCTTCTGCATGGCAAAGGACATAGCTAGTAAAAGCAATAGAAAGCCCACAGATTGGGAGAAGATCTTCACTAGCCATACAACAGACAAAGGCTTCATTTCTAAAATACACTTAGAACTCAAAAAAATACGTGGGCCAAAGACTTATAGAGAAACTTCTCTGAAGAGGAAATAAGAATGGCCAATAGACACATGAAGAAATGATCAACTTCTCTGGTCATAAAAGAAATGCAAATCAAAAAAAAAAACATTGAGATACCACCTCACCCCAGCTATAATGGCTATAATCAAGAAATCTAATAACAACAGATGCTGGAGGGGATGTGGCCAAAAGGGAATTCTACTGCACTGTTGGTGGGAGTGTAAATTTGTTCAACCACTTTGGAAAGCAGTATGGAGGTTCCTCAAAAGACTCCATATAGAACTGCCCTATAACCCAGAAATCCCACTTCTGGGCATTTACCCAAATGACTACAAACAAGGCCATACTAAAGCCACCCTCACAACTATGTTTATTGCAGCATTATTCACCATAGCTAAGAGATTGAACCAACCCAGATGCCTATTTGTAGGTGAATGGATCAAGAAAATACCAAGAAAATTCCATACGATGGAATTCTATGTTTCCATCAGAAAGAATGACACTGCTCTATTTGTAAGGAAATGGAAGGACTTGGAAAAAATCATATTAAGTGAAGTATAGGTACTATGGTTTCCTTTATTTACACTAAATAGTATATATTTAGGATAATCTTAGCAGATCAGCAGAATAGCTCAATAGCTATGTATGTAAGACCATATAAGATGATGCCAAGTGAAATGAACTCTGAGACATGGACACAAGAGGTTTTCTTTGTTGTTGTTGTTGTTTTTAATGTACTATGTGATTTCTTGGGGTTTTTTGTATGTTCTGCCCCCTATGGTATATTATCTGTTGTCACTGTATTTGATTTCAGTACTCTGGTATTGTATATATGCTTATCTGAATTAAGGAGGGGAATGGTGAGACAAAGACAAGGGTGGAACCATTGCAACAATGATACTCACAAAACATATGTTGGAAATGAACTGCACAACTCGGGGCAGGGGGGGAGGTATTGAAGGGGGGATGGAAGGAAAATGAGGGAAGGAGTAATAAGTTTGACATGAAATATACTCACTACTTTACTTATGTAACTGTAACCCCTCTGTATATCACCTTAACAATAAAAAAGCAAAGAAAATAGATCCTGCATGATTTCAAAGCCTGTACCCATTCTAATCTCCCACACTGCTCCTCCATGACAGTTCTTCAGAGTTGACTGCCTACCATTGGAATATAAAATGAACAAAGGCAGTTTTAGTCTTCTTTGGCCTCGTTAGTGCCTGGTGCACTGTAGGATCTCAATAATATGAGAGGAGTAATGAGCATTTTGTGTTCTACCCAATGAGCTGATTTCTGCATGGAGAACATGGGAATGCTCAAGGAATTCCTGCTCCTGCGTTCAATTATTTTTCCCAGCTATTGTTGTATTTCCTAAAGATATATTCTTTACCATATTGCCCATACAATTATCCTCTAAATGCTCCTCTATAAGGCTGCAGACATTATGACATCCCATGAATCAGGCTATAATTATTATTTTTTAATCCACATTTTACTTATGTACCTCTGGGTTCAATAATGTTTGTTGCTCTGTCAAAAGTCAGAAAGAATATTTTAGACCAATTCTACCCATAAACCCCAACTGCTGTTTCTAATGCTCCAAAGCCAAGGAAGTCTCTCTGCCTCCTGCTTAAGAACATTCAGTCTGAAATGAGCCAATCGCCAAATGCTCAGAACAAAGGAGTATACTCATGGCCTTTGCTGTCCTAGTTGGACATTATTTGGCAATGCTTCCACTGGCACCAAAGACTTCTATGCCAACCAGCTGGTGGCTGGGGAAATGCTGCTTAAAAGAGAGAGAAGGTTAATCTCAGCTACTTATGAGGCAGAAATGGGAGGATTACAGTTCAAGGCCAGCCCAGACAAAAGTCTGTGAGACTCTGTCTCAAAACAAACAATGAATGATGATAGGCTCCTGTAATCCCAGCTCCAAAAGAGGTAGAGATGAAAAGATAGCTATTGGAAGATAATTTAGGCAAAAGTTTGAGACACTCTCTGAGAAACTTCAAAAAAGCAAAAGGACTGAGATGGTGGTTCAAGCAGTAGAATGTTTGCCTCATTGATATAAGATCTTGAGTTCAAACAACAGTACTGCTTTACAAAGTACACCCAAGGCTTCTCTGCAGAGGGAGGAATGAACAGTTCTGTCCTGAGTGTTCTGGGAAAGCTTTGCCTTTACTTATTTGACATTCATTTTAGAGTTCACCCCCATAGCATCTACTTCCAGAGCCTTAAGAAAGCCAGTAATGATTGCATTCTAAGCCAAGCATATGTGCTTATCCTCAGGAGTGATAAATAGCAGTTCAGTTTGCATCCCTAAAGAACAAATTGGAAGCACTACCCTAAAAGAGAGAGAGAGAGAGAGATTGCACCTGCTCTGTGCCTAACATTAATGTATGGTGCAGCAATCGCACCTAGCTGGACAGGCCAAACCTGGAGGCAGAGCAATGCCTTGTGCAAGCCATATGGTCTGCGTAAGCCAGTCACCTGACTATTCCAGGCCAAAGTCTTCTTCTAAACTCTCTCTCTCTCTTGCTTTCTGTCTCTCCTTCTCTGTTTCTCTTTCTCTCTTCTTCCTCTCTCTCCCTCCCTCCATGCTTTCCTCCTTTCCTCCACCTCCTCTCCCCCTCTCTTATTACTGTGCAACTAATTATGCACTTTTTGACCATTCACTCCTTCAAATACACAAAGTGGGACTTTACCTTTTCAATAGCAAGTGTGTAATGATTCAGAATAATTTTAGAGATTTATTGTTCCCAACATCCTATCATGTCAGGAACACGCTATCATGTTACACTACTCACAAAGCAGCAAATGAGCATACAAGCATAATGACTTGCTGTGCTGGTTTTACCAAGCAGAAGAGTAGGTTGACCTTGCTTGTGTCCTTATCTTGTATTTGTGCAGAGAATCAGTCACACTGCTGATCTTGTATACAAATTACTTACTCTCTTTAAAATGATTATCATGAATTTTCAGATATATCATAACACCAATTAGGAGATTTTCAATGGCATACTATAGCCTATTGTCTTATCAGCTATGTCAGGTGTTTGCAAAAGTTAAGACTCGGATGCTTTGACTTATTTATAAACAAACTGATAAATAATTAATGAATACAAATTATGTACAATTTGTTTATTAATAAATGTATAAGATTCTTAACAAATGCCTCCATCTGTTGACTGAGTTTTTTTTGGGGGGGGGGTCTGGTCTTGGGGCCTGAACTCTGGGCCTGGGTGCTGTTCCTCAGCTCTTCAGCTCAAGGCTAGAGCTCTACCACTTGAACCACAGCACCACTTCCGGCTTTTTTCTTTTTGCTTATGTGGTGTTGAGGAATCGAACCCAGGGCCTCATGCATGCAAGGCAAGCGCTCTAACACTGATCCACCTTCCCAGCCCTTGACTGAATTTTTGCAAGTTTCCAATTGCTAGGGGAGTAGCAGACTGCCTGGACCCAGATTGGGTGCTAGGGGAGTACCGGACTGCCTGGATCTGGATTGGGTGCTGATGGCAAAATCACACCCACTGGTGCCATGACAGATTTAACTGTGACTATGCCCAAAGTAGGGAAGAAAGGAGATGGTACCCTGATTCCTGGAAATCTCCTCCCTTCTCTTTGTGAAAAGTTTTGATGATGGCAGCATAGCACACTATCTTATGACTCACACCTAATAAAACTCCAGGCCCCAGACCTGCTCTAGGAGAAGGCACTATTGAATGTATATTATATGTACATGTGAAAGTAGCATAATGAAACCCACTAAGAACTGTTAAAATAGAGGAGGGGAGTAAGTAAGGAGGAAGTTAAGAAAGAATAGATGAGTGAATTTATTCAAATTACATTATATTTATGTATGTAAATATTATAGTGAGATCCCTTGATATAATTAATACTAATAACTAATGCCAATAACTTTTTAAAGGAAACATTGTGTGACCTTCTCTACTTCATTTTTGGTTGTTGAATGTCCCACCTGCTCCTAAAACTGTGTGGTTATTTGTACACAGTACTGAGTTGGAAAGGAACTAAAAAATACTTTGGGAGCTAACTTTGAACTTGAATCTCAGGAGATAAAAGCCTGAGGTATAGTTCAGAACACCAGTGGATGTGAGCCCTAGGAAAACAGAGAGAGGTCCTGTGTCCAGTATTCTCCTGGAAAGCAGATATTCTAAGAAGCTATTCATTTCCTGCAGCTGGTTAATAGATATTTGAGTCATTAAAGTCACCTCCGGACTAGGCTATAAAAAATACATAAAAGAGGAGGCACAAGAAGCAATGACCAAGAGTTCAGAAGCACAGATGACATGCCAGTTATAAAGGGTCCACAACCCAGACTGTAGCCCCTTCCACCTGTGATTTCTTCCCCACAACCATCCTGCCTTAATAGGTTCCAAGAGCTGCAGCAGCTGCTCAATTGCTCTGCAGCAAAGGGATCTTGTAGTTCTAAAGGATTTTTGAGTATTCACCAGTTTTTTCAGAGATTGAGTATTTAACCTTGTTTGCCCAAGTGCATTGTTTCAAGGCATTTTCTGTTCCTATAAAACGTCTTTTATTCAGTCCCAGATCCTTGGTTCTGAACTGAGATTTCCTCAGTTTGGTCCAATTCCTGCTCCTTAGCCACTTTCTGAATGAAGGCTCTGCAAAGTCCTTGGGGTTTAATGGCATTCCCGCAACAGAGCCAGATTTTAGGTTCTCCAACCTGTCACTGCCCATATTGTTCTCCCCACAATATTCCATTTTTCTGCAATACTCCATCTCCACATTTCTAACCTTTCCCCAAACAAGTTTTTCTCTTGAAAAGCTAAAGTTAAGACCCATGTCAAGTATCCATTAAAAAGACGTTTCCTACCTCAGCTCTGCTGAGCTAATGAAGGGTAATTGCTGACACCCGCAGACCAGTGCTTGAGCCATCAGGCTGATGTTTTCCCCATGTGACAACTTCCTTCTCTCAAAGGTTTCCCCAGGGAATCTATAGTGGCACTTGAAAAGCAAATAATTAAGAGCAATAAATAGCAAAGTCCCCCCTGAGAAATATAAATGATGCATAATAATAACTCTGCAAGCTGGCTGGAGGAAGGATGTTGTTATTACGTGGTAGAAGTTTTTTGAAATTTCTCAAATATGCTTTAAAATCTTTGATTAAAAAGACGTTTATCCCTTCAAACCAATGGAATCACATTTGAGGATGTTTTTGAAGGCCCATTTATCAAATTTGACATTGGTTTGTTCACTCTTGCTTTTTTTTTTTTTTTTTTTTTTGGTCAGATGTGAGACTTGAACTCTGGGCCTGAGCGCTGTCCCTCAACTCTTCAGCTCAAGGCAAGTGCTCTACCACTTGAGCCACAGCGCCACTTCTGGTTTTCTGGTGGTTTATTGGAGATAGGATTCTCACGGACTTTCTTGCCCGGGCTGGTTTTGAACCACCATCCTCAGATCTCAGCCTTCTGAGTAGCTAGGATTACAGGCGTGAGCCACCAACGCCTGGCTCACTCTTGCTTTTTATTTGTAAAATTCGTTCTCATGATATTTTTATGTTGCTACTCTACCAAGTTTTGACATCCACATGGGTCATTCCTTAGGCTAAGGAGACTGAGATTTACCACCAATAGAGAAATGTGCAAGAATGAGGTAAATTGTAACTCTTCTGAACTGTAATCCAATCCCTCCTCAAATGCCCTTTAAAAGAATATCTGTAGAGTATGTTTCATCATCTACAGTTCTAGCAACAAACCATTATCTATCCCAGTACACTGTGAGACTAAAAGGAGAAGTTACAGGTTCTAGACAGCAGAATTATAGACAACAGAATACTCCCCCTGCCCACCTACACTTAAATGAGTAAATTGTATCACTCCATCTCACTCCACTGCCTGCTTCCACCCATTGAGCTGAAAGTGCCACTAAATCACTTGGGAACTTACTGAGTCTCATCTTTGAAATCCTTGTTGATTGCTAGTCGTCTCCATGTAAAGGTTTTATCTTACCTTGTCTTGATGGGATTTGGCATGCAGGCACTCTGCAGCTCAGGGAAAGTTAAAGGGACAATCATCAAAAGGGACTCAGGGTATCCTCCCAGCTTTTCTTAGTATAGATTTTATATCAGAAACTTCTTTTCTTGATGGTGTCCTGGGAACTGACACCTTCAGGTAATCATGCTATTCTGTGTTCCAAAATGTTCTCCCTTCTTCTACAGAGGTCAAGCTTGCCTCTAACATTTTGACAGCTTGAGAAACAGAACAGAAAGCAGTTCTCACTATTCAGACACAGTGAAACAAGAAAAAGGAAAGAGGGACAGACTGTCAGGAAGCACATGCAAATTCTTTCTTCAGGATTTCCAATCAAAGAAAGCTATCCTTTTTCCTTGAGGAAGTAGTAAGCGTAAGAAATTTGAGGGGAATGATCCCTCTTAATGGAAATTGGAAGTGGATAACAAGCACCTCTCCCCAAAGATGGCCATAAATAAATCTAACATGAATCTGAGCCATTCACTGATTTTTCTCTAGGTAACAAGGAAGCAAACCTTTGGTTTCATAGATAATTTTGGTTTTTTCCCCCGATAAGATGACAGAGAGAAGTGCACAGGAATTTAAATGGTTGCTGCATGAGTTATTCAAATTATGGTCAATGAAACCTGGGCTAGATAATACTAAATGGTGAAAGATAAATACAGTAAGAAAAAGTAGAAATGTCAACTGTCAGAAGGTCCTGATGGAGCTGGAGTTGTTTCAAGTATATCCCCAAAACAAGCTGAAAGGTGTGGAGGTTTTTTTCTGAGTTGTGAGGGTGGAAGCAATATCCTGAGGGTGACAGTGGGCTGGCTAAGAAATGGAGTATGTCTATAATTCCCCACCCTGGGAGGCTGAAGTAGGATGATATCAGATTCAAAGCTATCACAGGCTATATCGTGAGAGACAAACAAGCAACCAACCAACCAAAAACAAATGAGCTGTTAAGCCATGAAAAGATATGAAGAGATCATAAGAACATATCACGTAAGAGAAGCCAATTTGAAAAGTCTACATAATGCATAATCCAGCTAGAGAAGGATTTTAGAAAAAGCAAAACTATAAATAGCAAAAAGGTCAGTGGTTGGGGTTAGGAAAGAGGGAATAAAAACTAGGCCAAACAGAATATGCAGAGCAGTGAACATACTTTGTATATGATCCTGTAATAGTAGCTACATGTCAGTTCATCCAAATTCACAAAATATGCAATACCAAGAATAAATCCTAACGTAAACTGTAGACTGTGTATAATAACAATGTGTCAACTCAAGTGATAAGCAGAACAGTTCTAAGTAGGACAGGGTCATGGGATATATGAGAAGTCTCTGTACTTTCTGCTTTTGTTATGAAACAAAAACTACTCTTTAAGGTATCTTTTTCTATTTTTCTTTTGGCAGGGGGCAATCTTAGAGCTTGAACTCAAGGCCTAAGCACTGTCCCTGAGCTTCTTTTGCTCAAGGCTAGCACTCTACCACTTGAGCCACAGCTGAAGCTTTTTGTGGTTGATTGGAGTTAAGAGTCCTACAGACTTTGCTGTCCAACTTGGCTTTGAACTGTGATCCTCAGACCTCTGCCTCTTGAGTAGCTAGGATTACAGGTGTGAGCCACCAGCACTTGGATAAGGTCTCTTTTTAATTCACAAATTCTTTCATTCTCTTCTTACTAGAAGTAATACTGCAGATAAGATATCTAAGCAGTGGTGATTGGTGCCTCACAGCTAGACCATTACATGTCTGTAATTGGCTTAGTGACAATACTATCAAAAATCAGAATTTTATGTCATATTATAGAATGTTAAATGGTTAGGTTGACAGAAGTATCTTCTTGATTGGCAGCACTTTCCCACTGATTTTCCATATTTACCTTCGAATGAATTATCTGAGCGCTAAAGGAAAGATGGAGTGCTTCTTAGCTGGGTATCACATTTTCTCAAGTGGTATAGAATGGAAATATTATTCAAATTAAGAAGCTTTGAGAAGTTAACATTTTTATGGACCATGAGAAAAGTTGTATATGCTTCAGAGGATTCAGAAGATGCAATTTGAGATGTAGAAATAAAACTATTTTCCCAAGCATCTATGCACACATACACACACACATACACATATACACACACATACATACATAGACACATACATTTATCTGTAGTGTTCCATGAAAACATGTTATATGTTATATTATTTCTTTAGTGAAGAGAATCATGACATTTCATAAAATATTTTCTACAGGCAACAAAACAATCCAGGAAGTGAGGGTTTGTTTTTTCTTTCAAATAAGAAAATAACAACATTGAACTAGGCACCAGTGACTCAAGCCTATATTCCTAGCTACCCAGGAGGCTGAGATCTGAGGATTGTGATTCAAGATCAGCTTTGGCAGAAAAGCTCATGATACTCTTATCTCCAATAAACTACTGAAAGTAGAGCTGTGCTCAAGTGGTAGAAAGCTAGTCCTGAGTAAAACAGTCTTCAGGGGCAGTACCCAAGCCCTGAATTCAAGCCCCAGGACTGCACAACAATAAATAAAAATAACATTGTCAACAGCAAAAACTTGAAATTTTGAAGAGCTTAGAGAATTAAAGACACAGAAATTAAGACATAAGTCTGTAAAAACACTTATTCATAGCAAATTTATTCAGAATAAATCTAAAGTAAAATAACCCTAATGTCCACCATTAGATGCACAAATTTAAAGGAAAAGAACTGAATCATCACTGCTAAAAATGAGCAGACTCTCAGTGCTTGCAATCACATGTATGGACGTCAAAAACATTATGCTGAGTGAATAAAAAGAAAAGAAACTATGTGTAAAATTTTTAACAATTTTGCCACTTGATTACATCTTTCCTTCCTTATCTTTTCATTTAATATGTGCCAAATTGTACATCACTACTCTCATTTCATTTTTTAGCTGACCAGTAGATAGTATCAAAGAATTTCAATTTGAGAGACTATACTACAAAATAAGGGGAAGGGAGAAAGCAAAAACAAAAAAACAAAAAGAAGAACCTAACTTCATCAGTTTTCCTACTGAAGGACATCTATCTGCTCATCCACCTTTCCATATATCTGCTTTACTAGGCCTCTACCAGTAGCAAGCAGACAAGCCAAGAGTTCAGGTAGCCTTCTACCTGGGCGCCTTCAATGTAGAGTGACAGATGCTCAGCTCTTTATTTCCCCCTGTCTTCTCCATAATCTCCCATGACCAGTGCCCTCAGCTCTGGCTACCACTCTCCAAGGAGAACACAACACCATGCAGACCTAGGGGACCTCAGATCAGCATCCATATTGTGTCCAGACAACATCTTTTAAAGCAGTTACTAAGTAGATGAAATAGGCCTTGAGGGCTTCTGTGGAAATATGCATTAGTTATGTGTGAATGCCACTAAACGCTTAGATCAGAGTTCTTTCCGTATCCTTTACTTTTCCCTCTGTCCGCTCACTCTGTTATCCTCCCTGCTCAAATGAACAGTGGCAGTCAGGATGAAAGGCTAAATAAAAATAGAAATTGCTGCCAAGTAATTTCTGTGATATAAAGCAACCATCTATTTTAGAATGTTTATGGATATGTTGCTTCTGAGTGCTTCACAGTCTTTGTCCTGCTCTTGAGAAATAAATTTTCTTCCTAGCTGTGGGCTCCTAGATTCTAAGAGAATGGAACAGAATATCCCCATTCTTCATTATATACTTGAGAAACAATTTAATGTTGTCACTGGAAGTCATTTGTGATGTGTTTAGACTGCTTTGTTTTAGCTCTTCTAAAGTTAATGCATTCATCTTTGTCATTTATCTGCTCTCACATATAGCCATTCTAGTCATGACAGGGACAATTGAGTGTGATCTACCCTCCACTGTAGACTTGATGCAATAATACATCACAGGGCTTAGATGTCTTGAGTTTTCTGGTGCATATCAAAGCTTAATTAGCTCATTTCCAAAGCCAAATGTCATTTCTAGCCTGTGAAACAGTTTTGATCCTTTACTGTGCTGTAGTCAATTGACAAAGCCTTTCTCTTTTCTGTGATTGGCTTTGAATCATGTTTTATAATTTCAATCAAATATTATTTGTCCATTGTTATTCATATCTGTCTGTGATTGGCTTTGAATCATGTTTTATAATTTCAATCAAATATTATTTGTCCATTGTTATTCATATCTGTATCCTTTTCATTACAATATGTCCATACTAATAAAGTGGATGTGAGGATGAAATAGCAAGAGCCACAACTGCCAAGGTTCAAGTCTGAAGCAAAGAACAGCTCTGAGGCTCAAGCTCCAAACCTGGTACTGCCTCTCAGGACCAAGTTACCCTGTTCCAGTCCAGAGAGTCTCTTCCTTGACCTACAAGTAAGAGCATTTATCCCAGTATATATGTATAAATTCCATATATACATTCAGCATGTATGTATGATTCATATTGTGCCACAAGTAAACAAAGGCAGCATCCCAGGTAGCCTAATATATTATTAGAGTCTATGCAAGTATTATCATTATTATGGTTGGTGCTTAAGGACTTATATTGAGTTGTCAATTTCTCAGGTAAACCTGAGAACATGGGATGGTCTCATGGATTTTCTCCCTGACATAATTTGTCCCAAAAGGAATAAATATCATTTAGAAATTTCAAGATCCAGTGACACACATACCAGCTAATTATCAAGACAAATTTGATATTCTCTACACTGTCTAAGAAGTGAGCTGGGACATAGCCAGTTGCAAATAAAGAGAAATGCTAAAGAAAAATGAACAGTTTAGAGAAAATCTCACATTGTACCTAATTTCTAGGTTCAAAGTTTTAAATACTTTTAATCAATTTTAAAGTCAGTGTTTATTAATTTTGTAAGCAACTTAAAATTATGTCACATTCTACACGCAGAAAATCAGCAACCTGTTAATGCCTGTATGGTGTCTCAGTGTCTATAAAGTACTTCCTTATTCATAATTACCTTTATTTTTCAACATAACTTTGTTAGGTGACTACTGTACCACTTTTCTAGGTGAAAATCCTGGGTTCAGTGTCTTATTAGGAAGAAGCACGGAAGTGGCGCTGTAGCTCAAGTGGTAGAGCGCTCGCTTTGAGCTGAAGAGCTGAGGGACAGCGCCCAGGCCCAGAGTTCAAGCCCCACGACTGACAAAAAAAAAAAAAAAAAAAAAAGGAAGAAGCAGAAATTGATGGGTCTCAAACTTGATTCAAGAGATAACATCTGACTGGGTTTTTTAAAAGTACAATTCATATTCAGGTAATATGCATCTGACAGCTTCTGAGGCACAGAGGACATGTTAGAATGATATAGACTCAAGCTCCAGGCCTCCAATCCTAAGTGCCTCTTATCATCATGAGCTGCCTCAGCAATCCAGTAAATCCAAACTCAGTAAAGTGGATTCTAGACCCAACTCTATCACCAAGTAAAATCACCAGTTCAATCCTTTCTTTCTCTAACTCTGTTTATTCATTCAGTAAAAGAAGAGATTTCATACAGCAGCTGGAAGTTATCTTCCGTTCCTTAATAACTTAATTTTTTTAATAATCTAGGGTTGGAGGCATGGCTCAAGTAGTAGAGTGCCAGTATCAGCAAGTTCAAGCCCCACTCTCAGACAAATAAAAGAAAAGAAAAAGAAGTAAACTAATTAAGCAGCACTAAAACACAAAACAAAACAGGTACTTGAGGGCTGTCTTTTTATGTCTATTTTCTTTTTTTAATTGTGAAAATACGTACAGAGGGGTTACAATTACATGGACAAGATAATGAGTACATTTCTTATCAAGCATTGTTGCCTCCTCCTTTGTTTCCCCTTCCCATCCCTTCCCATCTCCCCCTCCACCTCCCCACCCCTGCCAAAGTTGTAAAGTTCGTTTTTTGACATAACAACTTCTACATCTCATTGTTGCAATGGGTGCACCTGTATCCCTATTTAAATGATTTGTTTTTTCCCTTCCCCTCCACAAATTATACCAACATCAAATACAGTGAAAGCAGGGGTTTTACCGTAGAGGAGGGACATACAAAGCAACAAAGATATCATCTTATAAATGTTAGAAACAATCACAAGAAAGAAAAAAACATTTGAATACTTATCTTGGGGTTCATTTCACCTAACATCAACTTATCTGACCTTTTCTGCTTGTCTCAGACATATACTAGTTACTGCAAATAAGGGAAACCATGGGACCTATGTTTCTTTGGGCCTGGCTTACTTCACTTAATATAATTTTTTCCAAGTCTTTCCATTTCCTAACAAATGGGGCAATGTCATTCTTTCTGATGGAGGCATAGAATTCCATTGTGTGTATATATACCACAAAAATAGGGAACGCTTCACAAATTTGCATGTCATCCTTGCGTAGGGGCCATGTTAATCTTCTGTGTATCGTTCCAATTTTAGTATATGTGCTGCCGAAGCGAGCACTTGAGGGCTGTCTTTTAAAAATTTTGTTTCATATTTAGATTTTGAAAGCTGGGGACAAGTAAGGTCATTCCCACCCCTTGGACAGGCCAAGATAATCAAACAACTCTTCTCATTTAGCACAAGTTCTTCAGTATGAAGGTCCTTCCACTAGGAATTAATTGCAGAGCCTGTGATTGTGTAACCCAACTGCAGTGTAGGCTACAGAGTCTAGGAGGATAGAAGTTGATATCCAACTGATATAAGATGATTTGGGTTCTGAAGGAGCCTGAACCTACTCAATATCATCACATTCCCCTAGAGAACAACACATTCATTTGTCACAGGAAAGTCCTGTGACATACTGCCCACTTTCTACACAAATATTTCAAATATAAAATATCATGGTTAGCAAAAGAAAAGAAAAATGGTTAATTTTTAATCTCTCCACTTCACTTATCCTTTCTCTGTTTTTCAGAATTAAACACCAAGAAGGAGAATGTTGATATGATATCTTTGAAATTGTCCTTACTGGCATTTCCAAGTAAGATGCAAATATTCATGCAAAGACTAGGGCATGCTTCATGGTCTTCTTCAAACTTTCTTTATACTTTACTTTTTCCACCACAAGGAATCCTCTCCATACTGGAAGTCACACAAAGTGCCTTGAAGAGAAATCCTGGTAGGAACACTGGTTTTCTTATAGGTATTAGTTCTTAGGTATAAAAGGTATAACTACATGGGGGAGGGGGGAGGCTGGGAAGGGTAAACAAAGGAGGAGGCTGCAATGCTTGGTAAAAAATGTATGCATTATCCTGCCCATGTAATTGTAGCCCCTCTGTACAGTATGTTCTCAAATAAAATAAAATTAAATTAAAAAAAAAAAAGAAGTTATACAGACCTGACATTTGAAAAACCCATTTTTTTAATTTAATTTAATTTTATTTGTGAACATACTGTACAGAGGAGTTACAATTACATGGGCAGGATAATGTGTACATTTCTTACCAAGCATTGCAGCCTCCTCCTTTGTTTACCCTTCACATCACTACCCAGCCTCCCCCCTCCCCCCCAATCCCAATCCTTCGCCTTTCCCCCCCTTCCCCCCCCCCCCCGCACCGACGTTGTAAAGCTTGTTTTGGACATGACAACTTGTACTTCTCATTGTTGCAACAGGTCCACCTGTATCCTTAATCAACTGGTGAAAAACCCATTTTTTTGCAGTGGTACTGACACCACTTTATTTTTGTGTTTGTTGATAGTATTGCGCTTGAGCTCAGGGTCTCATGCTCTTGTTTACCTTTTGTGCCTAAGTCTAGTGCTCTACCACTTGAGCCATAACTTTATTTCCGGTTTTTGATAGTTGATTAGAGATAAGGGTCTAAGGGTTGGTCTGCTCAGGATGACTCTGAACTGTGATTCTCAGATCTCAGCCTCCTGAGTAGTAGGATTACAGGTGTGAGCCAGTAGTATCCCATACTGCCACTAATTTGACATACCACATTCATTTTGTCTTGAAACCAGAGAAGGTACCAAAAACGAATTCTAAGAAATGGGAGAAAGGAAAGATGAGGAAATATGTAAGGTATATGGGAAGATAATACTGATGAGTCTTTATGGCATCTAAAATTGCCACCCCTGTTCCTATGCTTCTAAAGTGAATTTGATGGGTAAAATTGTGAGAGGACAATGGACCATGGTTGCAGTGTGTTATAATATAAGAAAGGTGTTATAACATAAGAGAAGAATTTATTTGGTCAATAAATCCCAGAGGATAATTTGAGATTGTTGGCTTATACTTAGAGCAGATACTTAGTATGTGCTAGGCACACACACACACACACACACACACACACACACACACACACACACACACACACACACACACACACACACACACACACACACACACACACACACATCCCAGGAGCTGTACTGAGAAAAAGTAGTATAGTCTACCAAAATTCTGATGGAAAATGAAGAACAATTTCTTCATGTAAGGGCTGGGAAGTTGGCTCAGTGGTAGAGTGCTTGCCTTGCATGCATGAAACCATGGGTTTGATTCCTTAGTACCACATAAGCAGAAAAAGCCAGAAGTGGCACTGTGACTCAAGCAGAGCACTCACCTTGAGCTGAAGAGCTGAGGGACAGAGCCCAGGCCCAGAATTCAGGCCCCAGGACCAGCAAAAACAAAACAAAACAACACTCAATTTCTTCATGTAAAAACTATTGGAATGCAAGGCAAAATAATATGTCTTGACACACTAGTGGAGTAAAAGTGCTATGCAAATTTAAAGCATCATTATTATTCATCCCTCAAGGGAGATGGTGGTTATGCCACCATTAAAACCCAACCAAGTAGTTATGGAGGTAACATCCCTCTGTAGCTGCAAGGATCTCTAAGTATAGGTCCCAATTTCCCTGGAAACCAGAATATACTGCATGCTGGTTTCCCTGGGGGATGGGATGAATTCTGTCTGTTTCCCTAAATTATCATTTCAACTCAGTGGGCTTTGCTGTTCCCTTGATGTAAATGGCTGCCAAAGGGGAGGACATTCTTAGGAGTAGATCACAAAAGTGCAATAGCTATGTGCATTTGATCATATGAAATAATATTTGTCAAAATGAACTTGAGGAAATGGAAACAAGAGGCTTTTGTTCTTTGTTGCTGTTTTGGTTTCTTTTTCTTTTGTCTTGTTTGTCTTTTGGGGAGGGAAAGGGAGGACACAGAAATGGTGGGACAAAGGGTGAACAAATGCAGCAGTGGTATTCCTAGACACAATGTTGAAAATGAACTATACAACTTGTGAGTGAAGACAGGAGGGAAATGTACTCATTACCTGATTTATGTAACTATAATCCCTCTGTACATCACCTTTACAATAACAATAAATATATTTTTTAAATGGTTGCTTCTGTTGGGAAAAAAAAGGTGTAACTACCTATTTCTACTGCTGCGTTATTGCCCAATGATTTATCCAGCAAAAAGTTATGAACAGTTTTTACATAACAAGGTCTTGTACATTAGCAGGGGAAAGTGAGTGAGACACATTATCTGCCACAAGGAAACCACGGTTTATTGGGCTAGCGAGTACTATGAAATGAATCTGGTATATTATAACAGTTTGACTTTGAGGAACATATGTTCCAGGCTTGGTGTGGACATACAGGAGAGAATAGAAGACAGGACCTAAGAAGAAAGTAATTCAGAAATGCCTCATCACGCAGATGACATGTAAGAGGGTTTTTTTTAAGTAGCATTCATCTATATTTCGCTTTTTAAAAGTGTACTATCTTTAAGTAGTTGTACAAAGGAATTGCCATTTAACAAAGCAGTTTATCAATACAATATATCTGGACCAATGTCACCCCTTTCAACCTTCCCATCCATCACTCCCAACCTACCCTTTCCCTCATTTTTCTTAGTTTTATAGGACATACATTTGATTCTTGACTGTATTCTCCCACTCTTCATTCCTCTACCCCTCCCCCCTTGACCCAACCCCTTTCAAGTACCTATTTCTTGTGTATTTTGTTGGACTTTGACTTTGCCTTTCCAAGGAATTGCACTGAGTTCTCCCTTAAATCAGTTGATACATTTGCATTAAAGAAAGTGCTTTCAGTTAATGTATTTGTATTTCAGTTAATACATTTGTATTAAAGAAAATGCTCCACACAGAAGGAATGTGGCAGAAGAAACATCTAGAAACATCCCTCTAGAAGTTTCTAGAACGATTCCTCTGGATTTCTCTAGAAGAGTCTAGAAAGATCTTTTTAGATTGTCCTTCTAGAAAAGCATGTGCAAGGCAAGGAGACATGGTCCCTTCTGGGAGCCAGGAGCTTTATGTATGGCAAGTATATGTGTATATGTGTGAGCAACAACCATTAGGTGGAGTGGAATGTATACTCTGTAGATAAGAGATTTATGTTTCACCTTGAAGACTATGAGAATCCAGTTTCTAAATTATAACCCTAAGCAGAAGGGAAGAGGATGGAATAGAGAGCAAAGAAGAAAGTAGCAGCACGACCAGTCATGTGTCCATTGTTTAGTGTAGACACCTGTGAGCAATGTTCAGGAAGCAGATTGGTAGGGCTTGATGGTTGGCTTGACAAACATTGCACAAAAGAAACAGCTATACTTTTGAGTCATGAGATGGGGAAATGGCCAATAGAAAGAGGCGTTGAACAGTGTCTGCCCATTGACTGATTAAATAACAAGAGCTCATGGTGTCAAGCATCTTCCCTTCCCTCGGCAGCTTGCTCTGTGCCTCACTGTTCAAGAGCTGCTCTGTGTTTCTGGACCAGCAGTGTTGGCACTTAGCTACATAGCATTTCAGGGCCTGTGTTAGATTAATAAATCAGATTCTGAATTTTAAACAAGATGTTATTATATGATAACATTTGAGAGAGTACAGCCTACAATAATTCTAAGTACTTTCTTGGCAGGAAAATATTAAAAGGAAAATATGAAGCATAAATAAAAATGCTAAAGACTCAAACTGTTAATCCTAAATCTACCAAGACAGAGATTTGTGTTTCTCTTTGTTAAAAAGTTTGTACTTGATGGAAACTATTCCTAGCTACTAATCTTGACCCTCTGGCATTTCTCCCATATCACATTTCTACTTCTATAACCAAATATAACAACAAAAGAAATTCATTTTCTCTGAGTTTTAGAGGCTGGAAATTCATGATCAAGGTCTCAGGAAATTAGGTTCCTGGTGAAGGCTCTTTTTCTGTCCTTTAAATTGACTCCTTTTTAGAACTTTGGTGGATATAGAGAAAATGAGAGAGCACTCTGATACCTTTTATGAGGATGAGGATCTTGTTGGATCAGGACTCCACACTTAATGACCTCATTTGATAGAGATCCCATCTCCAAAGATAGCCACACTGGGGCTACGCCTTCCACAAATTAAGCTGGGGAGACATAATCACTACTAATAATGCCATCACTCATACAGTTGTCAGAGGCCAGAAATATTTGTCCATTTTCTAAAGGACCCTCACTCATATTAGGTAGCCACTTCATACTCTTAGTGGAAGGATCTACAAAAAGCAGTGTTTCCTACTACAGCACATTATCACCTCTGTCTAGTCCTAAAGTTAAAAGGTTTCTTTAGACATAGGTCTTGTAGACATAGTTACTAATGTGCAAGTTCAAAAAAGGGTAAGAACAGGTTCTTTCATTGTAAGACTCTGTAAGTTACTATATTTGATGAAAATCTCTATATAGTAGATAGAAAGATGAATGGTTTCTAGACTGTTAACCTCAATACTAAAGTATAACAGTTACATGGAAGATACTAAGACCAACTAACTAACAATAATAGCTGTTTTTCATTAATACACACTTCTCTTCCTGCTGTGTTAGCAGAAGACCATGTTCTTTTGTGTTTCTATCAGACTCCCTGGGGACAGGCTCAAGTGAAACTGAGCCAGTAGAGCAAAGTGCCTTGTATTTGTGAATGCCTGTGATCTCCTCTCTACTTGGCAGATGCGGGCAACAGAACTGAACTGTGAGGTGTCATAGAGTTACTCATCATGCTGCTACCCATGTGGGGCTCATATCTAGTCTCTAGTGAAACCTTTATTTCCCTGTCTCTTTGCACCCAAATATTCCAGAGTTGGCATGTCAAAAGCATCATGCTATTGTATTGGTTAGACATATAGTTCAAGGAGGACTTCTGCCCCAGGGTGCTTGAAAACACACAAAACATTCTTTGGTGGACCTCAAGAGTTTGGTGTAGAAGTTCAATGATTTAAGTATGAAAAGTGGCCAGAACTATAGGAACAACTTCAGTTCAAACACTGCACCTTTCACCTGCCTGATTCTTCTGTCACACTTGTCATTTGCTCTTTCAAACTCTAAAAGAGATCACCTAATTACCAGAAAACGAACTGGGAAGCTTCACAGGGAATTGCATTTTTCTGCATCCAGTTAGTGTCTTCATCAATGTACCCCCTTTACTGTGTCCTTACACTCCTTTGCTAATATCTAAATCAGATGGTGGAGTCCATGCCCCAGCTTTACCATTAACGACCTAAGCAAGTTAGCCCCCTAGAAGTCTTCATCTTTTTCCTTCATAAAATACATCCTTTGCCTTATAATGTTCTTTTGAGTCAAATGTAGTACTGAAAATGAAAGTACATGGTGCACTCAAAACTGCTACATAATTTGTGTAATAATGTAATAAAATATATAAATATAAAATAAAAAATAAATTCCTAACATTAAATAAAATAGGAACTTCTCTATTCCTTAAATTAAAGAATTTGGAAATAATTTCTTCTGGTCCTAATGTCTCTCCTCCCAATTTTCATGAACCTAGGCAGAAAGAGGGAAAAAGACAATGACATGGAAAATAAGTGAGGTGTTGGAGGTGTGGCTCAGTTGGTAGAGTGCCAGCCAATGAGCAACAGCAGCAGGCACCAAGTTCAAGTCCTAATCTTCAACTAAAAGTGGGAACTAGACCTCTTTTTGCAAGTGAGTCAGTGCATCTTATCATTATCATAATATTTTTATTATTGTAACAAGAACATGCCTTTTAATAATAAACTTCACAAGGCCAGATCTTTTTTCTTCATTTATCATTGATGGATCCTTAGAGCGAAGCATAGTGTGAAGAATGAAGCAAATGTTAAGGAACAATTTTTGGAATGAATGTGTGATTGAAAAATAAGTGAACAAATGCAGATTGACTGTGTAGCTGGAGGGTATGAGGGGTGAAAAAGGAGAGAAGACAGAAACAATGCATGGCCAAGTCTGTTCTCTGACTTCTAGTTCTCACTCCAACTATTACTTACTCAGATATTGACTTTTAGACTTCTTTTAACTTCACCTCCTTAACCTTCTGTTTATTATTAAAATGATCACAGTTCTCTTTTCCCATATTACAGGGAAAAATGAGATTTGATAAGAATAGAGTTACCAGATATGCTAGCTTTCTATTATTATAGCAAAATCCCAGAGATAATTGTCTTAAAAGGAAGAAATGTTTATTTGGGCTCATGGTTTTGGAGTGTGCTATCTATGGTCACTTGGCCCTGAGGCTTTGCTCCTAGGACACCACAGTTTGTCATGGCAGAAAAGCTTTGTTACCTCATGTTGGTCAGGAAGCAAAAACAGACAGAAAAAGTCAAACATCTCATTATCTCATTGAAAGACATACCCAGATCATCTAACCTCCTTCTTTTAAAAGGCTGTACCTCTTAAATGTTCCTCAGTCACTCAGTAACATCAGACTGACAATCAGGCCTTTAACACACAGGTGTTTGGGGGAGATTTCCAGCCTAAGTATCAGACAAGAATGGAGAATGCCTTGGGAACAGTTCTCAATATTTTCTCTTCTCAGGGAATGCCTTGATGTCTATTTCTTATGGTGTGGCGCAATCCTAACCAAATGATGCGGTATTTTCTATAGGAGAAGCAGCACCCAAGCAAAAATAGCTGAAATTATTAAATGAACGTGACACAGAAACTATATGTGATTATTTTATCCAGCATCACAACAAAAGTTCTTTTACAAGATATTTATGTGCTAAAAATAGTACAACCATTCTGTTTATTCTTTTTTTTAATGAATCTAAGAGAATTTGCCTGTGGGATTAAATCAGCTCACTGCTTCTGCACAGATAAAATGTTATTACAAAAGCAGAGTTGTGAGATAAAATCCTTTCTTCTCTGATTACTTGTTTTTTTTAAGAGTGGGCAAATTCTATTCTTTCTGTTCCTAGTGGATTACAAGAGCTTAATAAATATTTTTGGACACTAAAAGTTTTAAATAGTTTTTTCATAAACTATAAGAGATGGAAAAACAATAAATGAGCAATTTGATTTCTAAAATACCAACTTAAAGTTCAACAAGGAGAAGACCCAGATAAGCCCTCAAGCCTTTAGACAATATATGTAGCATAATAGGTAGGATATCTGAATGACTGAGACTCTTGACAGGTGTCATCATATGGCATAAGCAAATAAGTATAAAAAGCATTTACCTGTGTATATTAATATTCATAATATTGGGTTCCAATAAGACATTTTCAAGCTTGTGTATAATGTACTTTGATGATAGTCCTCTCCTATCCTTATTCTCTCTTGCCCCCTAAGTCCCTCCTGCTGGTTCACTTCCTCTTACCGATAGTTCCTCTTCTATTTTCATATTTTTAAAAAAATCTACATTTTCCATATGAGATAAAGCATTTAACATTTGTTTTTTTTCAAACTAGATTCACAGAATGTTTAATAAATCTCCAGTCCTACCCAATTTCCCTTCAAATAACATGATTTCTTTCTTCTGTATGGATAAATAATATACTATTGGGTGTATATACCATATTTTCTTTATATATGCCACATTTCTTTTTTTCTTTCTTTTATATGTGTGTGTGTTTTATTGTATAAATACCATTCAGAGAGGTTATAGCTACAGGCGTAAGGTAATGAGTACATTTCCTATGCTACATTTCTTTTTATATACCAATTTTTTAAGGAAGGAAATTTAGACAATTCTATGACTGGGCTATAATGAATAGTGCCACAACATGGATAGAGGGCTGTATTGAAGTAATTACATACTGATTTCCATCATGGTTTGCACTAGTTTAAATTCCTATCAACAATTGTGTATTTTTGTATTGATATCAATTCTGATCGGGGTGAAACAAAACCACAATGTATTTGTTGACATTGCATTTCCCCTAATGGTTAAACGTGGTGCATTATCTTTTCATGCATTTATAGCCATTGTGCTTCTTTTTAAAAATTGTCTGCTTTAATAAACTGTCCCTTTCACTGCCCATTTCTTAATTGGATTATTTGTTCTTATCATATGTAATTTCCTGAGTTTATTGTATATTCTAAATGCTAACCCCCTGTCAGATGAATAGCTGATAAAAAAAAGTTTCTCCCATTCTGTAAGCTGTTTTTGTGTTTCCTTTGCTGTGCAGGAGCTACAATTTTTTTTAAATTTTAAAATTTTTTATTATAAAAATACTGTACACAGGGGTTACAGTTTCATGAGTAAATTTCCTATCAAGCATTGTTACCTACTCCAATTTGTGAATTCTCACTATTTCCTAAAATATTGTAGTTCTGTTCAGAAAGCCATTTCATATGTCATTTCTTGACATGATTTCCCTACACTTTCCTTCAGGAATCTCTAGGTTTACATCTCACAAAACCTGAATAGTGAGTGAATTAATTTGGCTAAGGGTTTATCAATATCATTTATCTTTTCAAAGAATCAACTTTTTACTTCATTGATCTTTTAAAATTATTTTTTCGTTTCCATTCCATTAATTTCTGGCAGGATCATTATTATTTCTTCTCATTTGAGTTTGGCTTATGGTTACTTGTAAGATATCAGTGGCACTATTAAATTTTCTATAGGATATTTTATGCTTAATATAAACATAGTTATAAAATTCCTACTGAGAACTGCATTTGCTATATTTCAATGTTTCTAATAAGTGTTGCTTTCATTTTCATTTGATTCTAGGAATTTGAAAAAATCCCCCTTGATTGTTTTCAGACTTACCAATTATTCAAAAGTGAGTTATCAATATCTACATATTCATATATTTTCTGTAGTTTCTCTTGCAAGTGGTTTTATTCCTAGTACTTGACAGGTATTTAATATGTCAGGAATTTAACACTTGTTTTATAGCCTAAAATGTGATTTATTCTGGAGAAATGTCCATGGCATCTGAGTATGTGCATTTTGTTTCTTTTAGATGGAGTAGCCTAAAAATCTATTTAATCTATGTTGCATTTTAATTCTGAAGGTTTTTGGTAGAATTTTGGCTGGGATGTGCTATCTATTGAAGAGGGTACAGTACTGAAATCACTCACTATTATTGCATCTAGATTTATCTGTCATTTTATGTACAGTATTTTTATATTATGAAATTAATACATTAACATTTGGTACACATATATTTATAACCATTATATCATCTTGCTATTCTTATTTCTTAATTTCTTAATTAATTTTGTAGGGAACTTTTTTGTACTAATAAGTTTTTTTTAATTGTGAAAATACCGTACACAGGGGTTACAATTACATGAGGAAGGAAATGAGTACATTTCTTATCAGGCATTATTGCCGCCTCCTTTGTTTCCCATTACCATCCCTGCCTTCCCATATCCCCACCCCCCTCCCTCGCGCCCAGCAAAGTTGTAAAGTTAGTTTTTCAACATCACGTCTTATACATCTCATTGTTGAAATGGGTCCACTTGTATCCCTATTTAAACAATTTGTTTTTTCCCTTCCCCTCCACAAATTATACCAACATCAAATACAGTGAAAACAGGGATTATACTGTGGAGGAGGGACATAAAAAACAACAAAAACATCACGTGGTACCTTATAAATACTTTAGAAACAATAGCAAGGAAGAAAAAAAACACTTGTGTCCCTATCTTGGGGTTAATTTCGCTTAACATCCTCTTATCTGACCTTTTCTGCTTGTCCCAGACATATACTAGCTATTGCAAATAAGGGAAATCATGGGATCTATGTTTCTTTGGGCCTGGCTTACTTCACTTAATATAATTTTTTCCAAGTCTTCCCATTTCCTAACAAATGGGGCAATGTTATTCTTTCTGATGGAGGCATAGAATTCCATTGTATATATACCACATTTTCTTGATCCATTCATCTACTGAGGGGCATCTGGGTTGGTTCCATATCTTAGCTATGGTAAATAATGCTGCAATAAACATTGTTGTGCTGGTAGCTTTAGTATGACCTTGTTTGTGATCATTTGGGTAAATGCCCAAAAGTGGGATTGCTGGGTTATAGGGGAGCTCTATGTGAAGTCTTTTCAGGAACCTCCATACTGCTTTCCAAAGTGGTTGAACAAGTTTACACTCCCACCAGCAATGCAGTAGGGTTCCCTTTGGCCACATCCCCTCCAGCATCTGTTGTTACTAGATTTCTTAGTTATACCCATTCTAACTGGGATGAGGTGGTATCTCAGTGTTGTTTTGATTTGCATTTCTTTTATGGCTAGAGAGGTTGAGCATTTCTTCATGTGTCTATTGGCCATTCTTATTTCCTCTTCAGAGAAGTTTTTCTTTTAAGTCTTTAGCCCACTTATTTATTGGGCAATTGTTTCTTTGAAGATTTGTTGTTGGGGGATTTAATTTTTTTTGAGTTACAAGTGTATTATAGATATGAGACCCTTGTCCATTGTATGGCTAGTGAAGATCTTCTCCCAATCCATGGGCTTTCTATTGATCTTGCTAGCTATGTCCTTTGCCATGCAAGAGCTCTGCAGCTTAATGCAATCTCATTTGTCCAACCTTTCTTTGATTTGTTGTGTTTCTGGGCCTTTATGTTATTTTTTGTTTCCTTTGTATGTTCTTCCCCTATGGTATATCCTCTATTGTCATTGTCTTTTGATTCTGGTACCCTGGTATTGTATATATGTTTATTTGAATTAGGGAAGGGAAGAGAAACAACAGAATGGTGAGACAAAGCACAAGGGGGGAACCAATGTAACAGCAATACTCACAAGACAATATGTTGGAAATGATCTGTACAACTTGTTGGGATGGTAAGGTTGGGGGAGGGAAAGTAGGAGAAAAAATGAGGGAAGGGGTAATAAGTTTGATAATAAATGTACTTATTACTTTACTTGTGAAACTGTAACCCCTGTGTACATCACCTTGACAATAAAAAATTAATTGTCACATTGGATTTAGGTTTCTACACAGGAATTTTGAAAGATCACATTTAAATTATTCATGCAACCTGGCCTTTAATAATAGATAATTAGATTATATATGTATATTTTATAAGTACTAATACCCTTATAAAAGAGAGAGAGGGGACTAAGATGCTCATCTTTCACTTTTTTGCCATTTCCTTTATGTGAAGATGCTGCTATTAAACACAGTCACTGGATTAGACCTCTGCAGAATCTGCTAGTGCTATGACCTTGGACTTCCTTGCCTCCATAGCTGTGAAAAATCAATTTTTGTTATTCATAAATTACCTTATCAGTGGTTTGTTGTTATAGCAGCCTGTTTATACTAAGATTGAGATAACATAAATTATGGTATATACATATAATCATAGATTATAAACCTATTACCAAATATGAAGCATGAGTGAATGTAGTGAGATGGAAATGCTTTTTGAAATCTAAGCTTCCTGAAGATGTGAGATTTTGTTTTGCTTACTACTGTAACCTTATCCCACAGCACAATGCACAGTATATTGTGCTATTCAGCTTTCTGTTATACTTGAGATGACCACCTTACAAAGAAAAAAATGTTTGTTTCAGCTTGTAGTTTTCAATAAACATTTAGCACTTTTGCTTTCAGGCCTGTAGCAAAGCAGTGCATTGTGGCAGTTGGAGCAAACTACTCACATTGTCACAGATGGAAAGCCAAGACAGAGAGGAAGAGGTGGTTTCAAATCTTATAAGAGGACATATCCTTAGTGATTTGAAATCTCTCAATGGGAACCACTTCAGAAATGGTTCCACCACTTTTTACAGGTTTCAAGCTGAGTACCACATCATTAACACATGACTCTTAGGACACATTATAAATCCAAACTACAGTAAATATATTATACTTGTGATGAACTAACAAGAAGTACAAATATAAGGAACACAATTGTGTAGTACCACATAAAATATGAATATTCATACAAACACACATATTATGATAATACATTTTTAAATGCCTGGACTATCTTTAAGTGTACAAGAAACTAGAAAGAGTGATTTTTCTTTGAGAAGAACAGCAGAGTATAGGAGTCTAGGGAGTGAATTAGATTCCCTTTATATTCATTCGACTTCTGTAACTTTGAACATTGTGCATGCCATCTACATTGATGACCTCATCAGAACTGTGGCATGCCTATTACCACCCCTACCACTCTCCAGATTCACTTTTCCATAGGTACCAGTTCCAATAGAATTAGCATATGTGTCCTGGTGCTTTCTTAGGCAAAGCCAAATATTAAGTGTTTTACATAAATGTACTAATTTTGCTAAAACTTTAGCAGAAGCATGTCTACAAAACCTGTACCCACTCACAAACAGTTCAACTAAATGACAAGAAGTAAAGTGAGTCATCTGTAATTGCAAAGACATGTGTGGGCCTTCCAGTGCCTTGTGAAAGACAATGACCTTCATAGCCACTAGACAATTTTAGAGGTATTATTTCTTGGGTCAGCTCTTCCAAGAAGTCTTTGCCGACATCCATACCACTTCCACCCAGCACACCACTCACACCCGCCCACATGCATACTGCTTCCAACATTTCACAATGTGTTTTCAAAGCTTTGACTCAAGACTGCAATTTCCTATATTCATATGTCTACCAATCTGGACTGATTATCTATTATCTGAGACAAGAATCTTATTTCAATGTTAATATAGCTTTGACATTTAGTAGAGTGCCCCAGTTAGCCACTCTGCAACAAATAATTGACAAATTAATGGATGAAGGAATAAATGAATAACTCAGATGTCTTTGGCAAAGCAATTTCAGCTCTAACAGAAACACTTTGGTGGGATGCTAAGATTTGAATCAGTCAGCTGTTACCTTAAGTAGAGAGAGAAGGCTTAGTCTAATAAGTCAATATAAACTCTACCTGTGAAGGAAGCTACCAGCAGAGTTAGAATAGTACCAGGACTGATCCAGTTGGGGAAGAAATGAAAAGTTAGAGTTCCACAGGAATAAACCAGATGTGGAGTATAAAACAGAACATGACCAAACATTTTGAGAGGTTGGCCTTACCTACATTAAGACAGCTTGAGTTTCAGTCATTGGGGTAAGCCAGGACCTCAAAGAAAGGAAGGATGATGGAAACATACAAAACTGAGCTGACTAAAGAGGTCTCAGTTTACAAATAGCAGTGTTAAGAGTTGTTCTCACAAATGCTATCTGACCTGTGCTAGAGATTGTTTTTTTTTGTTTTTTTTTTTGGGGGGGGGTCCAGTCGTGGGGCCTGAACTCTGGGCCTGGGCACTGTCCCTCAGCTCTTCCGCTCAAGGCTAGTGCTCTACCACTTGAGCCACAGCGCCAGTTCCGGCTTTTTTTCTTTTTGTTATGTGGTGCTGGGGAATCGAACCCAGGGCCTCAGGCATGCAAGGCAAGCGCTCTATCACTGAGCCACCTTCCCAGCCCCTGTGCTAGAGATTGTTGACAGTGTTGACATTCTCCCATTTTGCTCATTGATCAGCACCATTGAGGTAATGGTTGTGGTTTTACTAAACACCATTGAAGTTATGGGGATAAAGGAAAAAGCTTCACACTCAGTTTCAGCTGTTGCAGACTGAGTCAGTATCCGTGAATGTTGTATTTAATTGTTTCGAATTATTTAGTGGATGCTAGTTGTGCCTCCTAACCACATTAAAGCTCGCAGTGGCCAGGACCTTTTCTTTGCTTCCTTCATGAAGTCTTGTATAGCACTGGCACATATAGTGCTCAATGATCACTTGCTGATTGACTAATTGAAATAAGCATTCTGCCCACAGGCACAACTCAAAATAGTCTGTGTTCCTGTGTTCCTGTTCAGATGATGAATCCTGTTTAAACTCTTCTGTCATTTGCAAATCCTTTTCACTGTACTAGGGAGTGTACCTTTTTTAGGTTATTTTACCCATGTACCAGAAGTAATGTTAGGTTAGCTCTCTTCAATAGACTGGTTTTCATTAACATCATGATTATTTTCAAATTCTACTTATATAAGTACTTCACAGGGTAGAAATTTATTCTGAATTTATGTACTAATGTGTGGGTTGAAAGTATTCAACAGACATATGAACAGATAAAACATGAGCAGAGCCTCAGGCCCTAGCTTCAGCTCTTCAAGCTAACCACGGGATCTATCCAGGCTCTTCATGTCTCCTTCCCCAACATCAGCTTTCTGAAGCTCTGAGCTAGAAGTCTGCCCAAGTCCCTTCTAGAACTAGGCTTCTTAAAGTTAGGTAATACTAGTTTTACTTGTGACTTTCCTCTTTTGTTGGCAGTATTCTATGTAATATTCTTATCACTGTATTTTCCATTAATCTTTTTAACTACATTAGTAACTATACTAACATAAAAAGGCATCTCAAGGATTTGACTTTAGGGACCCTTTCTTAGGAGAGTCATTTTCTGCTTTCCTTTTGCTTTTAGATATTTGCTTTAAAAAATCAGCACAATAGTTATTCATTTCAAACAATGGCTACCTATTGTTCCTCTCAGGCTCTGTGTTGGTCAACAATTCAGAAAGCTATCTTCTTATGCAGTCTCTCTACACATTTGACTGGAGCTGCAATTATCTGAAGGCTGAAGTCCTTCTTTTTTTCCATTTTTTTATTGTGAAAATACTGTACAGAGGGGTTACAATTACACGGGCAAGACAATGAGTACATTTCTTATCAAGCATTGTAGCCTCCTCCTTTGTTTACCCTTCCCATCCCTTCCCATCCCTTCCCATCCTCCCCCCTGCCCCCTTCCCAACCCCCCCACCACCAAAGGTGTAAAGTTCGTTTTCAACATAACGACTTGTACATCTCATTGTTGCAATGGGTCCACCTGTATCCCTAGTTAAACGATTTGTTTTTCCCCTTCCCCTCCACAAATTATACAGACATGAAATACAGTGAAAGCAGGGGTTATACTGTGGGGAAGGGACATACAAAGCAACAAAGAAATAATCTTATAAATGTGTTAGAAACAATGCTGAAGTCCTTCTTAACTCATTCAATTATCATATCTACTACAATCTAGGATAAGACATGTGACAGCTTTCTCTTAAATAAAACTGATCTGTTCCAACATTTATACAAGACTTGAATAAAGAATATTTTTGGCTGGGATATAGCTCAGTGGAAAAGCACTTGCCTAACAAATGCAAGGTTCTGGATTCGATCCCCAGTACCAAAAAAGAAAAGAAAAGAATATTTTTATCTACAACTTTCTAGTATTAGTATGGAAGAACTTCTATTGTTATATATACAACCCAAAGTTGTATAAATAAAGAACTTTGTCATAAAATTCTTTCAAAATTGGTTGTTAGGAAAAAGATTAGCTTTCCTAATATGTATGTATATCCTTCATCAATAAAAGTTACATAATGTGCTGGGTACTGATGCCTCATGCCTCTAATCCTAGCAACTGGTGCTGGTGGCTCATGCCGCTAATCCTAGCAACTAAGGAGTCTGACATCTGAAGATTGAAGTTTGAAGCCACCCCAGGCAGATAAGTCCTTATGAGTCTTATCTCCATTAACAACTCAAAAGCTAGAAGTGGTGCTGTAACCCAAGGTGGTAGAGCACTATCTTTGAACAGAAGAGCTCAGGAACACTGCCTAGGCCCTAGTTCAATCCCTATGACTGACAAAAAAATAATAATTACATAATGTATTACCTTTCCCTTTTAGTTTGGTTACCATAACTTTAGTATTAAATTCACATTCAGTTCTAATAGTTATTCATGATTTCCAGAACAAGTATGTCCTTCCTTTCTCTAAATGTTTGCTTCTCATTGTTTTACTCTTTATACAATAAAATATTTTTTATTTTTTATTGTGAACATACTGTACAGAGGGGTTACAATTACATGGGCAAGATAATGAGTACATTTCTTATCAAGCATTGTAGCCTCCTCCTTTGTTTACCCTTCACATCCCTTCCCAGCCTCCCCCTGCCCCCCCAATCCTCCCCACCCCCCCACCAAAGTTGTAAAGTTCGTTTTTGACATGACAACTTGTACTTCTCATTGTTGCAACGGGTCCACCTGTATCCTTATTTAAACGACTTGTTTTTCCCCTTTCCCTCCACAAATTATACCGACTTCAAATACAGTGAAAGCAGGGGTTATACTGTGGGGGAGGGACATACAAAGCAACAAAGAAATAATCTTATAAATGCATTAGAAACAAATGCATGAAAGAAAAATAAACATTTAAATTCATATCTAAGGGTTCATTTTCCTGACATCACATTATCTGACCTTTTCTGCTTGACTCATACATATACTAGATATTGCAAATCAGGGAAACCATGGGACCTATGTTTCTTTGGGCTTGGCTTACTTCACTTAATATAATTTTTTCCAAGTCTTTCCATTTCCTAACAAATGGGGCAATGTCATTCTTTCTGATGGAGGCATAGAATTCCATTGTGTATATATACTACATTTTCTTGATCCATTCACCTACTGAGGGGCATCTGGGTTGGTTATACGATATATTTATTTCCAAAATGTAGGATACCAGTTAGTAGAAAGTTTAAAGCAGAAAAATAAAAGTTAAAATCTATCTTCAAGTTCATTTATCCCTCTGGAATTAAGTAGAGTTAATAATTTTCCTGTCTTTTTTTCATTACATATATACACATGAACAAATAAGTATACACACCAACAGATAAATATACTATCCACAAAATTTTTTGTAGGCTCATTTTTGTGTAGAATTTCTCGATCAAGAGGAATCCACATTTAAAATGTTGATCAAGATTGCCCAATGCATTTGAACACAGTTGCAATTTTCATGATTTGTCTTTTTAACTTAGAACTATACTATATATAAGTAATTTTATTGTAAATAGCCTTTAATATCTTTAAAAACGTAGGTTTAAAATTGTAAGTAACCAACTGCCTAAAAGTAGATGGTTTCTATTCTAAATAAGCATCAGGTAAATTCTGCCTATTTTTTCACACTAGTAGTGGAAGTCATTATCTTCTTATTATGACTGAATTGCTAAGATCTAGTGACCTAGGAATACCAAGATAGACATGTTTAAAATAGGCTTCTCTGTCCTGTACTGTTCAAAGATCTATAATGCAGGACCACAGGGAGGCATACTTTGCTTTCATTCCCTTTTAACTGATTGGTATATGTGGGAAAAATGACATCAGCTGGACTGTTGCTGTTGGACCAGCCAGTTGGCTGCTGCTTTTATTGTATTATGTTTTCTGAGTGTGTGAAGATATGGAAGCTAAATAAATCAAAGAGCACAGAGAAAATGGTACTCTAAACTTGCCAGCATCTTTCTAGGTCAAGACTTCGATTTTATATCTTGGGAGCAGGATCATCAAACAGATGACAAGAAGGCTTCTTCCAAGTACCTGGTTTCACTGTAGATAGTTTCTGCATAATGATACTGAATGGGAACATTTCACTTTGCCTTCAAGCTTCCTGAGAAATGGGGTTGCTGAGAAATGGAAAGTTTCATAATATATCAAAAAGAGATTCAACAAATATTTAATTCTCAAAGTTACTGGATAATATAAATCTTATCTGATTACAAGAGATGAGTAGACAGAAGGCAGGAATGACAATTTTTTAATTAGATTTGGGAGTAAAGGTAAAGGCAGTACTGCTGGGTGATACCAGTCTTCCAAAAAATGCTTTTTTAATATACTTTAAATATGCACTGAAACAAAGTTATGAGTTTTAGAAGAACAGTAAACATGGTTAAAAGGGCCAAGTTTCCATTGACAAGAATTAAAAAGTCAATTAAATGTTTTAAAAGCATATTTAATCAGGCAGAAGAAATAATCAACATATTTGAAGCCAGGACAATTAAAATCATTGAGTCTGAGTAACAGAAGGACAAATGAGGAAAAGTGAGCAGACTAGAAGGGACCCATAAGACACCATCAAGATGACCAACATATAACCAGAAGATAAAGGAGGTTGAATACTGTCAAAATGGATTATTTGCAACGATGAAAATAGAAGTGAAACATGTTAAAATTGTTTTAGAAGCATGGAAGAGGGGTAAGGAGAGTAATGAAGAAGGCTAATTGAAATGTATTATACACATTTGTGGCAATATAACAGTGAAATACTCCTTGTATAGTTAATGCAAGCTAGATGTTACAGACATGTTTCAGATGAAGAGTGACAGCCAATAAGTGAAAGCAGAAGATGCCAAGTTTGAGTCTTACTCTTGAAAGAAAAAACAACAGCTAATGCACACTAATAAGAAGGACAAATGTGTGCATCATCATCATCATCATCATCATCATCATCATCATCATCATCATGATAATAAGCAAGGTGCTGGTTGTTCATACCTGTAATCCTAACTACTCAGGAGGCTGAGATATCAGGATTATGGTTTGAAGCCAGCCCAAGCAGGAAAGTTCATGAGACTCTTATCCCCAATAAACTACTCAGAAATAGCTGGATGTTGTGTTGTGGCTTAATTGGTTAGCCTTGAATAAAAGAATCTCAAGGGTAGTGCCAAGCCCCAAGACTTGTATCAAAAATTAGTAATAATAATAATAATAGTGGTAAAAATATCTAAGAACAAGGTTAATTAAGATAAGGCCAAACATCTACAATGAAATTATTAAATATTGGAAAAAGAAATTTAAGAAAACAGGAATTATCAAGATGAATATTTGTTATATTACTGAAAATACTCATGGAAATTCAAGTCATTATTTTTGCAATAGAGCTATTTTTTTATTGTAAAGATACTATACAGAGGGTTACAGTTACATGAGTGAGGTAATAAGTACACTTCCTCTTGAACATTGTTACCCCCTCCATTGTTTTCCCCCTACCATCCCCTCCCTCCCTCCCTTCCCCGAGGTTCTTTTTTTTTTTTTTTACAATAGAGCTATTTTTTTATTATAAGTCAGCTTGACAGATTTTATGACATTCTTGACAGTTCTTTATATCTAAAAGTATATTAGTTTGTGAAATGTCTATATCTGAATTCATTTAAGATCAGCAATTAGTATTTTTTATTTAGCCAATAAATGTGACATACCAGTAAGATATTAAAAGGCATATATCATAATTAGTGGAAGTTTGAATCAATTCAAAAATAACCCAAAACAGAATGCAAACATTGGATGGATCTTGTTTTTTATCCAATCTATTATTCTTCTTTTGATTCGAGAATTGTCCATTAATATTTAGGGTTATTATGGAGAAATGTGTCATGTTTCCTGCCACTTTCTTAATTTCCTGTAATTTTTTCCTCTTCCTGTGTTTACTAAATTGATCTTCTAGTGATTTTTGTCTAATGTGATGCCTTGATTTTGATTATTTTTTTTCAGATTGTATTTCTCCCTTTAAAATTCTTTGTAATGCTGGTTTAGTGATCATGAATTCCTTTAATGTTTGTCATGGAAGGTTTTGGGTTCACCATCTAATGTAAATGATAGTTTCTCTGGGTAGATTAGTTTGGGTTGGCAGTTGTTGATCTTCAGTGCTTGGATTATACCATTCCACGCTCTCCTTGCATTGAGGGTTTGTGTGGAGAGGTCTGCACTGATTATGATTTTCTTTCCATTATAACATAGCTCCTTCTTTAAATTTGCAGCATTTAAAATTAGTTTGCTATACACATCTAATATTTTTATTATGATGTATCTAGAAGTGTTTCTTCTTTGGATCCATTTTATCTGGGGTTCTGTATGCTTCTGTTAAGCAAGTAAGATTTTATCTCTGAAGAGTGGAAAAGTTCTCAGCTATTATTTTACTGAATGGGTTTTCAATGTCTTTACTATTAAATTCTTCCCCCTTGTCTATCCCAATTATGCATAGATTTGATTTCTTAGCTGAATCTTCCATTTCTGGACTTCTCTGGTAAGTTTTGAGTGTTTTTTTTCTATACTTTTGAGTTGTTTGTTCTAGTTCCTCTGTTTTATCCTTGACATTTAAAGTTCTATTTACCATTTCACTTAATCTGTTACCTATAGCTTCCACTGTGGTTTGCATTATGGAAACCGAACCTTTTCTGATTTCTGTCCATTTAATCTTTCCATGCAGCGTACAGTGTATCTGTTTTTCTCTGTGTATCTGTCTGGGAATCTAGAATTTTCTTCGTCATTTTTTTCTTTGAGCTCTTGAAGTTGTTTTTGAATCTCCCCTTTTATTTTATTGATCAATTTTCGCATCACTAATGCTTCTTTTGTCATTCATTTCTTTCTCATTCTACTGGAATCCTTCCCTGTATTGTTGTTGGCTATTGGATTTCGTTCGTTGTGTTGATTGCTCATGAATCTTGTCTTTCCCTGTAAATTAGGCATTTGGGTTCAGAGCGTGTCAAGGCCATGGCCCAGCTTGGTCTGTGCCTGAATGTCAGTGGCAGCTCTCGCTTGGCTTGGACTAGTTCACCCTGGGTCCCAGGGATAACAATCGCCTATGCACATGCTCAGCCTCTAGCTAGTTCGAGGGAGCTCAGACAGGTCTGTGGCGGGGACTGGAAAGATTAGATTCAGGTCTCTGAGAGGGACCTGCACTGGGCTGCTCCCACCACCAGACCCCTCCTGCCACGGATCCTGCTGCTCATCCACTGGGCGGCTTGCTCCCTCCATGGAGTTACTCCAGCTGCTCAACTGCTAGAGCATGGCCGCTAATGGCCACTAGACCATCCCTGCTGCTGACCTTTCCTGCTGCTCGGATACTAGGCAGCTCCCGCCACCAGGCCACTCCTGCCAGTCGGCTGCCCGGGCGCTCTCCCGGGCCTGCCGGGCGGCACCGTGGCAGGTGGCCGTTCCCTGGTCTGGGTGTCACCGCTGGTCTCTGTCTCCGGCCGCGCTGTCCAGGTCCAGGGTCAGAAGGCTGCGGCCTGCTGGTGGGCTCTGGGGGCCAAGGAAGCCACAGGCCGCTTTCGCCTGCTGCTGGGTAGGATGGGGGACGGGAGAGCCTTTCACGATTTTCCATTCTTATAGAAGTGATGCGGTTTTTCCTTCAGTTCCCGGGACTCTCTGCTTGTTCGTATATTTGTTGTTGTCCATCTTTTGGGGAGAAGTGCGTGTGAGGAACCCAAATCTCTGTTTGGTTGGAGAGCTGGAGCGATTCCCTGTTGCTTGGCCACCATCTTACTGTCTCTTACTTTCTCAAAAGTTATTCTTTACCAAATTATAAACATGAATCCAAAGTCATATTAATATATTAAAGACCCCCCCAATAGCCAAAGGAATGCAGAGCAAAAAGAGTAATGCCAGTACTGATCACAATACCAAACTTAAAATTATACTATATAGCCAGACAAAAAATTTAAAGGCACAAAAGCAATATTAAAAGGAAGGAATAGGTTAGAGAGCCTCTCTACGCAGTTAAGCCATATAATTTTTAACAAAAAAAATGCCAAAAACACATTGGAGAAAATCAGTCTTCTTCAAATACTTGTGCTTGGAAAACTAAATATCCACATGTAGAAGACTAAAAGTAGATCCTTTCCTCTCTATCCTTTACAAAAACTAATTAAAAAGTAGATCTTATTAAAGTCTAGAAATGTTGAAAGTACTATAGGAATACATAGTAGAACATGTGAAGCTATCGGCATAGGTAATGACTTTCTTACTGGTCTCCAATAGACCAAGAACTAAGAATAAGAATTGATAGCTGTGACTGTGTCAAATTAAAAATCTTGTGCACATAAATGAAATGAATTACTAGAATGAGAAGCAGACTACAGAATGGGAGAAAATCTTTAATTCACCACATGAAAGATTAATATCCAGAATACTTGAAGAGTTCAGAATATTAAACATTAAAAGAACAAATAACTTTAATAGAGAATAGGCAAATTAATTAAACAGTTTTCAAATGAAGTACAAACGTCAATAAATACACAAAGAATGTTCAACATCATTAGCCATAAAGGAAATGTAAATCAAAACACCATTGAGATTGCTTTTCACTCCCATCAAACTGGCAATCATCAAGAAAAGGAACAACCAATTGTAGTGTCAGTCAGAGTACAAAGAGTCACTATACTCTGCTTATGGAAAGGTAAATCTGCACACTATTGGTGAGAAGGTCAACTTCCTGAAAGGTTTACACTTGTTCTTGCCTTGGTTACCCAGTCCTTGAAACTATATAAAGATCTTATATAAAACCACAGAGAAGTCTCAGTGAAGGTAACCATGTGGGCAATTATAAAAGCTTGTGTCATAAAACGGTTTGCTTTAGCTTTTGTTTTCTACATAATTTGAGGTGGTAATGTATTAAAAAGTTCAAAGGTATTAATTGCCATGCACTGATAACTTATGCTTGTAATCCTAGTAGGCTGAAATCTGAGAATGGCAGTTGGAAACTAGCCCAAACAGGAGACTCTTGTCTCCAATTAATTATGAAAAAGTCAGAAGTAGTGCTGTGGCTCAAGTGGTAGAGCACTAGCCTTGAGCAAAATTGCTCAGAGACAGCACCCAAGCCCTGAGTTTAAGCCTTATGACCAGAACAAAAGAAATTATTAATTTATGTTTGGATAGAATACATAAAGATATCACTCTGCAATAATGGTAACTGAATGTATGAAGATGGAGCTGAATAGAGGCAGAAATTTATGTTATTAAAATTTGGCTGGTGTGGTATCAAATTCAAATCTGAGTTTTATACCTTACCTAATTAAATGTATTCGCCATGGTAACTACAAATAAAATAGTAATGAAGCATAGAAGAAAATAAGAAGGGATTAAAATATCTCATTCAATTAGTTACACATAAAAGAAGGTTCTAAGGTAGAAATGAAGGATAAATAACAACATGGAATATAGTTGTTGTTTTTCAAGGCAAAATAATAGTTTAAAAAAAAACAACCTTAGAGAATACAGCTGCTGATGGCTCATGTCTACTATCCAAGCTACTTTGGAACCTATGAATGGGAAGATTATGGTTCAAGATCAGCCTGGCAGAAAGGTTTGTGAGACCTATTTTCAACCTATTCCTAAGCTCAGTGATGCATGCCTTTTATCCCAGGTTACATGAGAGGTTGAAATTGGGAGAATCCTGGTACTAGGCTAAGTAAACACAGGAAAGTCCTTGGGACTCATCTTCATGAATGAAAGCTGTGATACACTCCCATGATCCTAGTGTTGATGGGAAATACAGATCAGAGCTCCACAATGGCAGACAGAAAATGAGACCCTATCCTAAGAATAACTAGTGAAAAACAGGGCTGGAGATTTGGCTCTGTAGAATTGTGCCCGCCTAGCAAGTGTGAGACCTGGAGGTCAAATCCCCACTACCACCAAAACTTTAAAAATGACCCAAGAAAATTGGATAGAGAATCAGACACTTCCACAATAATATTTGTGACTTTAATGTTTTACTCTCAATAATGAATAAAACAAGATAAAAGATAAGAAAGGAAAGGAAAGCGAGGACATGATGATACAATCAACCAACTAGATACAGGCAGCTTAACAACAGGGCACATGGCACCTTGTACAGGACAGATCATACAGGTGTTGAGGGACACATTTGGTTACTCAGTATAGCCCCTGTGGAAAACAGTGGTTCCTCAATAAGTGAAAATAGATTTCGTGTATGATTTGCAATTCTACTTCTGAATGTAAACCTAGAGAAAGTGAAAGCAAGAGCTCGAGTAGATCTTTACATATTCCTCATAGTAGCAACTTTATTTATTATAGCAAAAGCAAGGAAACAATCCTTGTGTCAGTTAGCATACAATTGGGTAAGCAAAATGTTTAACATATATTTGATATATATCAAACATATATGTATATATGTATGTTATTCAGCCTTAAAAGAAACTGTGACTGAAACTACAATATGAATAAACTCAAAAAACATTTTGAAATGTAAAATAAGTCAGTCACAAAAGAACAAACATTTTATGAACCTACTTACATGTCAGGTACCTGGAGTAGTAGGTATGATAGATATAAAAAGTGGAATGGTGGTTACCAGGAATAGGGAGAAAGAGGATATAGAGTCATTGTTTAATGAATGCTAGAGTTTAAAAGAAAGTATTCTTTATTCATGTTGCTAATGAAGCCCAAAAGCAGCAGTATTAGGAAGAGAGGCCTTGGGGATGTTACCAAGTCATAGGGGGATGGGGTTAGGACCTTCATAAAGTGGCTCAAGTTTAGAGAGAGCATGGCTTTTCTCCTCTACCTTCTACTACCTGAAGACAACAAGGAAAGGTACCATCTTGGAAGCAAAAAGCAGCCCCTGTCTAGTGCTAGTGCTAACATTGACCTTTTGGACATCCCAGCCTTTAGAACTATAAGAAGTAAACTTCTGTTCTTCATAATTATCTAGTCTCTGGTATTATAATGTTATAACTATGTAAATGGATTAAGATAATGGGCATAGAGTTTCAGTTTTTCAGGAGGACAAGTTCTGGTGGTTGCACAATATGAAAATATTTACTGCCTCTTAACTCTATTTAAAAATAATCAAGATGATAAATTTCATTGTCTATTTTACAATGGTTTTAGACACCTGATAGCCTGGCACTGCTCACTGGTGCCTGTAAACTTAAGCCTATTTGAAGACTAAGCCTCAGAAGACTGAAGTTCAAAACCATGGTAGAAAAGTCAATGGGACCCTCATCTCAAACTAACCAGCAAAAAGCTGTACTGAGGGCAAGGCCTAAGTGGTAGAGTACCAATAAAGTGAGTTCAATGCCTTGAAATTAAGCTCCAGTACTGAAAAAAAAGAGAAAAAATGAAGAATGAGATATGGAAAGATTCCATTTACAAATTCCCAAATGCAAGATCACTCTAGTCTGGGAGCCAGTCTCTTCCAGATGGAATTAAAGACTCACTGACAATCCCCAGGTTATGGCTTTAAGTCTTTATCTCCTTAGACATATACACAGAAAAAATGTCATTTCAACCTGAATACCAATTTAACAGAACAGCAGGCTGTGGGCCTTGGACTCTCATGATTCCCTTTAATAATATGGACCTTAGTCCCAGAGGGAGATCTTATTTGGATAATAAACAAACCCAGTTTCTATTCTAGGAGGATACTCTCTCCAAGACTGTTTGCTTTATGTTCTTGACAAAATAGTTTGAACCCAAGGAACAAATGTCTCTGCTCAAAGACACACAGAAACAAGAGGCTTACATTAAGGATCATTACATTACAATACTCATTGTAAGAAATAATTCTTTAATATATATTATTCACTATCCAAAAATTTTTAGACCATTTTGTGAATATTCTTTTTTGGAGAAAAGCCTTGCCTAATGATGTCTTATTAATCCAAAAACTAAAAACATGTTTGGGCAAAGAAGAATATAAAATTTAGCTTCTCAATCAAGAAAAATCTACAACTTTCCTTAACTGCACATTTTCAATTTTTCCCTATAAATAAAAAATGCTTTGTGCAGACACTCTGAAAACATTACAGGATGGAATAGGAGAAACCTTAGGTCTCCTTGGCTCAGGCCGAAATTTTCTGAATAGAGACCCGGAAGCACAACAAATCAAAGAAAGGTTGGACAAATGGGATTGCATACGGTTGCAGAGCTTCTGCAGGGCAAATGACATAGCTAGCAAGATCAATAGAAAGCCCACCGATTGGGAGAAGATCTTTACTAGCCATACAACGGACAAGGGTCTCATATCTAAAATATACTTGGAACTCAAAAAATTAAACCACCCAACAACAAATCCTCAAAGAAACAACTGCCCAATAAATAAGTGGGCGAAAGACTTAAAGAGAAGCTTCTCTGAAGAAGAAAGAAGGATGGCCAATAGACACATGAAGAAATGTTCAACATCCCTAGCCATAAAAGAAATGCAAATCAAAACAACATTGAGATATCACCTCACTCCAGTTAGAACAGCAAAAATCGAGAACTCTAACAACAACAGATGCTGGAGGGGATGTGGACAGAAAGGAACCTTACTTCATTGTTGGTGGGAATGTAAACTTGTTCAACCACTTTGGAAAGCAGTACGGAGGTTCCTCAAAAGACTTCACATAGATCTCCCCTATGATCCAGCAATCCCACTTTTGGGCATTTACCCAAATGTTTACAAACAAGACCACACTAAAGCTACCAGCACAACTATGTTTATTGCAGCATTATTTACCATAGCTAAGATATGGAACCAACCCAGATGCCCCTCAGTAGATGAATGGATCAAGAAAATGTGGTATATATACACAATGGAATTCTATGCCTCCATCAGAAAGAATGACATTTCTCCATTTGTTAGGAAATGGAAAGGCTTGGAAAAAATTATATTAAGTGAAGTAAGCCAGGCCCAAAGAAGCATAGGTCCCATGGTTTCCCTTATTTGCAATATCTAGTATAGGTATGAGTCAAGCAGAAAAGGTCAGATAATGTGATGTTAGGAAAATGAACCCTTAAATATGTATTTTAATGTTTTCGTTTCTTTCATGCATATGTTTCTAACGCATTTATAAGATTATTTCTTTGTTGCTTTGTATGTCCCTCCTCCACAGTGTAACCCCCGCTTTCACTATATTTGATGTCAGTATAACATGTGGAGGAGATGGGGGCAAACAAGTCGTTTAAGGATTCAGGTGGACCTGTTGCAACAATGAGAAGTACAAAATGTCATGTCAAAACCAGCTTTACAAAGTCGGTGGGGGGGGGGAGGGGGGTATAATTGGGTGGGGGGGAGGGGGGAGGCTGGGAAGGGAGGTGAAGGGTAAACAAAGGAGGAGGCTGCAATGCTTGGTAAGAAATGTATGCATTATCCTGCCCATGTAATTGTAGCCCCTCTGTACAGTAGGTTCTCAAATAAAATAAAATAATATTTAAAAAAAATGCTTTGTGGCAGAGATTTATATATTCCTGTTGTGAGAGAATTCTTTTTTTTAAATTTTATTTTATTTTATTTGTGAACATACTGTACAGAGGAGTTACAATTACATGGGCAGGATAATGCGTACATTTCTTACCAAGCATTGCAGCCTCCTCCTTTGTTTACCCTTCACATCCCTTCCCAGCCTCCCCCCTCCCCCCCAATCCCAATCCTTCTCCTTCCCCCCCTTCCCCCCCCACCCTCCGCACCTACATTGTAAAGCTCGTTTGGGACATGACAACTTGTACTTCTCATTGTTGCAACAGGTCCACCTGTATCCTTAAACAACTGGTTTTTCCCCATCTCCTCCACAAGTTATACTGACCTCAAATATAGTGAAAGCAGGGGTTACACTGTGGGGGAGGGACATACAAAGCAACAAAGAAATAATCTTATAAATGCGTTAGAAACACATGCATGAAAGAAAAAAACATTAAAATACATATCTAAGGGTTTATTTTCCTGACATCACATTATCTGACCTTTTCTGCTTGACTCATACGTATACTAGATATTGCAAATAAGAGAAACCATGGGACCTATGTTTCTTTGGGCTTGGCTTACTTCACTTAATATAATTTTTTCCAAGTCTTTCCACTTCCTAACAAATGGGGCAATGTCATTCTTTCTGATGGAGGTATAGAATTCCTTGGTGTATATATACCACATTTTCTTGATCCATTCATCTACTGAGGGGCATCTGGGTTGGTTCCATATCTTAGCTATGGTAAATAATGCTGCAATAAACATAGTTGTGCTGGTAGCTTTAGTGTGGTCTTGTTTGTAAACATTTGGGTAAATGCCCAAAAGTGGGATTGCTGGGTCATAGGGGAGATCTATGTGAAGTCTTTTGAGGAACCTCCATACTGCTTTCCAAAGTGGTTGAACAAGTTTACATTCCCACCAACAATGAAGTAAAGTTCCTTTCTGTCCACATCCCCTCCAGCATCTGTTGTTGTTAGAGTTCTTGATTTTTGCCGTTCTAACTGGAGTGAGGTGATATCTCAATGTTGTTTTGATTTGCATTTCTTTTATGGCTAGGGATGTTGAACATTTCTTCATGTGTCTATTGGCCATCCTTCTTTCTTCTTCAGAGAAGTTTTGTGAGAGAATTCTTCTTTAAAGGTAAAGGTTAAGAAAATATGAATTGATGCTATTGAAGCTTTTGCACCCTCTTAGAAACACTTTCTTTGCTTGGGTATCAAAACAACAAATTCTTACCCAGAATTCTCCCTCTTCTCTGGCTGTGACTTCTCAGTGTCCTGTCCTGGCTTTGGCTTTCCCTTAAGTATCTTATGTCAGAGCAGCCTAGGGGTCAGCTCTGGAGCCTGCCTCTTTCTCTGTTTAAACTTGCTTTTGTGCTGTTTCCATCTAAACTCTTGTGCTCCTGAGTCCAAAGTGTGGATTTCTAACCTGGTGCTATTATGGATGGATGGCTAATAGATAATTTTTCAATTTAAATGCCCCTAATGAAGTTCTGGAATGATTCCCACCCACAGCCTTTTTATTAGAGCCAGGGAAAACTCGAGCCTTCTGGTTGCTTAGGGCTTAAAATTTGGGATCACTTTTGTTTCCAAGTTTTGAACCCTGTCTCCTCACTTTCATTAACAGTCTATATCTGGTTCCACAACAAACCAGTCTTTTTTCTCTAGGATACATCTATAATACATCACTTGCCTCATGTGCTGCACTCATTCAATCTAAATCAGTCTAAATTGCTATTTTCTCACACCAGGATTAATATAAAAGCACATCCCTGTTCTAACCTTTGTCTCTTAGTGTCTATTTTTCACATAGAAGCTGGACTGTTTCTGTAAAAATATTAGCCAGGTCATGTTTCCTCTCTGCTAAGTAAAACCTTGCAATGGTTCCCAGTGTCACTCAGAATAAAAGCAAAACCTGTGGCATAGCCTATAAAACCCTAGATGATCTGGTCTCTCATTATCTTTCCAGCCAAGTATTTTATTCACTCTCCTCTGGTCACCCTGGCCTCCTTCCTATTGTCAAGCTTACCAGACAAGATCTCCCCTGAGGACCTTCATATCAGCCCTTCTCTCTGTCTGGAGCAGTCCTCCTCCACCTGGTTAGCTCCTTCACCTTCTGTGCCCCCTTTCAGTTGCTCAGCAATGGCATCTTGATGAGTCCTACCAGACAGCCTCATTAAGAGGTCAGCCTCTGCCTTCCCCCACTGCTCATGGCTCCCTTACTTCCAGGGGTTATATCCCTTCCTGATATACTATAACATTTACTTATTTATTGTGACCATATATATTATGCTGTATAATTACTATGCTCTGTGATGATCACAGCATCTAGTAACTTCCCATTACACTATAAATTTGCTTTGCTGTGAAGGTAGGGTAGGGATTTTGTTTGTTTGTTTACGAACGTAGCATCTGAACCTAGCATGCTCCCTGAAAAATCACAGCGGAACACAGGTCTCCAAAATCATGTGTTGAATTCTTAAGTATGTTTGCCAATTTTCATATTTGAGGGATTGAGGAATTGAGTGTTTTAAATGTTATACTTTTGCTATTACTTTGTGACTTAATTTTGACATGTAAGCATATATAGTCAAAAGATATCTTCAAAAATGTGGATAAATACTTAAGATATACATTAATGATGTTTTTCATATCAACAAACAATTGAAATAGAAATATCCAACATTATGAGATTTGTCAGTAAGATTGTGATGTAGAAAGGAAAATCACATAAAGATTGAAATAAAATAAATACATGCATAAAAAGCCTGAATGAAATGCACTATTTTCCTAATTCCTATGAGAAAAGTGTGTGAGAATGTTGAAAGAGGTGGCATTGATCAAGACACACTGTTTTCAAAATTGCTTTGTTGAGTGGCAACTCTTTTGTATAACCTTAAAGATAATAAAAATATATTTTTTTAATCTGAAGGATCAGGAAGGAAAATATTCAGAGCAATTTAGTACATAAAATTGATCATTTTTCTTGGCCAAAATATCTTCTTAAATATATTATTTTAAAACTCCACAAACTGGAAAAGCATTTTCCCTAAATTTCACAAAAGACTCAATCCGTAATTTCAGTTCTCTTCTCTCTGTTATTAGCATTTTGCACAGATGATCGCATCCTTCTTTAACCATCCATAGATCTCTTAGTTATCTTGTACCTCCTTGGCTATTTGTTCTCAGTTTCCTTCTCACCTTCCCTAACTATAAATGTTGGAGAGATCAAGGGTTCAGTCCTTAAGCTTTTTCCTCTTCTCCATTGACATTTACTATGTTCAAAATATCAGCCACTATCTCCTTTTTTATTTAATTTTATTGTCAAGGTAATGTACAGAGGGGTTACAGTTACACACATAAGGTAGTAAATACATTTCTTGTCAAACATTGTTACCCCCTCTCTCATTTTTCTCCCACTTTCCCTTCCCCCTAATGCCCCACCCCACATGTTCGTTTCCAACATGTTGTCTTGTGAGTATCACTGATGCATTGGTTCCCCGCTTTGTTCTTTGTCTCATCATTTTGTTGTATCTAACTACTAACATCTTATCTCCATTCTATCCACTCCTTTGAACTCAGCCATCTACCCTCAACTCTCTACCCATGATCTCCACTGTAATATCTAATAGGCATCCCATATTCAACATGATCAATCCAGAATTGATACACTTTAATTCACAATCTGTTCTTCCTCCAATATACTCCTGTGTTTTCACTCTTTAATTCACTCTTCCAGTTGCCAAAACTGTCAGTACTCTATCTCCCCAATCCTTACACAAAATCTACTTTCAGATCCTATTGTCTTTACCTTTAAAGCAGATTCAGATCCTAAGCTTGTTTCATGGATTCCAATACAGGTCCAGAAGTTAGAAAGCATCTCTCACCTATACCAATAGCCACTTCACTGCCCTCCTGCTTTCAGCCTTTCCCTCCTCTCTTTCCAGCTTGGAATTCAGAATTATTTCCTTAAAATATGTCAGGTTATGACATTGTAAGCCATCTAATGGTTTCCCATCACTCTCAGAATAAAAGTCAAAATCCTACAATGACTAATAAGGCAAACAGAATTTGTGTGTAGAAGAGGGATAGAGGATGGAAAGAGGATGAGAAAGAGAGGGAAAAGGAGAATGGAGGCAGAAAGAAGGAAGGACAGAAAAAGAAAGAAAGAAACAAAGAAACAAAGAAAGAAGGAAGGAAGGAAGGAAGGAAGGAAGGAAGGAAGGAAGGAAGGAAGGAAGGAAGGAAGGAAGGAAGGAAGCTGAAAGGTATATTTTTATGATTGAGCTTGATATGCTTGTCTTATGTTCCATTGACTGAAGGTCAATTATGGCTCCTACCTAACTTCAAGAGGTGCTAAAAAAAAATCATCATTTTTTGTTCTGTACCACAAAGAGAAAATGGATTGCTGATCATGCAACCAATTTCTTCTACCATGTTATCAATAGAAAAAATGTTAAACATGACATATTTTTATGTTGGAATATTATGTATTTATTGAAATTATACTGTTGTAAAAGTTCTAATATCAATGGAAAATATTTAGGACATAACATTAAATGATAAAATACTGTAAATTAGAATGTATGCTATGCTCCTAATTATGTGTTTATACACACACACTTGTGTTAATTTAAAAAAGACTAAAAGAACTTTCAAATAATTCAGTGGCTTTCCATGAATGACAGAATTATAAGAGATTCAGCTTTTCCTTTTATAATGTCTGTATGTCAAAAAATGATGCAATTCTATGAATAGAACTTTTAAGATGAGAACGTGATAAACTTTGTTTAACTATCATTTACTTCATGATATAATTTAGAAACCATATGTTGGATAGCTTTTGCAGACAGTAGGACCATAAAACTGCAGGAGCAAATTCTTCTATGAATTTTGTGAATTACACGTATTTTATAGTCACAGCCCAGCAGTGACTGCTAATCGATGATGGGAGTCTGTCCTCATCGAATTAGCTCAATACATCCATCTGTAAAATGGAAATGGTTAAGTTACTGTTTAGAGTAATAATATAAAAATTGTGATACATTTAATTTAATGATAAATCTGGATAATTAGAAATTAATATGGATTAATATGACTAAATGGAAATGCATAAAAGCATACAGGTTTAGCCAGTTTCCCACTTCACTTTTCATACTGAATTTACATAAAGTCATATTTCCTCTAGCTTCTTAGCTCGTATAAAAACAAAACACTCCTCACCTTTTCTACCATAACTCATATATTTTCTTTCTACTGATATTGTTTGTTGAATCACCTTTCCCATTCTCAAAACCATTGTTAGGATATTTACAAACTGCCAAGCTGGAGCAAACATAAAAATATGTGGCCCCAGTGCACGCAGGACTCCTTGGCAAAACCCCCAGGACTAGTTGAACACTTTTCCCAGGGAGTTCAGTCAATGAACAGGGAGAATAGAAAATCTGACTATAGGATTGTGCAAGGAGCTTGTCTGAGATGCAGAAGAGGGTTCCTGCTGGGATTCTGAAGGATATAAGAGCAGACAAGAAAGGCAAACCAGGTGTGAAATATTGAAGGCTGTGGCTAGAAAGGTTCATTTGCTATAGAGAGCAAAAGTAAAAAAAAATCTCCTCAGGAATTCTGAGCACTGCACTGACAAGAATAGAAAATGAGATCTATTTTTCTCTCCCCAATCTTCCTAATAGGACAATGACAGCTTTTGTCCACTCATGGAAGAGCTGGATGAAAGCAGGATTTGAATTGTCCCTGAGGCTGTCAGCTCACTTCATTTATTATTTTCCCTAAGGCCAGGCACGCGTGGCTCATGCCTGTAATCTTACCTACTCAGGAAGCTGAGATCTGAAGATCTCAGTTCCAAGCCATCCCATTCAGAAAAGTCCCTGTGAAACTCTTTAATTAACCCTTCAAAAACTGCAAGTAGAGCTGTGGCTCAGGGTGGTACAGCATTAGCCATGACCAAAAGAGCTCCAGGACATTGTGCAGGCCCAGAACACACCCACCCACCCACCCACACACACACACACACACACACACACACACACACACACACACACACACACACGCACTCCCCTAAGAATGCTCCATAATATTGCTTTAATATTTATTATTTAAATGAAATTATCTTTTCTAACCAAATGGCTAGAGAAGGGTTAAAATGGAGCTTAAGAAAATCAAGTCGTTGAGACCTGGTAATATGGTGACGCTCTCACAGGTGGTCCTACTACATGTCTCTGACCGAACTAAGATCTAGGATCACTGCACACACTTTACCTCACATGACCCACTCCAATCAAACTCTAAATAGCTAAAGACTTTTCCTACTACAAGAGGAATATCCCAACAGGCAAACAAGGAAAGCAAAAAAGAAAAACAATGAGTGAGACCCCTGCTGAGCAGCAGCCCTGCAGCTCTGCACCATGCAGATTTTTTTTTTTTGGTCCAGTCGTGGGGCCTGAACTCTGGGCCTGGGCACTGTCCCTCAGTTCTTCAGCTCAAGGCTACCACTCTACCACTTGAGCCACAGCATCACTCCTGGCTTTTTTCTTTTTGCTTATGTGGTGCTGAGGAATCAAACCCAGGGCCTCAGGCATGCAAGGCAAGCGCTCTACCACTGAGCCACCTTCCCAGCCCCAGATTTTTTTTTTTTTTTATCAGTTGTGGGACTTGATCTCTGGGCCTGGGCGCTGTCCCTCAGCTCTTCAGCTCAAGGCTAGCGCTCTACCAATTGAGCCACAGCACCACTTATGGCTTTTTCTATTTATGTGGTGCTGAGGAATGGAACCCAGGGCCTCATGCATGCAAGGCAAGCTCTTTACCACTGAGCCAGCTCTCCAGCTCCACTTTCTGCAAGCCACAAAGAAAGCAGACTATTGCAAGGCCTACAAGATTTTATCAGGAATCTGCCTAGAGGACCATGTAGAGATTCAGGCTCCCCCAAGCAAGCCGAAAAACTTACTCTTTAGATTATTCTTAGTTTGTTTATTTTTTATTTTTGGTTGTTCGTTGTTTGTTTTTGCTTCTTTTTTATTGTTTTGTTTTTAGGATTTGCTATTTTACTTAAATATTCCATTTTTCACCATTATTTAGTTCTTTCTTCCATTTTTCATTTTCCTAATTTTAATTTTTTTCCTCTCACTTCTTTCTCCTCACATTGTACTGCTACTCCATCAGAACTAACCTGTTCTATACACAAAGTAAGGCCTTCTATGTATGTAAACATAATAATTACAGAAATTATCTTAGGTTAATCAACCATCTAAAACTTTTTCTAATATCAGCAATTCTCCCAAATATACATATATATAAAATTACTTTTCTTACCTTCATCTAGATTTCTAAGATTTTCCTTACATAATCTTTCTTCAAATTCTTTTCTACCTCTTCATTCTGAAACAAGGTCCCCTATTCTCTTCTTAACTACACATACCTCTCCTCTAAGCTGTTCTTCCCCCTCTGCTATCACTACACCCAACTTTTCTTTTTCACTTAAGCTTATATCTCTTCAATCCTAACCCTTCTCTTCTCCATTTTCTTCAGTCCACTGATCCCTAACAGTTTATATCTGACCCAACTTGCACTTGGTTCCATTTTGACTGAGTACAAGGGACCCATCTTGTTAACACTAAGGTGTGGAATACTTATCAGCCAAACTCAGATCATCTCACAAGCTACAACTATGTGTAATCTCTACTCCAGAACCACAACATCCTTCTCCAAGTAAGAAAAAGAGAGCTCAATAGGGAAACACCTATGCATAATTGTGAAACCCTAAGTTCTATACATCTACACAACACTAGGTTGGCTCCTGCCCTAAAGGACTGTCCTATAGTCATATTGGAGTGGCTATTGTCTCCAAAAGAGTAGAACTAACCACAGAAACGCAAGAAACATAGCCAATCAACTAACTCCAACTCCATTTCCACATAAAAAAAAGCTATAGAGCAGTCCAAGAATGACCTAGAGAATAATGTTCAAGATATTTTAAAAGCATGGCTGGGGGCCTGGAAGGTGGCTCCGTGGTAGAGAGCTTGTCTTGCGTGCATGAAGCCCTGGGTTCAATTCCTCCGCACTACATAAGCAGAAAAAGCTGGAAGTGGTGCTGTGGCTCAAGTTGTAGAGCACTAGTCTTGAGCTGAAGAGCTGAGGGACAGTGCCCAGGCCCAGAATTCAGGCTCCAGGACGAACAACAACAAGAAGAACAACAACAAAGCATGGCTGGTAAATCTGCTGAATTAAAAGTTGGAGAACATGACGTGGCCAACCAAAAACTAATAGACGACTTCATGGTCTCCACAAATAAAAGGAGAAAGGACCTCCAACAGAAGGAGAAAGAGGCCAATGAAAAGATAGAAAACCAGCTAGAGAAGTAGAAAGACAAGCCCAAAAACCAACTCCAGGAGGTAAGGGAATCTATTCAAGACTTAAAAGAAAACTTCAATAAAGAGCTTGCCACCATTCAGAAAGACCAGCAAGAAGGAAGGGAGATAAATAACAAAGTAAAAAGCCTTAAAAGCAGAATGGAGGAAGAAGACAGAATTTCTGAGGGAGAAGAAAATTTAGACTCCATAGAGAAAGAGCACACAGATATTCATAACAAAACCAAGAAGCATGACAGATACAATCAGAAAGTCTAATTTGAGGGTAATAGGTAGAGAGGAAGGCCTGGAGAGGAAAGACAATGGATTAGGAAATATATTCAGCAGAATCCTAGCAGAGAACGTCCCAAATATACAAAGGGCAGGCCTATCCAGATACTATCCAAGAAGCTTTTAGACCCCAAATAGATCAGACCAGAATAGGACATCTCACCACCACATTATAGTCCATACAGGTTCAATAGAAACTAAGGAAAGAATTCTTAAAGCTGCCAGGGGAAGAGAACAATCATCTATAAAGGTAAGCCAATCAGAATCATCTCAGACATCTCAGCAGAGACCATGAAAGCAAGGAGAGCATGAAATGAGGTATGCCATGCCCTAAAGACAAAGAACTACCAACCAAGAATAATTTACCCAGCTAATCTCTCATTCAAAGCAGGACAAATAAAAATCTTCCACAGCAAGGAAAAACTGAAACAATATATCACTACCAAACCAGCTTTACAAAACATCCTCAAAGACGTTTTACACATAAAAAACCAACAAGAATGGAATATTGACAGTGAAATGGCCCACAAACAGAGAACTACACAATCACAGCAAGAACAATCAAGACACAGTGCCCTAAAAAAAATGGATAAAAAGGCAGGAACAGACAAACACTTCTCAGCCCTAACTCTCAATATTAATGGACTTAACTCTCCAATTAAGCGACATAGATTGTCTAGTTGGATCAAAAGGCAAGATTCTTCTATCCTCTGTCTTCAAGAGACACACCTTGCTCACAAAACAAACATATTCTGAAAGTGAAAGGCTGGAATAACATCTACCAAGCAAATGGTCCCCATATACAGGCTGGAGTTGCAATCCTAATATCAGATAAAATAGACTTCAAATTAAAATCAATGAGAAGAGATAAAGAAGTTCATTATATACTAACAAAGGGATCTCTCCTTCAGGAGAATATTACAATTCTAAATATCGATTCACCAAATACTGGAGCACACAAATTTATCCGAGAATCAGTACTTTCCCTCAAATCCCACATAGATCCAAAGACAATAATTGGTGAGGACTTTAACACACCACTATCCCTGCTGGATAGATCAACCCAGCAAAAACTCAACAGAAAAAGCTCTGATCTCAATAACTGCATAGATAACTAGACTTAAACATCTACAGAATATTTCATCCAGCAGCATCAGAATACATGTTCTTCTCAGCAGCACATGGAGCCTTCCCTAAAATAGACCACATTCTAGGTCACAAAGAAAATTTGTCCAAATTCAGATACATTGAAATTATGCCCCGCATTTTCTCAGACTACAAGGGAATAAAATTAAAATTCAACACCAAAAGCCACCGAAGAAAATCCTGTAACACACGGAGGCTGAACAACACACTGTTGAACCACCAGTGGGTCATGGAAGAGATTAGAAAGCAAATTCAACTGCTCATGATATTTAACTAAAATGAGCACACAAACTACCAGCTCCTCTGGGACACAGCAAAGGCAGTACTCAGAGGCAAGTTTATAGCTCTGAGTTCCTACATGAACAAATTGCCAATTTAACAAGGCACCTAAAGCTCCTTGAAAATGAGCAACAATTTAAACCCCAATCCAGTAGATGGAAACAAATAATTAAAATTAAATCAGAATTAAATTGAGTCCAAAAAACATAGAATCAACAAAACAAAGAGTTGTTCTTTGAAATTAAGTATATATATATATATATATATATATATATATACATATATATATATATATATATATATATATATATATATATGAAGAGATGCCTCTCTTTCCCCCCAACACACACACACAATGGAATTCTATACCTCTATCAGGAAGAATGACACTGCCCCATTTGTTATGAAATGGAAAGACTTGGAAATAATTATACTAAGCGAAGTAAGCCAGACCTAAAGAAACTACCTCTCATGGTTTCCCTTATTAGCAATAACTAGTATACATGTAGGAAAACCTTACCAGACAAATAGAAAAGGTTAAAACTGTACACATATGACCACATAAGGTGGTGTGAAGGGAAATGAACCCCCAGATAGATAAAGACACAAGAGATTTTATTTTTCTTGCTGTTCTTTTTAATGTATTTATAAAGTGCTATGTGATTGTTTTGTTTCTTTGTATGTTCTTCCCCCATAATCCCTGTTGTCACTGTATTTTATTCTGGTGCCCTGCATCTTGTATATACATTTTTCTAATTTGGGGGGGGGGAAGGGAAATAACAAAATGCTGAAACAAGGATACAGGTTGACCCATTGTAACAATGAGGTGTACAAGACACTTTTTTAAAAATGAACTCTACAACTTCAGGTGTGGGAGGAAGGGAGGAGGTGGGGAGCAAGGGATGGCTGGGAAAAAAAACAAAGAAGAGGGTAACAATGCCCAAGAGGAAATGTACTCATTACCTTACTCATGTGACTGGAACCCATCTGTACAGTATCTTTACAATAAAAAAAAATAAAATAAAATAAAATCAAGTCATTTCCAGGTGCTGGTAACTCATACCTGTAACCTTGATCTGAGGATTGAAGTTCAAAGCCAGCCTGGAATGGAAAGTCCATTAGACTCTTATTTCCAATTAACCAGCAGAAAGCCAGAAATAGAGCTATGCTTCAAGTAGTAGAGCTCCAGTCTTGATCAGAAAAAGAACTCAGGAACAGCATATGGGCCCTGAGTTCAAGCCCTACTGCTAGCCTAAAAAGCCAGCAGGGAACTACCATCTCTCGTGTTTGACCCACCTTGGTGACAAAAAAAAACTTTTCTTTCACTACTATCCAGAGCCATGTCCATAGAAGACTTCCTCATCCTTCCTCTTGATGTATATGTAAGGTACAGGGACTCAGAAAGAGAGAGCCATAAAAGAAATACACAGGAAAAGAAAAGCAGAAAACAATTAAGATTCAAGTACATTCCTCCCCTTTCATGTGTGATATATATATATATATATATATATATATATATATATATATATATATATATATTAGTAACAATAAGCTATTTTATTTCTGCAGTTAATATTATTTTTTAACTGTGAATACAAAGCTAGGAAATAAAGTAACAGGAGAGCTGTCATTTGATGAGTGTAAGAAGCGGTGCTTATCACCCACTTTCTTACACATCAGCAACTTTACTTTTGTGTTCTCTTTATTACCCACATGAAAATTCTTTGTGGGTTGTACAGAATACTCTCATTGCTGTATATTTTGTTTATGTCTGCATATCTTACTAACAAACAGTTCTCTAAAGAAAGATATTTTGGGCTGGGAAGATGGCTCAGTGGTAGAGCGCTTGCCTTGCATGCATGAGGCCCTGGGTTTGATTCCTCAGCACCACATAAGCAAAAAGAAAAAAGCTGGAAGTGGCACTGTGGCTCAAGTGGTAGAGCACTAGCCTTGAACTGAAGAGCTGAGGGACAGCGCCCCATGCCCAGAGTTCAGGCCCACGACCGGACCCAAAAAAAATAAAAAAAAAATAAAGATACTTTATGGAATAGAAACAATGCAACCAAAGCATTGGTTCTGAAAAGAAAGATCTGCAAATCAGCAGTATCAGCAGGGGGGAATGCTGCTTTATAAGGCTTCCCTTCCTGTGGCCCTGCCCTTGACTCTGGACATTATTTTCAGGTCATTGTTCAGACTCATGATGAGGGGTATGGCAAGATTTTGAAGCAAGTTTCACTTTGTTACCTCATCACACAAAAAAGATGGTGTATGGCTAAATAGTTACAGATCGATTAAAAAAATAAAATTGGAAAAAAGAGAGAGAGGGAGAGAAAGAAAGAAAGAAAGAAAGAAAGAAAGAAAGAAAGAAAGAAAGAAAGAAAGAAAGAAAGAAAGAAAGAAAGAAAGAAAGAAAGAAAGAAAGAAAGAGAAAGAGAGGAGGGAAGGAGGGAAGGAGGAAGGGAGAAGGGAGGAAGGGAAGAAAGAAAGAAAGAAAGAAAGAAAGAAAGAAAGAAAGAAAGAAAGAAAGAAAGAAAGGAAGGAAGGAAGGAAGGAAGGAAGGAAGGAAGGAAGGAAGGAAGGAAGGAAGGAAGGAAGGAAGAAAGGAAGGAAGAAAGAAAGAAAGAAAGAAAGAAAGAAAGAAAGAAAGAAAGAAAGAAAGAAAGAAGGAAAGGAAGGAAGGAAGGAAGGAAGAGAGAGAGAGAGAGAGAGAGAGAGAGAGAGAGAGAGAGAGAGAGAGAGAGAGAGATTTCATGGGAATGAAAAGAAGTAAAGATGTGAAAGCAGCAGCCCTCTGCTAGGAGACCAAAATAGAACTAAGCTCTCTTCTGTGAATCCCTGTGTATGACTTGTCCAAAATGATGATTGATTTTTCCTTCCTTCTATGAACAGATGCCTCTCTTTCCCACTAGTCTTTTTTACCAAGAAAGGCTTCTAAGTAGCTTCTACTTAGAAGTGCCAACCAGCAGGAAGAAGTGAGCAATTCTGGATTTGCTGTCAATTAGCTTTGAATACATTATTCTCACATTTTCTTTTCTATGACTATATGTGATATAGCAGTTGAGATTTTTATTTTTATAAATAAAATACTTCTAAATGGATAACTTGTAATTCTTTTATGATGAGTGAGATAAGCAAGGCTCCCAAATTCAAATTTCATCTTTATGCTGATCTGTAGAATCAAAACCTAAAATGATAATGATGATGACAATAATGATAGTGATAATAAGGCATAAATATAAGGAGATATTGATGCAAAAGGAAACAGGGAAAGGACTGGATGCCAGTGTTTCCCCACAGTAATCCTAGCTACCGGGACACTGAGCTCTGAGGATCAAAACCAGCCCAGGAAAAGTCCAAAAGGAAAAGTCCATAAGCATCTTACTTCCAGTTAACCAGCAGATTCTCATATCTCCAATTAACCACAAAAAATGCCAGAAGTGGAGATGTAGTTTGGAATGGTAGAGCACTAGCCTTGAGCAAAAGAGCTCAGGGATAGTACCAAAGCCCCAAGTTCAAGTACAAGTACCAGCATAAATAGAGAGAGGGGGGAGGAAGGAAGGAAGGAAGGACAGATGGAAGGAAGGAAAGAAGGAAGGAAGGAAAGAAAAGGAAAGGATACTGAGAGGTGAATAGGATTAAGATATGATACATGTATATGAAAGCAACAAATGAAACTCACTAAACACTTTTTGAAAAAGGAAATGAGAGGTTGAATGATCAGGAGTTGAATTGCTGGGACATAGGGAAGCTCTACACTTAGTCTTTTGAGGAACCTCCATACTGCTTTTCAGAGTGGTTGAACAAGTTTACCTTCTCACCAACAGTGTGGTAGCATTCTTTTTTGTACACATCCCCACCAGCATCTGTTACTATTAGTTTTCTTGATAATGGCCATTCTAACTTGGGTGAGGTAGAATCTCAATTGGGTGGGGGGGATTTACCCAAATGACCAGAAACCAGCCCACACTAAAACCACCAGCACACCACGTTTATTGCAGAATTGTTTACCATAGCTAAGACATGGTGTCAACCCAGATGCCCTTCAGTGGATGAATGGATCAAGAGAATGTGGTATATATACTCAATGGAATTCTACCTTCCATCAGAAAGAATGATATTGCCCCATTTGTAAGGAAATGGAAAGATTTGGAAAAAATTATATTAAGCAAAGTAAGCCAGAATCAAAGAAACATAGGTTGCATGGTTTCCCACATTTATAATAACTAGAATATGTCTAAAATATTGTTAGGAGAAGATCGCAATGGCTCAATAGCTAAGTGCATATGACCATGTAAAATGATGCACTTAGAAATGAAAGCAAGAGGATTTTTTATTGTACTATTTGCAGCTATTTCTTTTTTCCTTTTGTCCCTTTGGTTTATTTCCTGTTGTCACTGTTTTTTTTTTTAATTTCTGTACCCTTTGTCTTGCATGTTTTTATCCAATTTGGGGAAAGGAAGAGGAATTACCAAAACAATGGGACAAAGAGTGAACCAATTCATCAGTGATCCTCACTAGATACTATGTTGGAAATGAGCTTTGCAACTTAGAAAAGAACTGTACTCATTACTTGACTTACCCTACTATACCACACTCAGGCATATATCTAAATGAATATAATTCCACATACATATTTATAACAACAATATCTACAATAATCAAACAATGGAATCGCATTATGAATGGACATAGAAAATGTGATATATACAAAATGGAGTTATATTCAGCAATAAAAGAAACAAAATACATCATATGTGGGAAATAAATAAAATTGGAGGTCATCATGCTAAGTAAAGTAATGAAGAGTCAGAAGACTCATATGTGAAAACTACATGCTAAGAAAAAGACACCAAGGTGTAAGAAGGACTATTTGGGAAATGGAAGAGGATGAACAGTAAAGTGTTAGGAAGAGAAAAATAGGGAGGGTAAATAGGATCTAGTAGTATATGCATGTATAAAAATGTCACAATAAAATCTATTGTTTTATGTGATTAATATATGCTAATTAAAAACAATTGTAGCACCTTAGCTAAGTCACTTAACCTATGCTCACTCCAAGACAAGTCTGGGATTATACCAGAGAGCATGAGTTTTCTGTTAGTTTTCTATTACGGAACATATTAAGTCATAGTAAAATTTTAGTGGCCTAAACAAACCAACAACTGTTTTCTGTGATTTTGCAGTTTGGATGGGTGATTCCTCTCTGATCTGGGCTAGTTTAGCTCAGAACCTCAGATGGCTTTCCTGGTGCTAGATGGTCCTATATAGTTTTACTCATATTTGACCAATAACAAGCTAGTTATCTAAGGTTTGGCTGAGATTCTTCTTGACTGCTCCATGGTTCTCTCATTCCCCAGAAGACTGGCCTGGCTTTCTTTACATGTGGAGACAGGTTTCCAAAAGACAGTAGGTTGCTAAGGGTAATGCACAGGCACTTGTGTGTGTGTGTGTGTGTGTGTGTGTGTGTGTGTGTGTGTGTGTGTGTGTGTGTGTGTGTGTGTGTTGCCCTGGGGTTTAAACTCAGGGCCTGGGTACTGACTCTGGGCTTTTTGCTCAAGTCTAGCACTGTATCACTTGAACCACAGCTCCACTCCTGGCTTTTGGATAGTGTATAATTTATGGGGATAAGAGTCTCATTCACTTTCAGCTCTGGCTGGCTTCAAACCATGATCCTCAGATCTCAGCCTCCTGAGTAGCTAGGATTACAGTGTTGAGCCACTGGCTCCCAGCCTGCATAGACATTTTTAAGCCTCTGCTTGCATTACTTTTTCAAATATCTCATTGGCTAAATGGAGGACGATAACTAAGGCAAGATGAAAGAAAGAGCTTGATGGGAGAACACACCTTGAAAATTATTTTTGCCCATTTTGCACTTACCAAACTACATTGGAAAGAGCCTTGCCAGTTATAAAATATATTGCAGGGGCTGGGAATGTGGCTCAGTGGTAGAACGCTTGCCTTGCATGCATGAGGCCCTGGGTTTGATTCCTCAGCACCACATAAGCAAAAAGAAAAAAGCCGGAAGTGGCACTGTGGCTCAAGTGGTAGAGCGCTAGCCTTGAGCTCAAGAGCTGAGGGACAGCTCCCAGGCCCAGAGTTCAGGCCCCACGACCGGACCCAAAAATAAAAAATATATATAAAATATATTGCAAATTTTAAAAATGTCATTGGCTTCCTTTTTACCCAATTCAAAAATACTTTTATTATAGCATTCCACTAAGGGTCCTTCATACCCTGCCACAACTTCACTGACTCCAACTGTTTGGTCTGAATCATTGATTATTATTAAAGTCACTAATTAGTCTTAAAATGGGATGGAGAAGAGCTAAGGCAAGGGCATAAACTTGAAGATTCACGGACAATGTGAAGGCACCAGGATACACGGCTAAGTAAGCTTTCAAAATAGTCCAGGAGGTGTCAGAAAACACTGGCTTTGGTCTTCCCCTGCTGACCTATTGTGAAGGTGGCAGAACTTGAGTTAACTGCAGGAACTGACAGCACCTATGCTAAAAGATTTTGCATAAAGGTAATAATGTTCTAATTCAGGCAGGCAGGGCACACCGCATGCTCTGAGGAAAGCTACAAAGAAAGCAGGGACTGGAGTAAGAAGTGAACTGGAAAATCTAACCTGAGTTATAGAAGGGCTCCTGTAATGGCATTCATCAGCTGGAGACTGTCAAGAGGAGTTAATTGATCAGTCAATGGGGCCAAACAGAAATGATAGGTCAGATGAACAGCCAGAATAATAAAAGGCAAACACTAGTGCCAAAGTGCTAAGCTATTCATAGCAGAATCACAGTCTCTAGCTGAGGACACTGGGAGGAAGATTTAGCTTTCTCACTCACCCCCCTGAGATGATTAGCAAAACCCAGGTTAAATCTAAGGCCACAGAGAAGCTGTGTGATAGTCAGAGCATTTTTTTTGGTCTCAGGGTTGTAATGTGCAGGTTGTATAATTGTGGTGACCCAACTGCTTGGGTCAAAGTAGCAAAGAGGAAAAGCTGAATGATCCTGGGAGAGACATTGATGATAGTGAACATCCAGCACTCACTCTAGGGACATGGGACCTGCACCAGTATACACCATTGTGGATCCTGCTGTAGCAGAGGTGTTGATAGACTTCTTACCCTCTCACTACTGACTCAGGTGTTGGATGAGTCATAGTCTAAAAACAGGGGTAACCAGTGACCTCTATTTAAGAGAAGCAAAGAGCTCTAAAAACTGGCTTTATCTCAGATCTGCTTACCTATTTAAAAGTTCAACAGACCAATGGCTCTGATAAATGTCGATGGAGAGATGCCTGGATGAAAAAAATTCAGTTTTATAGGTGACAAAGTCATGATCCTTTTCTTCCCCATTAACTACATGGGATAAAGTGTGATCCTAATCAGACCTACCTAGAAGGATTTGGGAGAACTAATGAGTTGAATTAATGCACACAGACTAGAGAATAGTGCCTGGCATATGGTAATTGCTTGATAGCTGCTATCATAAGTCTGTCTTTCTTCTAAGATTGACCATTTACCATGGCATTTTAAGAGTCAGATTTCTTTCATCCAGAGATCTTAACAACTTTTCTCTTTCAAACTGTGTCCATCCAATTTCAATTAATATTAAGCAGTTTGGCTAGAGCCTCTGAAAAGGGAATTATTTAATAGTTCTTACTGAAGTTTTTTTTTTCTTTGTCCTTGGCAGTTCAAGCCAAGTCCATCTATCACAGCAAAAGGAAAGGAACAAACAAGAAACAGCTTGTAAGCATGAAGTTATGAGTACATTTGGAGATACTTTCTGGTGCATCTTTCTGGAATGAGATTAGTCAAGGGTAAGAGAACACCTAGGAGAGGGAAGAGCATAATCATTAAAATACAGCATATCAAAATATCAAAATATGGGAACGGGGGGAGGATGGGAAGGGATGGGAAGGAGAAACAAAGGAGGAGGCTACAATACATGATAAGAAATGTACTCATTATCTTGCCCATGTAATTGTAACCCCTCTGTACAGAATTTTCACAATAAAAAAATAAAAATATCAAAATATGTTAATAAATTTACTATGAAAGGAAAAATGTAATGCTTGAATAATTTCACATGGATTTGAATAATTTAACTTCTGATCATTCTCTGTCAATTGTACTCTCTCAGCTATCTTGTCCATAACACTTACACCCAAAAGTCCAAAAAAATTAAAATTCCCAATGTTTCTCATGGCAAAAAGAGCACTTGTTGTATATTTATCCCTAAATCTCACTTTTGAAAATAACTGCCTTTTCTAAATTTTCCCACAACCCAAAGGCTCTCTTATTTTTTTAATTAAGTTAGTTCTTATTTTTACTTGAAGAATAACATACACTCAAAAAGTATACAAACAGTAGATATTTGTCTCAATGCAATCATTCAAAAAGGAGCTCACCCACATTCATCAGCTAGTATAATAAATAAAACATTATCACTATCCCCAAAAGAAACAATATGTTGTTTCCTATCACGAAGTACTGCCTTGCCTGTTAACATTGTGATTTAGCTGTATCTGGTTATTTGTTTGTAATTTTACCAGATCAGCTCTTGTATTGTCTAAAGCAAAACGATGCAGGGAGAAAGGCTTCCCAGAGTTAAAGCCCTTGTAGCCACATCCATGCCTGCCCCCAGCTTGTTAAAAATGGTTTCCGATCTTCTTCATTGCCACTTTGGCAATGTGATTGGCTTAAATTACCAAGTTCCAGCATTCAAGGGCTTTATTTAAAACCATTTCTATCAGCCATGAGCTCTTAAGTAAGACTTCTCAGTGGTCAGCTGTGGCAAAAGGCTGCAGAGAGCAGTATGGAGAATTAGGAATTCTAGGATGGTCTAGTGGTAGCTAGATTTTAGATACTACTTTTTTCTCCATAGCACCTAGAGATTGGAGGTGTTGGAAAGAACAAAAATATGAGTTCTTCATAGTGAAAGAGATAAAATCAGAGAATAGTATAAAATGGATGGATACCTCAAGCCTTGAACCACTTTAAATTTAGTCTTTAGAGAATTTGCCTTTACATTTCATCATTTATTCCTGACTTTAGGTATTGATGCATTTGACAAATGAGGGATTAGAGACTTTAGGGGAAGGGGACTATTGACTTGTTCAAGGTCACAATGCTAATGAATTATTGAACTGTGAGGTTTTTCTGGTTTAGTGAAGTTCGCTCACTAAGTCATCTTTTTGTTCAGTCTACCATCTAGGTTTGATTAATAGAGGATCCAGTTGAAGGTCCAGTTGTACTGAAATTGATACTCATATGAACAAATTCACTATGAGAAAACATAGTGCTGTTTTATGAAAAGTATAGTGAGAAAAGCATCATGAGAAAAGTATAGGGCTGTTTTATGGAAATCAGCTATGTTAGGTTCTGAACCTAAGTTCCCAAAAGAGAAGGAAAGGAAAGGGGAGGGCAGGGATGTGGAGAGAGAAAGGGAGGGAATGAGACAATGGGAGGGAGAAGGGGAAGGAGAAGTATGGTATAATATAGAAACTAAAAGAGCAGCCACTTGTATTACCCATTTTGTGTATGCCAGTTCAGAATGAACCACACAAAAGTTTTTCTGGCTCTAAATTACATGTAGCAGATCTATTTAGTTTAGTTCAATGTGAATTACAGAATATTTTCATCAGTTGAGTTCACATTCTATTATATACTTTTCTAAACCTTAAAATTCTTTAAGATGGTGCAGAGACTCCTACATATACTTCCAGCAATTTAAGGGTCTGAGGCAGGAATATTACTTGAGTCCAGGAGTTCCAGACCAAATAAAACAACATAGCACGAATCCTGTCTCTAAATATTAATTTTTAAGAAGCATATATGGCTTATGACATAGCTCTGTAGTAGACGGCTTGGCTAACAACATGAAAAAGACTTCATTTGATCTCTAGAACCTCAAAAATAAAAAAAATTGAAAGGTCATATACTACAGAGGTAAATGAGAAATGGTTATTCATCATTATAAGCTATAAACTCTAACATCAAATATTTTTGAAGTTATATAACATGTTATACTCAACTTGTGTACATTGCTAGTTATGTGGTGGTAGTCAGTTACACCATGGAGCTTTCCCAGCTATAGGCTAAGGAAGTTTCCTAAATGGTTGTTAGAATGCACAAACCTATGAGCGCCATCTGATGGCTTTCTAAGGACACTCCCTGCCCTAAAGAGTACCCAGTGTTCTTCTAGCAGAAACCATCAAACCAAAGATACAGACAAGGGCAGGCGTTGTGGTATAGTGGTTAGCATAGCTGCCTTCCAAAGATACAGACACTAATATATGTGTTCTCTTAGTCTACTTTGACCTTTGTCTTCTGAGAGAAAAGTATCAGGTTTTGTGTCCCAATTCTCTCACTCAAAATGATCAACTAAATATGTTATAACAAAAATCTACTTCAAAAGACCCATGAAGTAAAGCAGAACCATGTGGAGTGTTTATAGGAATTTATAGATGATTTTATTCAATTACACAACTCTATAAAAAAAAACAAGAAAGTACACCCAATTAAGTGGTTAGAGCAGTTTAAATGTTAAAGTAATGAGTAATTATTCTTTGTGCAGGAGAGCATCAGATTAAAATGGTGTTTCAGAAAAATTAGTAAGACTATAAAACATCAAGGAACAACCAGGAGAGAAAAGTATAGCTAACTGGATATTGCAATAATCAAGAAGCTAGATAAGAAAATATTAAAAATTGAGGAAGGACCAGGTGCTTGTGGCTCATGCCTGGAATCCTAGCTATTCAGGAGGCTGAGATCTGAGGATCCAGTTCAAGCCAACCAGGCAAAGAAGTCCCTAAGACTCTTATCTCCAATTACAGCAAAAAAAAAAAACTGGAAGTGGAACTCTAGTTCAAGTGGTAGAACACTAGCTTTAAGGATAAAAGCTAAAAGACAGCACCCAAATCCTGAATTCAAACCTTAGGATTGATGCACAAAAAATTCCTGGGCACTGGTGGCACATGCTTGTAATCCTAGCTACTCAGGAGGCTGAGATCTGAGGATCGTGGTTCAAAGCCAGCCCAAGCACAAAAGTCTGTGAGACTCTTGTCTACAAAAAAAACACCAGAAAACCAGAAGTGGCACTGTGGCTCAAATGGTAGAGCACTAGCCTTGAGCTGAAGAGCTGAGGGACAGTGTCCAGGCCCAGAATTCAAGCCCCTCGACTGACCAAAATAATAATAATAATAATAATAAATTTACTTAGAGGAGGTAATGACAGTCACATCTTAGAACAAGAGAGGGGGGAAAATACTTCTGTTACTGGACCCAAGTCCATTTACTTGATGCTCATAAACGACCAATAGTGGATAAATTGTTAGACAAAAATTTATTTAGAATACCAGAAAAACAACAAAACGTTGAACTAGTACCCTGAGTAGAGAGGTAGGGACACAGCATGTATTTAAACCGCTTGTTAATCTCAGGCATGTAGGAGAAAGGAGATTTAGGCTAGAAAAGGATTAAGGACCAGAAGCCTGTAGGTGCTGTTTTGGGGTGTGGAAGAGAGTATTGTGAAACGGGGTAATTGATACCCACATGATCACAAGGTAATAATGTCTCTGAAAACACTGAAAATATCTTAGTCTTATCTTGGTGCCTTCAGCCTTAAAGTAGGAGGAGAGAAATGAGGTAAATGTAGGTAAGTTATTCTCATCCTAACAGTCTCAGACAAACTTTCCTTAAATGATTAACATGTCTAGTCTGAAATGAGTCAAACTCTGACCCAAGATTAAAGTAACCAAAAGATAGTTGCAATTAGCAGAGAGTCTGAGTTCATTCACCTTGCTGGTGTCAACCATTGGTTACCTGCTCACAGGCCCAAGGGAAGAGTCAGTGCTTTCAAAACAAGTGCTCTTCAAGTCCCTGAACAGTATCCTAGGCAACCATTATCATTATAACTCACCTACAGGTGTCAGCTAGAGAAAAATTAGTGGAGACTAATTATAATAGATTGTCTAATTATAATAGATTGTCTATAATAGATTATGTTACCTCCACAATTAGTGATATTTTTTCAAAGTGATATTTTTCAAAGTTAGAAGCAGATGAAGCTTCAGGGTTTACTTAGGGTTTCCTTTGATTATAAGTTCTTGTCTTCAAGTTTTTATGAAAGCTGAGAGAGCTCATTAAGTGATAAGGAAAGGAAAACAATGAACACAGTTTTGAATGTGAGTAAGTTCCAGTTTTTCATTGGTCTAGAGAATTAAAGAGATGTAGACGTGGAAGGAAACTAAGAGATTCTTGTTAGGGAGTCGCTATACTAGCTCATTTTTCTATAACCAAAGGCATCTTCTGACATTTTCTTTGTCCAGTTATGAGGCAAAGATTCAGTCATTTCATTCTGCCTCTGGAATCTTTGTGCCTTCCCTTACAGCTGTCATTTAATTGGGCTTCACCATGCACTTCTCAAAGGTCAGACTTTTCCTCCCAGCTCAAATCTAGCGGTAGCTACACAGCCAACACTCCTCTGCCTGGCAACCTACCTTTGTCATTTTCCCACCACTTCCACTACATCCTCTTAGCCCTTTGTATTGTCTTCCTAGAACTTCTTTAGCTCTGCCATTTTATTTAAGGGGGAGAGGAAATCATTTCATTTCTTTGTTGTTGTTGTTGCTGGAGTCTTGAACCCTCATTAGGCAGGAACTGCATCACTTGAATTATACCATTAGTTCTTCTTGTTTTGGTTATATTTTTAGATAGGTCTTTCTTTATTCCTGGGCTAGCCTGAACTGCGATCTTCCTGTTTATATTTCTCGTCATAGCTAGGCTGACAGGTGTATGCCACCACATCCAACTTTTTTGGTTGAGGTAGGGTCTTGCAAATTTTTTGCTTCAATTGACCTTGAATCTTTATCCTCCCAATCTGAGCATTGGACATACTTAGGATTACAAGTTCCCAACCAGAATAGTTTGATTTATAATGTCTTCCGTACCTCAAACCTGCTTGGGTTACACATTTATTAATGCTACAAGCCCTGCTATATGCCAGGTAGCTATTGTCATACCATTTTTTGTTTTTCCTTTCCTTAGGAAGAATGTTTTGTTGTCCTGATTAGAAAGGAAAGTATGGAAAAATTGGGTTCCTTCTCTAAACAGTAAAATGGGCCCTTAGGTAGCTAGTGAAGTGTCTGGCTTGGCATCTGCATGCTGAGAAGGTATGCATAAGCATAATTTTAGTGCTTTTAATGAGGTCTCTCTATCTTTGACATTCAGAGCCAAATGTACCTACCAGACATGGAAAACAACAGGGATAGGATGCCATCTCTGAAAAGCTGGATCTTAAAAAAAATACCCAAATTTGCAATGGTCTTAGAATAAGACAGATCTATGATCTGTGATCAGATATTTCTTGATTTCTTTTGTTTAGCATTGAATCTATCAGTTTCTTAAATCTATCACTGATGAAAATACGAACATACATGTAAGTGAATGTCTATAACTCTTCAGTTACAAAATGAAGACAAAATTTAGTTTTGACAATTGGATACTTCCAATTTTAAAAGAAAATCTTTGATCATTACTGGAATAAATGAAGATTTTTATAGAAAAACATTATGCCCAGAAATAATCTTCAGATTGATGAAAAGTAAACGTAAATACTCATGTTCTAGGAACTGTACTCCAAATTTTCCATAAAGCTGAGTTCAAATAGGATGAATTAGAAATAAAACAAGTCAATTGCTAATGTATTTTTGAAATTTTTATGAGTTATTAATTATAAAGCAACAAAAAGAGTGCTGGGAAATGGCTACAGTAATAGGCTAAAGTTATTTCCAACACCTTGACGGCTTGTTTTCAACTACAGTAGTAGCCTTGTTTGAAAGCCCAGGTTAAGCCTAAGATTGCATTTACAAAGCAGTGGCTTGTTAATTTATCCAAGGTGTTCAATTACTAATACCATTAATCTTCAATTTGTGTGTGTCGAAGACAGTAAGATACCTGAAAGCTAAATGATTTTTATTTTATTTTCTGTAGAAGATTAGTAAAAAATTTTCAAACTAAACCCAATTCATGACTATGAGAATTTCTGCTATGGATATTATCCTTGTTCAACAATGAAAATGAATTATTCTTACACTGTCTGTATGGCTTCACTCTCAATAAAAGACATTTAAATTGTCAAGTACACCTACTACTCTCACATTCTCCTTTCTTCTACCTACAATGTAATCTGTAGAAAAATTTGTGACTTTGCTCTGCTAAGGTAAAAATACATTATTTGGTTGCAATGAATGGGTATATACTCAGGGACAAAATATGGGATCAGCCTCACCACCCCATGGTCCACTTGGGTAATATTGATCTTTTCTGAAGTAGAGTTTCATGCAAATATCAAAGAGAATAGAAATAGATGTGGAATCAAGAAAAATTGTTTTAAAATTTAGTGTTCTTCTCATCAAATATAATTTTTTTTTTAGGTACAAACGTGGGCCTGAACTCTGGGCCTGGGCACTGTCCCTCAGCTCTTCAGCTCAAGGCTAGCGCTCTACCACTTGAACCACAGCGCCACTTCCAGCTTTTTTTCTGCTTATGTGGTGCTGAGGAATCGAACCCAGGGCCTCATGCATGCAAGGCAAGCGCTCTACCACTGAGCTACGTTCCCAGCACTCATCAAATATAATTTTATTCCCTGGCCCTTTCTGATGTATTGGAAGCAAAGATTTCAACAAGAATTCAGTTAGGTGCCATGGAAAAATAGTATACCAAAAACATCTGCCAAAATGTCCTTTGAGAGCAAATATCACCTTTGGGAGTCAGATCCTTCCCTATAAGCAGTAGAAGGGCTGGGAATCAGGCACTGAGAGCTCTGGTCTTGCCTCTACCCACTGCTCATTTCCTGAAGCCTTAGCTATCACTTGAATTGTGAGAAGTAATATAATATAATTTTCCTAATCTCTTCACAGAGTGGCTGCCAGTGTCTATAACTGAGGAATATACAAGAATATGTGTTAAATCTGCACTGTGGCAACTTAGCTAGGCTGGTGCTACATTTCCAAGAATTCTCTTCCCTAATCATTCTGGGTGAGTATAGAACACAGGGCTATCAGAAAGTTGGAAGTTGGAAGTGAAAAAGCAGGCATCCTCACTTTTTGCATCTGGAAGTTCAGGGCAGAACACAAGGCACTGTTATACCTCAGGCATAGTGTTTCTCTGCTAGATGCCCTGGGAGATGTGGCGCATCATCCAGCTAAGCTTCCTCAGTTCCAAAATACTTTCTGATCCTGTTTCAGCTTCCTGGACTTATGGGCCAGAGATTTGTTAAGCTGTTAAATTCCAAATTCACCTATAAGTCACCTCTACATTCAACTTGGAGGCTCATAGATGTGGAGATATGGACAAAAATTCTAGTCCATCCTAGTCCATCCTTATTTCCTCTGCCTTTTATCCATCTCTTTCCCGAAGGTCTGCCCTCCAGATTTTAGTATGAAATCTTAGATGCAGAAGATTCAACCTGTCAGAGATACATAGCTTCTACAATCTAAGGTCAAATCTCTATAATATATTCTTTAGTATGAATATGTCCATATGTATGGATGGATGGAAGGATGGATGGATACTATTAACTGTGTCCTATTGTCTGTGCCCTATTGGTTCTGCTCAGTTCGAACTCTTGAGTGGTAGAGCACATTATTCTGAAAAATATCAATTGTTTATATCAATATTCCCAGTACCAAATATACTACTCAATGTAAGTGCTCAACCAATTATTAAATAAAAGTATTTATCACAAACAGTAAACAAATGATACTTTGACAATCTATTAGTAAGATACATTGTTCTCTGAGGAAACAATCACCTTAATTAGATCAAATTTTAAATAAGATTGCTATGCCTTGTGATTCAATATAAAATTAACTTGTCAATTTAAAAACATTCATATTTACTGTTATTTTTAATGGAAAACCAGGAAGCTCTTTGCAGTCAGCTAATGGTAATTGCTTCAGACTATAAGTAGATTTTTTTCTGTCAATCATGGGGCTTGAACTCTGGGCCTGGGCACTGTCCCTCAGCTCTTCAGCTCAAGGCAAGCGCTCTACCACTTGAGCCACAGAGCCACTTCTGGTTTTCTGGTTGTTTATTGGAAATAAGAGTCTCATGGACTTTCCTGCCTGGACTGGCTTTGAACTGTGATCCTCAGATCTCAGCCCCCTGAGTAGCTAAGATTATAGGCATGAGTTATCCTCGCCAGGCTATAAGTAGATTTTTATGGTTGGAAAAATAGCAAACACATTGAAATGGTTTTATGGCTTTTTAAGTGGGAATCTTTTTTTTTGTAAAGATGCTGTACAGAGGGGTTACAGTCACATGAGTAAGGTAATGAGTACATTTCTTGTAGAGCATTGTTACCCCCCTCCTTTGTTTTTTTTTTCTACTATCCCTTCCCTCCCCCACCTCCCAGTCCCCGAAGTTGTAAAGTTCTTTTCCAACATAGTGTTTTTTGAGTATCACTGTTACAATGGGTCATCCTGTATCCTTATTTCAGCATTTTATTTACCTTCCCCTCCCCAAATTAGATAAATGTATATACAAGATGCAGGGTACCAAAATCAAATAAAGTGACAACAGGGGATATACCATAGGGGGAAAGAACATACAAATGAAACAAAAAAATCATGTAGTACATAATAAACAACAACAGGGGCTGGGAAGGTGGCTCAGTGGTAGAGTGCTTGTCTTGTGTGTATGAGGCTCTGGGTTTGATTCCTCAGCACCACATAAGCAGTAAAGGCCAGAAGTGGTGCTGTGGTTCAAGTGGTAGAGCGCTAGCCTTGAGCTGAAGAACTGAGGGACAGAACCCATGCCCAGAGTTCAGGCCCCACGACCAACCAAAAAACAACAACAACAACAAAGAAAAACCTCTTGTGTCCATATTTTGGGATTCACTTTACTTAGCATCATCTTATATGGCCATATGTACATAGCTTTTGAGCTTTTCTGCTCATCTGATAAGATTATCCTAGACGTATATTAATTATTGCAAATAAGGAAAACCATGGGCCCTATATTCCTTTGGGTCTCACTTACTTCACTTAATATTATTTTCTCCAAGTCTTAACACATACATATTTAAAAGTTTTACAGAAGCTGAATTCTTATCAAAAAAGTATAATTATAATTTTTAATCATATAAAGCCTTAAGAATATTTTTCCTAATTATAATTACCATGCTTTAAATTTACCTGAGAGAAAATAAATAATATCAGTTTAATACCAAAGTTTTATAAAGCCAAAGAACTAGAGGTATACCTAATCATGGAAGCAGACAGCCACTGAGTTTTTGAGATATGAAAATTTAAAATATTTAAAGCCAGGAAGGGAGAACACTGTGTGTAGAAATAGTAGTAAGTGGAAACGTAATTCATAGAGGGATGGGAGAAAAGGAAGAATAAAAATGATGGGATTTCTGGACCAAGATTATGAGCCATGAGCTCAGATGTCCACTCCTCTAGATTGTCTCACCCCCTTATTCCTTATTCTGCACAGTCCTGAATCATACTTCTATAGATAGCCATGGCCTAAATTCCCAGCCAAATGGCCATGTTTTCTATTTACATTCCAGTCTAAAGTTCTCTCTGAGGTTAGAGCCACAGACCCCTATGTTTATTGCACATCAACTCATGGACATATTGCAGCATCTTAAATTCAGTTTGTCCAGAACCTATTTCTTTTTCTTGTATTCCTTTCCTCTGGGGATTCAGTGGCAAATTAAATGGTCTTTGTTCACAATACATTTGTAGTCCAGGGCAACAGTATATAGCTCTAGTTGTAGTTAAAGATAACTAAAAATAATGAATCTTCTCATCTATTAGATCAGTTAAAATGCAGGCCTGTGCCACCCTGTCCAGCTTCTTCTACTAGCATAAAGTCTTGTGAAGTCATCTTCTCAGTCTGGCCTGCAACTGTGATCCTCTCAATATCAGCCTCCTACTTAGCTGGGATGACAGATACACACCCACTGCATACGCAGCTATTGGTCCAGAAAGGGCTCTCACATCTGTGACAGGTCAAGCCTCAAATTATAATCCTATCACTCTCAGCCTCTCAAGTAGCTAGGATTACATATGTGATCCACTCATTCCAATATCCAGATCACCTGAATGTAGAATTTTTCTTTGCTTTATCTCTTCACGGTGAGTCTTTTTTTCCTGCTAATTTCTATGTTTCTCCTGATTTTGTGATAGTGTGTATAATAGTGAAGCTAAAAAGTAATACTAATGCTGGAAATTTGAGCCAATTTAACCAAAGGCTAGGGTTTTATTTATTTATTTTTAATTGCTACGGTTGTTTTCTGTACTAGCTAATCTTGATTGCCCACTTAACTAGATTTAGAGGCACCTATCAGCCTGATAAAGCACACATCTAGGTCCGTCTGTGAGGGCATTTCCAGAGAAGATTAACTAAGTCCGGGAAGCTACACTGGGAAAGTAGATAGCACCATAGTGTAGGCTAGGGGCTCAGATGAAATAAAAGAGGAAAAAGCCCACTAACACGTTCTTTCTCTTTACTTCCTGGCTGCCATTATAAAAACTGTTCTGTTTTGCCTCTCCCTACCTGACATGACAGACTGAAGCCTCTGAAACTATGAGCTGAAATTAAATTATTTCTCCCTTTAAGTTTTCCTCTCAAGTAATTTGGGCACCACTATGGAAAGCTAAGTAGCACACATTCAGTGTTCTTCTAGTTTCAAAACCCTGCGGTACTGCCTTTTATGTGAAGTTGAGTTACTGGAGAAGAAATGAAATCACCACATTGATTTAGACTAACAAGTCTAAATCCCTGAGAATATAGATGAATTCAAATTCCCAGGAGCATTTAGCTATCCAGCTTGTGCAGAAAACCAGGAATGTGTTAGGCAGATAATTAGCTTTTAGGTCTATACTCATACCAGTTTATGGAAGCTCAGCAGTCTTACTTGAAGGCCAAAGCTATAGACAGTAAAACTTATGGACATGTAAAACTAGAGTAGCCTGGCTTGTAGTTTAGTTTGCGCATATTCCAAAGACGATCTCATCTGATCCTCGTACATATTATTGATGTATAGATGTATGGTCATGCAATGGGTAACATGACCACAAAGATTTGGCATGGAGAGGATTCCTAGTAGCCTTTCCAACCAAGCTAATGTACATTCCTGAATTTACAACTGCAGATCTGGAATGAGGGGATTTGTTCAAATTTTTATATAGATGTCAAAGTCACAGTCATCTGACCAACTATCAGGCAAGACCTGTATTTCACTGTTATGCCAAGGATAAAAAAAAAAAGGGAAGACATTTTTTTAAGAACATAGAAAATAACCTTGAATTGCTTAAAGGTATTTCATAATATTCCCTATCAGATTATATAAAATGTTAACTATAGATAAAAGCCAAAATATCAACAATAATTTTAATGAAATAAACTATGACATCATTGGAATCTTTTAAGATATATGTCATGTTCCATTCTATTTTTTTCTCTATAAAAACAGTGTTTTCCATTTTAGAAAAATTAGCTGCATATAACTTGCCAACAACACTTCTAGAAAAACAAAAAGGAATGTCAAAATTCCCAGTGAGAAGAAATGCTGGAATTACTGAGGCTTTCTTCATTTTAGGAAAGAACTGCTGTCTTAGTTCAGAAGACAAGGAAAAGATTAAGTAATATCAGTATACATACAACTAACAGTTTTTAAAAGGCGGGAGAGGGACTGACTGCAGTGCTGACTAACATTACTAGAAAACTCTCATCCTTTAATTAGAATAAGAAACCACAGCCAATAAAAGAACAACTCATGAGAGGAATGACTTCTGGGCCAGGGCTTATTGCAATGAACTATATTCTACCTTGATGATAAATGGACAGAGAAATGTTAAGAAACTGCAGAAGGTCTTAGGACAAAGCCAGGGGTTGTAAACACAGTAGCATAGCCATTCATGGGGAAAGGTAATATATCCTTTTGAGAACAGAATATGTTGCTACTAGGGATTTCATCAAGAAAATGGATCTCTTTTTCTATAGGCATTTATCAAATAAAAATCATGTTCACAGACTGGAATAGGTTTCCGGTACTGCTGATCCTAAGAATAGTACTTTAAAAGTCAAATGTTTTGATTTAAAGTGGCACTGAAGCAAAAAGAAAATAATGAGTCAAGTGAAGACACAACCTACAAAATGGGAGAAAATATTTGCCTAAAGCTTCTGACTAAAGGTTAATATCAGATTACATAAGAAACTAAAATCCAACTAAGTAATATAACTAAAAACAGGAAAAGTTCTCCTTAGGTATTTCTCAAGGAAAGAAATACAAATGAACTGGAAGAACTGTAATCTTAGTTACTTGGGAGGTAGAGATTAGGAGGATCATGATTAAAGACCAGCACAGACAAAAAAACAGTCTTTAGATTCCATCTCAATTAATTAAAAGCTGAGCATGGTCACAAATGCCTGTCATCCTGGCTGTATTAGAAATGTAAATAGGACAATCTCAAGGCATAATAGAAGAACCTTTTTAAAAAATAACAAAAAGTTTCCATTACTTTTTTTAAATTTCTGTGCCCTTTGTCTTGTATATAAGTTTATCTGATCTGGGGAGGGGAAGGGAAGCACAGAAATGGGTGGACAGCCATGAAACCCACTAGACACTATGTTGGAATTGAACTATACAACTTGAGGAGTTAGGGAAACCTGGGAGAGAAGAAGGGAGGGAGAATATACACATTACCTGACTTATGTTACCGTAACTCTCTATACGTCACCTTTTCAATAAAATTTTAAAATTTAAAAGAAAATTAAAAATAACAAAAGGGGCCGGGCATCGGTGGCTCACACCTGTAATCCTAAGTACTCAGGAGGATGAGATCTGATGATCATGGTTCAAAGCCAGCCCAGGCAGGAACATCCATGAGACTCTTAATCTCCAGAAAACCAGAAGTGGTGCCATGGCTCAAGTGGCAGAGCACTAGCCTTGAGCTAGAGCTGAAGAGCTAAGGGACAGTGCCCAGGCCCAGAGTTCAAGCCCCACGATTAAATAAATAAGTAAGTAAATCAATCAATCAATCAAAAGGGGAGTTGAGTGGGAAAAAACTAGGAGAAAATGAGGGAGGAGTAACACTGTTCAATAAGAAATACGTTCAACATCTGACATATGTAACTCTAACCTCTCTGTAAATCACCTTTATAATAAAATTTTATAAATGACAAAAGCAAAAAGGTTTGGGTACATGACTCCATTTGAAGATAGAGTATCTGTGAACTGAGCACACAGTTCTGAGTTCAAAACCTGATACCAGCAATAAATAAATAAGAACAAGAAAGAAATGTAAATGGATGAGAAATATATGGGGAAAAGTGGTCAGCATCCTTAGATATGAGGGAAATGCAAATCAAAACTCAGAGATTATCTCATCACAATTAGAATGGGTAGTCTCAGGAAGACTACAATTGCATGCTAGTCAAGAGGTGGAGCAAAAGGAACTTATAAACACTGTTGGTCAGAATGTAAATTAGGACAACCATTTTAGAGAACAGTATAGAGGTTCCTCAAAAATCTAAAAAGAGATCTCAGATGATCCAGCAAGCTCACTCCTGGGTAAAATTCAAAGGAAATGAAATCAGCATAAAGTGAGGTACTTACATACCATAATTATTATGGCACTATTCCTAATAGCGAAGAAGGGTTATTAGTAGATTAAAAAACATAAGCATAGGGGCTGGGAAGGTGACTCAGTGGTAGAGCACTTGCCTTGCATGCTTGAGGCCCTGGGTTCGATTCCTCAGCACCACATAAGCAAAAAGAAAAAAGCCGGAAGTGGCGCTGTGGCTCAAGTGGTAGAGCGCTAGCCTTGAGCTGAAGAGCTGAGGGACAGCGCCCAGGCCCAGAGTTCAGGCCCCACGACCGGACCCAAAAAAAAAAAAAAAAAGCATATACAAAATGAAATATTATTTAACTAGAAGAAATAGGAACTGAAGGACATGAAATGAAATAAGCCAGAGGTAGACAAAAGCCTATATTTTCTCTTTCATATGTGGAAGCTAAAACTAATTGGCCTGACTGTAGACTAGCAATTATTAGAGCCTGGGAAAGATAAGGAAGGAAGGTTAAAGGTGGATAATAAATTTCAAGATATAGTTAAAAAGAAAGAAGAGTTCTGATGGTCCACAGCGCAATGAGATGGCTATATCACACAATAACCTATTTTGCATTTTATAAAAATGTAGAAAAGGGGCTCAAAGTCTCTAAATATGAAGAAATGATGAGAAATTCTACTAGCCCTGATTTGATCAACATATTGAAGGCAAAGGGAGAAATACCACACTGTATCCTATTAATGCGAACAACTAATACACATATTCGTTAAAAGAAAATCCTACAAAATGAGAAGCCGAGAGCAATGCCCACTTCACCAAAAGAGATGAAAATAGAATTATACTCTGAGTCATCTGAAGACTGTTAGAAGAACAATTAGTGTTTTAGATCAATCTTGCCAACATTTTTAATGCCTTCCATTGAAGTACTATTTTACTTCAATTTGTCAGGATTCAAATATCTTTATGAAATAGATGCTGCCCTTCCGTATTCTTGGCAACTTGTGATGAAAAGGACTCGTGCTACAATTTGGGAGGGAAAAATGTATTTCATTATAATTCTAGCAATTAAAAGAATAAGACATTTTGCTGTTGGAAACAAGTCAACTGAACCCACATCTCTCCTATTGATAAGGAAAACCTCCCACTATCAGAACCAGCTCAAGCTATACTGCCAGAACTAGCTTGAAAGTAATTTTCAAGAAACTATAACCATTAGGGTAAATCAAAACCCAATACATCTGTGTTCTACCCAATAAAAGACTTATATCCTATCAGTCAGAGCTCAGAGTTTGGAGTAGGCACTCCTCTGGGCCTGGCAGCATAATAACCCTAAGTTCTCCAACTTTCTGAGTGGTGTTTGGAGCCTTCCCATCATTTTCCTGCAACATTTTGGTGATATGTCCAGGAACCAAGAACAGTCCTGGCCCCTTGAGCCCCGCGTGCAGGCCCCTGCTCATCTAGGAGCAAGCGACATTCCTACGTTTGAACAAGGCGGGGCTAGCTTTGATTGCTCTTTGGGTCCTCTTTCTCCTGGAAGCCTGCAACACCAAAAGATGATACTCACTCAGATTCAGTGGCGAGAGAACCAACTCTGCACCTCTGCTTCTGAATCAGGTTTCTCTGACCCAACCAACTAATCCAACTGTCCCGTCCAATAGGACAGAAGGGAAACTAGTCAACTCCCATGGCCCTTTCTAACCACAGCCGCCAAGTTAGATCCATCTTTTAGAACTCATCAGTTCAGGACTTCTCTTTACAAACAGCCACCAGGTTAGGGAATTCCCAAAGTGTGGGCAGGGATAGTTTTAGCCTCTTTCATGAATATGTTTCTGTGAAACTACTTGTGGCTCCCAGGCCAAAAGCACAGAGTCCAAGTAAGCCCTAACCTGCAGTTCCATGGAGACTTCATATGCCATAATGGTGATTCATGTCATAACACTTTTCAGCCAAGAAGCACCTAAGCTCCTGTGAGGGACATGGCCAGGAGAATGAAACAGGTGAATATATCTTTTCTGACACTAAAATGGGGAAGAACCTAGGTGGGAGTCATTCAAAACCAACAATCATAGATTGTAAGTAGAAGCAGGTGTGGTGACCTTGCATGTAATCCCATCACCCACTAGACCAGGCATTCAGGCTGAGGCTCAAGGCTCACCTGGCTGACTCAGCTCACTCTTAATAATTTTAAAAAGGGCCTGGCTTACTTCACTTAATATAATTTTTTCCAAGTCTTTCCATTTCCTAACAAATGGGGAATGTCATTCTTTCTGATGGAGGCATAGAATTCCATTGTGTATATATACCACATTTTCTTGATCCATTCATCTACTGAGGGGCATCTGGGTTGGTTCCATATCTTAGCTATGATAAATAATGCTGCAATAAACATAGTTGTGCTGGTAGCTTTAGTGTGGTCTTGTTTGTAAGCATTTGGGTAAATGCCCCAAAGGGGGATTGTTGGGTCATAGGGGAGCTCTATATGGAGTCTTTTGAGGAACCTCCATACTGTTTTCCAAAGTGGTTGAACAAGTTTACACTCCCACCAACAATGCAGTAAGGTTCCCTTCTGTCCACAACCCCTCCAGCATCTGTTGTTATTAGAATTCTTGATTATAGCCATTCTAACTGGGGTGAGATGGTATCTCTTTGTTGCTTTGATTTGCATTTTTTTATGGCTAGGGAGGTTGAGCCAGGCCCAAAGAAACATAAGTCCCATGGTTTCCCTTATTTGCAATAACTAGTATATGTCTGAGTCAAGCAGAAAAGGTCAGATAAGGTGATGTTAGGGAAATGAACCTTAAGATATGTATTCAGATGTTTTTTTTGTCTTTCATGTCATTGTTTCTAACAAATTTATAAGATGATTTCTTTGTTGCTTTGTATGCCCCTCCCCCACGGTATAACCCCTGTTTTCACTATATTTGAAGTCGGTATAATTTGTGGAGGGGAAGGGAAAAAAACAAATTGTTTAAATAGGGATACAGGTGGACCCATTGCACCAATGAGATGTACAAGACGTTATGTCGAAAACAAACTTTACAACTTTGGAGGGAAGGGATGGGAAGGGGAAACAAAGGAGGAGGCTACAATGCTTGATAAGAAATGTACTCATTATCTTGCCCATGTAATTGTAACCCCTCTGTACAGTATTTTCACAATAAAAACAATAATTTTTAAAAGGGCTATTTTAGTGATTGCAAAAGCAAGATGACTCCGCAGGCATCTTCGGACCCCCTGGTCTATTGAATGGCTGCCTTGGGCTGCCTTTTGGTATGGATTGGTCCCCAGAAGGCACCCTCCATGTCCCCACTATTAGGAAAGTCTACTGTCTGGTGACAGATGAGCCTGGTCAACCAGGACTTGGACTCCTGGCTATCAGTTGCCTTGGGCATGCCATCTTGGGTCAGTTCTGCATAAACTCACAAGCCCTGTATACAGTGTTATAAAAAAAAAAATCTGGGCCTCAGAAGGAAAAGAAGCTCATTTATCAGAGTGACCCTGAAGAAGAAGCAACTGTGCTTCACAGCTGGTAGGGATGCCTGGGCCATTGGCTGAAAGCCTGCCACCATCAGCCTCACCTCAGCCAGTGGAACCAGACCCCAAGGCTGTGGACTGGTACCTCAGGCCTGCATAGTAGGCTCAGGCTTAGCAAATAGGACTGGACTTCACAAGACTGGTGACTTGGGAAATTTGTTAAAGCAACATAGCAGAGAAAGAGACCACATAGATGATACTACAGGAAGATAGTGCTTAAACCATCTCAATTCATTTCTCTTCTGCCTTTCCAGTTTGAGTGGTTAGAGTCTGGCTTTGGTTTTAATAGGGGGAATTAATGGTCTTTGAAGATGGTTTTCTGACTGGTTGGCCTTTTCTTCTGTTAAGTTCTTCCCAAGCAGCTTCAGAAGTGGCCAGAGTTGGCTCCAGGTGTTCTGATAGTTCATTTTCTCAGTATTGTTCCAGTGGAGCCCTGTAACTGTAACTGTTCTCCAGAAACATGAGGTCAATGGAGATGATGTAAATGCCGGTCCAGCTAGCCTATTCAACATCAGAAGGGGGATTGGTGGAGGCTCCCTGATCAAAGTCTCTTTGTTAACCCAGTATTATGAGATGGAGCAGGGAAGGATTAAACTGGAATCTTTGCTAGAATATTATTAATAGATTGTTAGATTCCCAACTCTTGTGTGTGCTCACATCAGTCAATGGTATAGTTACCAGGCTCAACAGACCAAAGAAAAAGGCTTTGCAAAGGGACTTGAAGAAATGAGAAGTGGTTTCCTATAGATAAGAAAGAATTTGGAGAGTGAAAATTGTCTTAAATGTCTGTTCCAAAGGGGAAAAATTTAGAGAGACCTCAGGGTCTCAGGGTGTTCAGGAAGGTAGCAGATGGTATAAGAATGCCTGCACACTGATCTAAAGACTTTTTTCCTAAGGTCAAAGTCAATGCACTGAAGAAAAAATGTGACGTAAAACTAAGCCAAAGTTCATTTTATGTGTCCGTTTTTGTCAGAGTTTTTCAGATGGTTACCTTTTTAACTAATTAACACTCAAATGTTAATTGTTGCTGTATACTATTTCTGTTCTCTAAGCTGTAGGCCACCTTGAATAAAAGACTGGAAAGGACACCAAGCAGAACTGTGTCCCTGTGTCCCTGTGTTCCTCATTGTAATCAGAAAGGCTTAGTGGCATATGCAATGCAAAGTGAGAGTAAGACAACAGCCCTGCTTTAGTCACTCCTGGGATGACCAATCCACACTTGGCAGAAGCTGAGGATGGCCTTCTGGAATCGAGTATTGGTGATGGCTGATGTGGCTGGACTGTGTATAAAACCTGTAGGATGGATGTCTAGACTGTATATATACAATTCCTGTAAAGATCACCTTTTGTCAACATAACAAACAATGGTACTCTCTCTGAAGTTAAAAATTATGTTTTATAATGTTTATAGTACAGTCCAAAGAAGAATTTTTTTTCTTTGTTCTCTTTTCACTATATACCCTGTGCAAGATGCTCAGGGGTTTAAGATTGATGGAGAAATAGATCTCTGTATTTGAACTTTGGTTTAAACTTGGTTTTCATGATGTAACTAAAAAATTTCCTAAGTTAAAAAAAACCTGTTTTGACCCCCAAGATTCCCCTGAGGAAATGTGGTTTGAACAGGGGGCCCTCTGTTATCAGAGTTTTCCAGGAGCTGCTTGGAGGATGGTTCTCAAAACTAGGCAGGCTCCAGACCTTAACAGCAGGGTGTTCAAATTATTCTGTATGTGCTGCCCCTCATAATTCACTGAAAGAATATTTGCTAGTACATACACATACATACTAGAAAGCAACAAAAGGAAGACTAGTTCGGAAAACTGCCACTATCAGAACTAGCTCAAGCTAGTATTGCCAGAACCAGCTTACAAGTAATTTTTGAGAAACTATAACCATTGGGATAAACCAAAACTCAAACCACCTGTGGTATACCCAATAAAAGGATTGTACTCATGTCAGTTGGAGCTTAGAATTTAGAGTAGGAGCTCCTCTCTTGGCCTAGCTGCATAATATACCTAGCATAATATGACCTAGAAATCCCAGACTTAGTTGTACACTCAAAATACTTGAATGTTATATGCATGAGATACATGATTTTTTATTTTTAATTTTATAAAGGTGATGTGCAAAGAGATTACAGTTACAAAAGTCAGGAAAAGAGTACATTTCTTTTTGCATAATGTCACCTCTTCTCTCACTCCCAGTTTTCCCCAACCCATCCCCACCCACAGATATATAGTATATAGTTCATTTTCAACATCGTGTCTAGTGAGTACCACTGCTGCATTTGTTCAGCATTTATCCCTCCATTTCTGCAGGTACATGAATGTTTATATATAGATACATGCATAGATAGTTACATAATAGATAGATGTTTAGAGCTAGATGGTCTTTTACAAGAGCAAAAAAAACCTGAGAGAAACCAAATATACCTCAACTGAAGAATAAATGAACAAAAATATATGCCAGCAACATAAAACAGTGAAAGATATTATGGCACCAGGAAAATATTAAATCAACAGTAAATGAAATGACTTAGATAAATCTTAGATGACATGCAGTTGAGAGAAGCCAGACGTGAACGTTAAGAGTGTATGTAAAGGGATTAAATGATGATGGTTAGTTCCTAGACAGACATTTCAAGAAAACGTAGTGCATGAGAACAGATGACAGGTGCTGTGATACCAAAGAACTTGGCATAAAAATCCAAGATCACAGAGTGTGCAATAGAATTTGAAGCTAGAAAATCTCCAAAAGCCCATGTGATGGAAGCTTAGTCCTTAACCTAACATTTTAAGTAGGTGATGGAAACTTTAAGTGGTACCTAGTGAGAAATTTTCTGATTGATGGAGGCAAGCTACACAAAGGGATAATGGGCCCCTAGGTTCCTCCTCTTCTTATGCCCAGGCCATGAGGTGAACAGTTTTGCTACCATGTGTCTACCATGATTTACTACCCTACTACAGGCCCAAAAGAAGTACAGCCAACTGACCACAAACTGAAACTTCCACAACTATAAGCCATAGAGGTAGAAAGAAGGTATTTGTCTGATGAGCTAGATAAAATGGGCCTTACCAACCAGGATGTATACATGCTTCCCCCAAATTATTAACATGTCAACATCAGTTAATAGTCTTAATGATGCTTGCAAAGGTCAAGTGAAGGACAAAACAGCAATTACAACAAGATGGCCATAGTGAGGTCAATCTGTATCTGTACAGTAGTACTAGTTGGCAGGGGGCACGGAAAGATCTGGAAATATTCTATAGTTAATCTGTGTATAGATTTCCCAGGAGTATACATGTATAAAAAGTTATTAGGTAGTATGCTACAGATTTATGAACCTAGTTTACACATTTTATTACTCAGCTAAAAAAAAATAGGAAAAAAGGTAGAGTATTGAATCTAACAGTAATGGAATAAAGGCAAGACTCATAGTCTGAGCAGGCATCAGAATCACCTCCTCCAGTCTCCTTTGTTACTTGAGTTACTGGTAACAGAAACAACTGAGAGGAGATAAAGAAGTTATTCTAATATTGGAATTAATAAGGTTTATGAGATTTGTAAATTAAACTTGAACCAAGGTCCTCATTACATTCAAAGAATAGTAGATACATGGTGATTCACAGAAGCCTAGGATATACATGGAGGTCTGGTGTCCTTTCAAATTGCTCCTGAGATCCCTACAAGCCACTGATAGGTAAATGCTTGCTACCAGTAATACAATGTAGATCTACCAGATTTTGAGAAAAAAAAAGTGTTTAGGGAAGAAGCAAGCAAAATAGTGTAACTTTCATCATTTCAGAGCTGTGCTAGTTCTACGAAAATAATCGGTGCTTAATTTAAACATTAACATGAGAGTTTTTAAAAAACAAAATCTTTGACATTCCTCTTGTCAAGATCCTCCACATGGACAATAACAGAGGCTGAGTTTGAACTGCAGAGCATTTACATTATTTTTTAATTATATTGCTATTTTTGTTCAAGGTTCTTAATAATCTTCTTTCACTCACATAGAATACTGAGGAAATCCCTCCCATGCTTCTAAGATAACACCAATTAATTCCCTTCATCAGTGACCCAGAACTGCAGGGCCTCATATTGCAAGCTGAAGATTACCAGTCTTTTGCAGAAGGAATCATTTTTTATTGGTTTCATTAAAACTATTTTGTTACCTTACTATAAAAAGAGCGGTAAGATTATAGCATCATAGAAGAAACAGCTCAAAAAAAAAAGGTCATTACATAAAGGTTGTCTGTACCCTGCTAATGCAGTCACAATAGTTTAAGATAAAAATCTGAGCTTAGTCTAAGTTAAACAAACAGCCTTTCTGTGACTTTACCCCCTCTCAAATTCCTGTAGTGTCTTTATTGAGCCTTCATGGGATAGTCTATTTCCTCCTTTCTGGTTTTGGTTCCAGAAGGTCTCTAGCCAAAGGCAATGAAACTGATCCATGGATGTGGTACCTTTGTACATCTCTCCTGCTTTCCTGCTATCTCAGTTGTACTCTAATTTGATCATGTTAGTGAATATGCAATGAGATGCAATGATTGCAATGAGATGCAACCATGTCCTCCTTTTCTTTATTTTTATTTTATTTTATATTTTTGTGTATAGATCCTGGAGCTTGAACTCAGTGCCTAGATGCTGTCCCTGAGCTTTTTTGCTCACAGCTAGTACTCTACCACTTGAGCCACAGCTCCACTTCTGGCTTTTTTGTGTGTAGCTAATTGGAGAGAAGAATCTCAAGGACTTTCCTTCCCAGGATGGCTTCAAACCATAGTCTTTAGATCTCAGCCTCATGAGTAGCTAGGATTATAGGCATAAGCCACCAGCATTTGGCTCTCTTTCTCTTTTTGAAGCAGAACCCTACACATAGCCCAAATTAGTCATGAACTGAAAATTCTACCCTCAACTTTCCTCCTAAGAGATGAGATTATGGGCATGAGCCACCACACCCAGTCATCAATCATACCCTTGATACCTTTATGCTACAATGCAAAGGACCTGAAGCAATGAGACCTTATGTCTAGCAGATACTTTAATCAATAGAATTGATATTTTTTGTACTTTTATTAGTGGTTAGGTTTCATTGCCAGTATTTCATAAACTCAAGTTAAACTAAGAGTATGGTCTCTGCATAGCCTACATATACACTTTCGAATCCACTGTCCTTGAACCAAATATGTGTGTGTCAACTTGTCTTCCTTTACTGAGACTAGAAGTCTGCTAAGTGTCATGAGCAAATGAAATACACATGACCTGATCCCTGGGCAGACCAAAAGGTCAAAATAACCCTCCAACGTATCTGCTTGCTCTTATACATTTACCCAAATTTCATCTCACCGAAGTGAAGGCAAGCTATCAGCTTCTTAACCTGTCAGCCCAGGAAATAATAAATAGATGGACTGTGAAACCTTGCTTGTATGGGGTTCTTCACTCTTTATTTTAACATCAATCCCAGAGTACTAAAGATATAACTAAAGTAACTAGTAACAAGTAGCAAGTAACTAAAGATGGTTGCAGGCAGAGTTCTATAAAAATATATCATCTCAACAGAGCTATTTAGTATTTGGTATGTCAACATGACTATTTAGTATTACCTCCTTTAGAGGTGGTCTTCTGGTTATTTTAATTGTTTAGTACTGAATTGTTACATTTTTCCTTACTCACACCTGCAGAGATCATTTAGGTGTCTTCCTGACAGCTCTGCTGGTCAAGAACTCACTAAATAGTAAAGATACAACACATTCTGGGAGACAGGAGACAGGAAAGGAATGTGGTCAGTAACTTACAAATCACATGCTATTACAAAGAGGTATTAAGTGTTCATTTCTTCATCACATTGTGTATAAGTAACCAGTAAGCAATAAGGATTTATTTCTTTTTCCTTTTAACTTTCTATAGACCAGCAGAGCCTGAAAACATACCTCCTACATGACATTGATTTTGTTTCTCACTCAATTGTATAGACACAATAAAGTCACAAAAGTGTTTTCATATTGTAATTTAGTCCAGAGATGACTTTACTCTGTTCAGTTGTTTCTTGGTAAGGAGCACTAGCATGGAGTATCCTTTTGTAACTACATTGTTCACCTCTTCCTCTCCCTCTCCTTCTCTCTCTCCCTCTCCCTCCTCCCTCCCCCCCTCTCTCACTCTCTCTCATGGAAAGAAAACTCCCTGAAGGCTGCAAAGTTAGCAAGCAACCAGAATGTCACAGATGTTTGTGGTTTGTGACAAGGTAGTGGCTGACATTTCAAATGTGTGTTATCTCCACCAGGAACTGCACCATGACTTTACTGTGCATCTAGAAAGCAAAACCCACCAAGTATTCTCCTCCAAAATAGATGTTTATGATTTATCCATGCTTTTCCAGAATACAAGTATTGTTTAGCTTATAGACAAGCTCTATGAAATCTCATTCAAGCCTTAAAGAAATTTAGAACTGGAAAGAAAGCTTTTAAAGCCATCAAAATTATTTTATAGACCTAGTAAGATTGAAACCAGTCAACCGGTGGCAAATTCGGGATAGGTATGATGTGCCTGACACCCAGCCCTATATTCTTTATTTGCTTTTTATTCTATCCCTTGAGAACTGGTCCTTACAGAGCTGAAACTCCCATTTGTTGGATGCCACATTGATGCATAGATACAGTGGTTGATATTGTAGGAACCACCTACAAGTGCCTAGAGTTTAATGTGAGGAGCTCAGGTATCAACTAGTTTGGGTTGGTAATGATAATAGTTAAGTGATTTTTAGGCCACCTTTATGAAACTGAAGGTGAAGTTTGTGTGTTGATATATTATGAGATCATGGTGAGGCTATCATTGAAAAACTCAGTTGCAAAGAAAATAGCATTCTAATTTCATGGTGTATTCTTATTCCCATTCTTTCAAAAGAGAAAAAAAGAAAATTCTATATTTAAAATATGCAGTATGAGCTGGACACTAGTGGCTGGTGACTATAATCCTAGCCACTCAGGAGGCTAAGCTCTGAAGTTTGAGGTTTGAAACCAACCCAGGCAGACAAACTTCAGAGACTTATATCTCCAGTTAATGAGTAAAAAGCCAGAAGTAGAGGTGTGGCTCAAATGGTAGAGGACCAGGTACAAAAATTGTGTCCTGAGGAAAATCCTAAGCTCGTGAAGCTAAAATAAGAAGGAGGAAAATAAAAGGAGGAAGGTGAGGTCAGAGATGGGTGAGAATGCTTAAAGGGGTGGCATTTATCAAGATGCACTATCGTGAAAAATTGCTTTGTCAAATGGCAACTCCTTTGTACAACTTCTTGAAGATAATAAAATATTAATATTAAAAAAATAAAATAAAATAATAAGAGGAGGAGGAGGAGGAGGAGGAAGAGGAGGAGGAGGAGGAGGAGGTGGTGGTGGTGGTGGTGGAGGAGGAGGAGGAGGAGCAAGATTATTACTGACTTTTTTTGCCTCTACATTTTTTTCCAGTTTGACCTTGCAGTGACTGCTGAGATGCTTCTCTGTTCTCCATGTACACCTTATTCTAGTTTGCACTCCAATTCTTAGTCCCACTACTGCCAGAGATATAAAAGATCCATCATCAGAAGGACACATCATTTCTAGGCAAGGCTCACATTTATTACAACCTGACAAAGGTATTTCTTAAATCAAATGTAAGCAGGAAAGAGACAAGGGATACAGTGTAGTAAAGATGTGAGATTTATGACATCAGATCAGGGCTTAAAATAAATGTTCTGAGTCCAACTCAAACAACAAATCTAAAGAATGACCATCAAATCAACAGCAAAGGGAACACAAGATCTATATGCTCCTGAGTAAGTTAAAGAAACCCAAGATACCACTCTAATATAGATTTTCAAGTCTTCCCAGCACCCGAATATCTCTTTATGCAACCTAGATAACCCTAAGAATATCTCTAATTACTTCTTTCTCTTTATCCAAAAAAAGGTTAATACTATTTATGTAGTTATGAAACTCATGGGCTAAAAAGAATAAAGATGCTTATTTGTTTAAATACTGCCGAGTTGATTTCTTGAATTGTTGCAGAATACGAAAATGATGTTATTTGGCAAAAAAAAAATCTGACCAAAGAATCACCCAAATACCCAAAAATGTAGTAGGGAGATTCTTACAATAAATGGAGCAAGAAAGCTTTCAACTTCTTTTCTATACTACTTTTAGTTTTTCTTGCCTGTACCTAAAGCACAGTGTATAAACAGCCATCCTCAAGAAAGAAAGAGAGAAACTAAGTTAAGCTAATAAAGAATCCAGCAGGGTTTATCCAGTGAGGAAAGGAGGTCTAGCTCAAATCTTGTCCAAGAAAATTGAGAGCTGGGATTTGGACGGGGACAGATACAGAGAAGAAGAAAAAAATAAAACAGGTACTGTTTCATCCTTAAACCAAAACTCATAGAAATGGGATAAAGATGGGAAAACTGAGTGACAGGTTGGAAATTTGCTAATAATGAGATGTCTGTTTCCCTGGAGGCACCCCATCATGTCAGAGCAGCCTGGATCACGCTGGAGATGCTGTTTCAGAAAGAATTGCTTCCCCCCTCAGCTCATTTCACTGACAATGAGCATTTCTAGTTGAGTGCAAGAAGACATGAAGGGCATCTTTTTTTCCTTAAGAGGAAATTGAACCTATACATTGTGAGATACATACTGTTTACTTAGTTCACATGTGTCATTGCCTTCCATCATTATTTAATATTTACTTAATAAGATTTTCCTAGGACAGCACTCAAATATATTCTGACTGGTTTTAGAATTTAATATGAAAGACTTCAGCTGAATAATGTTGTGCAGAAATCTTGACTATATTAGCAACAGTTAGCCTTTCAATAGAAATTCCAACGGATTTTGTCTGGGCAATCCCAAAGAGACATCATAATGTTCTAAAAAAAAAAAAAAGCAATTGTTTGTATAACAAAAATATGAATTAAATTAGGAGTAAGACCCAGTAGTTTATAAATCAATTTCAAATATCAGTCTTTTTTTTATTGTGAAAATACTGTACAGAGGGGTTACAATTACATGGGCAAGATAGTGAGTACATTTCTTATCAAGCATTGTAGCCTCCTCCTTTGTTTACCCTTCCCATCCCTTCCCATCCTCCCTTCCCCCCACCCAATCCTCCCCCCCCCCAAGTTGTAAAGTTCATTTTTGACATGACAACTTGTACTTCTCATTGTTGCAACCGGTTCAACTATATCCTTAAACGACTTGTTTTTCCCCATTTCCTCCACAGGTTATACTGACATCAAATATAGTGAAAGCAGGGGTTATGCTGTGGGGGAGGGACATACAAAGCAACAAAGAAATAATCTTATAATTGCGTTAGAAACAAATGCATGAAAGAAAAAAAACATTTAAAATACATATCTTAGGGTTCATCAAATATCAGTCTTGCCATGAATCTGTCTCACAACAAATGTTTCTCATTCATTCTAGCTGTCATTCTCCTCAAAGCAACCTTCCCTCTTCTAATACCATTGGTCTATTTGGGTGCCACTCACACCTTTCAGAAACCTGAGGGACTCATCTTCTGTCTTTATTTTTTGTTTACTGTACTTAGGTTTTACTGGAAACTGTCTGCATTAATCTGTACTTTCCCCTTTTACCTTTCAAGCCGTCAGTCTTATTTGGTAAGTTATTACTAGAGGTTTCTCAGTAAGAGGTGTGAAAAATACAGTATTTTTTAAAGAGATCTCTTATGAATGTATAAAAAAACAAGATAAGCGGAATTGTAGTCCTTGAGAGGCTTTGTATGTGAGTGTTGGGGAGCTGGAGTCCTGGGAATATGAGCAGGTGGAAAAGAAGAAGATGAGATTTTTCCTGGAATGAAATGTCTGCAGAGTTTGAGCACGTCACCTATACTTTTACCTTGTATTTCCCTACATGGACCACTGAGGTATTTCTCATTTTGCCTCATCTCACTCATCCTCTTCAGTATCTTCCCTAATGGTCCCAACCAGGCACCTAAAATCAGTGTCTGAACTCAATCAATCTTTCTGGTTCCAGATGGAATTATTCGATTATTCCAGAAGAAATTATTTGATACACAAACTGCATCCTTACAATGTTTAGAAGGCTCTCAACTTCAGTTTCAACAAATGGAATGGAAGAAAATCCTTTCAATAGAATCTGTTATCAGATTTCAGGAAAAAAGAAAACAAAAGGAGGGTATAAAAAAAAATGATAGCTCTTACCCTGGATGGAAAAATAGAAAGAAACTTCCCAGAAAGGAAAAGAAATCAGTAACTTTTCTTTCAGATAACCCAAAACTTCTTTACTGATTAAAAATGATAAAATTGAAAACTTTCCAATTGAAAACATTTTCCCCTTGCTTCATGACTTCATAACCTTCCTAGTGCATTAATGCTTTTGAGATCATTTGTTTAAACATTTGTCAGTGAATTATCACATGGAATCCTTTGTTTTGTGCTGCAATTCTTACAACAGCACTGAAATAGAGGTCCTTCTGTATTAGCAGGTTCCAATGTCTTCAGGAAGCACAGAGGGTTTTTGGTTTGGTTTGGTTTGGTTTTCCTCAATTAATCATGAAGAATGTCTGTCTTGGAAGCAGGACAACATTTACAATGTTCCCCAGAGTATTCCATGAGGTCATCTTGAGGAAACACGAGGTGAAAAGAAAGGTGTTTTTGTTTTAAATTAAAGTGAGAGGAGCCCTCTGGCTGTGCGCGTCCTGGGAGCCGCCGCCGCCGGAGCTGCGGACCGAGCCGCGGACAGCAGAGGCTTCGCTGCATGTCCATGCATCCCCGAACACATCTCTGTTGATCAGAAATGTGGTGGACGATACCAGGTCTGAAGATGGTCGTTATGGCCCTATAGTTGCTGTGTATGTTCCACTTGATTTCTACGATCGACGTCCAAGAGGATTTGCCTATGTTCAATTTGAGGATGTTCGTGATGCTGAAGATGCTTTCCATAATTTGGACAGAAAATGGATTTGTGGATGTCAAATTGAAACAGAGTTTGCACAGGAAGATCAGAAGACACCAAACCAAATGAAAGCCAAGGAAGGGAGGAATGTGTACAGCTCTTCACGTTAGGATGACTATGACAGATACAGACGTTCTAGAAGCCGAAGTTATGAGCAGAGGAGATCAAGAAGTCGGTCTTTTGATTACAGCTATAGAAGATCTTACAGTCCCAGAAACAGTAAACCGACTGGAAGAGCATGGCGTAGCAGAAGCCATTCCGACAATGATAGATTCAAACACCGAAATCCATCTTTTTCAAGCTCAAAATCCAATTCAAGATCATGGTCCAAGTCCCAGCCTAAGAAAGAAATGAAGGCTAAATCTCGTTCTAGGTCTGCATCTCACACCAAAACTAGAAGCACCTCTAAAACAGATTCCAAAACACATTGTAAGTCTGGCTCAAGATAGAAAAGGAATCAAGAAAAAACAACCACCTAGATCCAAATCTTAGTCAAGATCATAGTCTAGGTCTAGATCAAGGTCGTGGACTAGTCCTAAGTCCAGCGGCTACTGATGGTATAAACCATGATACTTTCTAGGCACATATCACGCATTTATTCATAGTTTGGTACTTAAATTATCAGGAATACAATGTTGCAATGATGCATAAAAACACTTGTTAGTTTTCTCTGAACCAGGCAATGGTTATAATTAAAATGATATGGTATTGAGTAGCCACTCTTAAGAGTCTGGTTTGTTTAATGTTATGGGCAGCTACCCATTTGTGGATCTCTGTATATTTTTGGAAAGATTCTCATTTTTTATTCTTGAAGTCTTGGTGAAAAGATTTGGTTGACCATAATTTGCAACATTGTCTTATTAAAATACATTTTCATATTAATATTTGGTAGAACTGTTAACCTAGAGATGTAGCTTGCTAATAAGATAGAATGATACAAAAGTGAAGTTGTAGCCACATTACAACACTTCCTGCTCAGACACATTTAGGTTCAGGGTGGACCTTTACACCTTGTGAAAATGTCTAGGCCTGTGATTATTTATGATGCAGTGTGGAATAGTTCTTTTGTTACCCCATTGTTGTGGAGAATGATGCCAACTGGGTCAAATAGCATTTTCAGGAAAATTTGAGTTTTTCACCGAAACAAGTGGAGTCTTCACTGTTTTGTTTTCTAATTTTTTTTTTCTGGTTTCTAAAATTTGAAACAGAAAATTCCCTTTAAGACTTGAATTTGTCAACAGCAGAAAAAATTTTAAGGAGAAAGCGTTTTTAATGTAGTCTCCAATTTAAAGAATATCATTACTTAGTTTTCTTACTGCTATTAGAAGCATTAGATAGTTTTAAAGTAGGTTGTGTGTGTATGTGTGTGTAATGTGTAGTGTAAAAATAACTGAATTTTGATGCTCAGAGCACTTTGCACGTGCATTTGCATCAAAGTCTGCCTGCCTCTTTGGGGGGAACTTGTTCTTCACACCTCAGTTTATTTAATGTGAGGCAAGTTGAAAGACACATTCCAGCTGATTCTGAGGTGCCATGAAACTTAAAATAATTTTGGAAAAAGGATTCGCTTTAAGCAAGAGCTTCATCTCTTAGTTTTTGATTATCAATTATCAATTATCTGACTCAAATGAGAAAGTAATACTCTTAATTATTTATAATTTCTAGTCTTTCTCTGAAACATTAGAGAAGTAATTAAAAGTGACTTGAAATGTCCTGGGTCATTTCAGAATAAAATTTAGCATTTTTGAAAAGCTCAGATATGAGTAAGAAATGTGTTGGGGAAATGATTGCTTTTGGGGTTACTTCTTTAAATTTTGGTTTTAGAAGTCTAGGCCCTGCCTGTTTAAGAACAAAGATTTTTTTAATACTGTTTGTGGAATGTGTTTAAAGGATTGATTCTAGAACCTTTGTATATTTGGTAGAATATCTAACTTTGATTTATTTACTGTTTGCAGTTAATGTTCATGTTCTGCTATGCAATCATTTATATGCATGTTCCTTTAATTTTTTATACATTTTCCTGGATGTGTAGTTTAAACAACAAAAAAACTCTATTTAAAACTGTAGCAGTAGTTTGCAGTTCTAGCAAAGAGGAAAGTTGTGGGGTTAAACTTTGTATTTTCTTTCTTATAGAAGCTTCTAAATATTTATATGTTCTTTTTAACAAATATTGTGTATAACCTTTAAGACAGCAATGTTTAGATCAAAAACAAGACCCAGCTTATTTTCTGCTTGCTGTAAACTAAGCAAACATGCTATAATAAAAACAAAATGAAGGAAAAAAATTAAAGCTCCAAATTAACAAAGTTATAGTCTGTTCTAGATGCATAGTGGTTAAAATGAATGAAGCCTGAAGTCACAATTGCTAATGAGGCTGTCTCACACAGCACCAAGATGACAAATCAAGCTTTCTTCCATTCTTACAGAAAGATATGCAGCTATCATTATTCTCTTAACCCATCTTCCTGCACAACTTCTAATGAAAGTGACATTTTAATGAGAGAAATATTATACAAATAAAGTATATTGGAATAGCTAGTTCCCTTGTTAGAAAGAAGTCTTCAGACTGTAATGCGAAGAATTTGAGCAGTCAATAAATGAACATGAGAGGAAGCAGAGAATTAGGGAGATGAAGAATTAAGAGTGGGAAATTAAGATTATTAATACCATACTCTATCTCATACAGAAAAATACGCTCAAGTGCACTGAGATGTGATATTGTTTTCTATATAATAATTACAAATTTTCAACTGTCTTTCAGCTGAATAATAAATTATAGTATGGTCAAAAGAGTGATTAAATAAGGCTATACCAAATCAATGGGTTTAATCTACCAACCCTAATTTTTTAAAAAAGGATTCCAGGACAGAAAGGACCATCATATGATTTATTTACATAAGGCTATTTTTGAAAAGCCAGGAAGTTGTTAATAAAAAACACTGGTTATTAATATTATTATTAAAATAAATTTAAAAAATAAAAGTGATGGCTCTAACTTCTAGGAAGTGAGGGATGCTAATTAAGGGAGACCATGAAATGGGTTTCTGAGGAGCAATTGTCTAGTTATATATGGAGCTTATGCTGCTCTCATGGATAGTCACTTTGTTGGTAACTTAATGACCCATCAGTTGTTGCTTTACCACTGTTTTAGATATTGTATTCCACAATTTAAAAAAGTGTTAAAGGGCTAGGTATTGGTGGCTCACACTTGTAATCTTAGCTACTCAGGAAACAGATCCGAGGTCATGGTTCAAAGTCAGCTAGGGCAGGAAAGTCCATGAGACTCTTATCTCTACTACTTAAAAAAAAAAGCCAGAAATTAGGAAAGCAACTCCATTTGTAATAGCCCCACAAAAAATAAAATACCTAGGAATTAACTTAACTAAAGAAGTGAAGGACCTCTATGATGAAAACTTTAAAATCTTGAAAAAGGAAATCAACACAGAACTAAAAAAATGGCAAAGCCTCCCTTGCTCCTGGATTGGAAAGATTAACATCGTGAAAATGGCAATACTTCCCAAGGCTATCTACAAATTCAACGCAATACCTATCAAAATTCCAACCTCATTCTTCAAGGAAATAGAGGAGGCAATCCAAAAATTCATATGGAACAATAAAAGACCCTGAATAGCAAAAACGCTCCTCAATGGAAAGAACACTGCTGGAGGAATATCAATACCAAATTTCAAACTCTACTATAAAGCCATAGTAATCAAAACAGCTTGGTATTGGCATAAGAACAGACCTCAGGACCAATGGAATAGAATTGAAAACCCAGAAATGAACCTACAGACCTATAGCCATTTAATCTTTGATAAGGGAGCTAAAAAATATAGAATGGAAGAAAGACAGCCTCTTCAGTAAATGGTGCTGGCAAAATGGGTTAACTACATGTAGAAAACTAAAGCTAGATCCTTATATATCACCCTGCACCAGAATCAACTCCAAATGGATCAAAGACCTTGAAGTCAAAGCAGACACTCTGAAAACATTACAGGATGGAATAGGAGAAACCCTAGGTCTCCTTGGCTCAGGCCGAAATTTTTTGAATAGAGACCCGGAAACACAACAAATCAAAGAAAGGTTGGACAAATGGGATTGCATAAAGTTGCAGAGCTTCTGCAGGGCAAATGACATAGCTAGCAAGATCAATAGAAAGCCCACGGCTTGGGAGAAGATCTTTACTAGCCATACAAGGGACAAGGGTCTCATATCTAAAATATACTTGGAACTCAAAAAATTAAACCCCCCAACAACAAATCCTCAAAGAAACAACTGCCCAATAAATAAGTGGGTGAAAGACTTAAAGAGAAACTTCTCTGAAGAGGAAAGAAGGATGGCCAATAGACACATGAAGAAATGTTCAACATCCCTAGCCATAAAAGAAATGCAAATCAAAACAACATTGAGATATCACCTCACTCCAGTTAGAATGGCAAAAATCAAGAACTCTAACAACGACAGATGCTGGAGGGGATGTGGACAGAAAGGAACCTTACTTCATTGTTGGTGGGAATGTAAACTTGTTCAACCACTTTGGAAAGCAGTATGGAGGTTCCTCAAAAGACTTCACATAGAACTCCCCTATGACCCAGCAATCCCACTTTTGGGCATTTACCCAAAAGTTTACAAACAAGACCACACTAAAGCTACCAGCACAACTATGTTTATTGCAGCATTATTTACCATAGCTAAGATATGGAACCAACCCAGATGCCCCTCAGTAGATGAATGGATCAAGAAAATGTGGTATATATACACAATGGAATTCTATGCCTCCATCAGAAAGAATGACATTGCCCCATTTGTTAGGAAATGGAAAGACTTGGAAAAAATTATATTAAGTGAAGTAAGCCAGGCCCAAAGAAACATAGGTCCCATGGTTTCCCTTATTTGCAATATTTAGTATATGTATGAGTCAAGAGGAAAAGGTCAGATAATATGATGTCAGGAAAATGAACCCTTAGATATGTATTTTAATGTTTTTTTTCTTTCATGCATTTGTTTCTAACGCATTTATAAGATTATCTCTTTGTTGCTTTGTATGTCCCTCCCCCACAGTATAACCCCTGCTTTCACTATATTTGATGTCAGTATAAATTGAGGAGGAGATGGGGAAAAACCAGTTGTTTAAGGATACAGGTGGACCTGTTGCAACAATGAGAAGTACAAGTTGTCATGTCCAAAACGAGCTTTACAATGTCGGTGCAGGGGGGGGGTGGGGGAGGGGGGGAATGGGGGGGAAGGAGAAGGATTGGGATTGGGGGGGAAGGGGGAGGCTGGGAAGGGATGTGAAGGGTAAACAAAAGGAGGAGGCTGCAATGCTTGGTAAGAAATGTACGCATTATCCTGCCCATGTAATTGTAACCCCTCTGTACAGTATGTTCACAAATAAAATAAAATATAAAAAAAAGCCAAAAGTAGAGGTGTGGCTCTAATGGTAGGTCCTGAGTTCAAGCCCCAGGACTGACACAGAAAAAAAAAGTAAAGCATTAAAAGACTAAAGGAAAGATATACATGTCCCTCTTTTAAATTCTGAACATTTAAGCAACAACTGAACAGAGAGGGGGAAAGTTACCATATTCATGTTCAGCAATAGAAGAAAATAAATATCCTCGTTCTCCAAAATGTGGAAGGACTACAATTCTATTATGTGAAATACAGCTAAAAAGTATTGGTCAATTGTGAGAGAGCAAGGGAAGGGGTAATATTGTCCAAAAATGTATTCTTTTCCTGACTGTAACCCCTTTGTACATCACCTTTATAATAACAATTTAATTTTTTTAATTTTAAAAGTATTGATCAACAAGGTACCTTATACTTATAAACTGACATGTTAAACTGAAACCCCTTTGTATAACTACTTAAAAATAATAATGAAATAATGATAATAATTATTTAAATGTACCTGGTTGCCTCTTTAGAATCAAGAAACATGAAGAAGGCAATGTCCATTATTTTAATAAGTTCTGTATTGTGAAAATACCATACAGAGGGGTTACAATTACATGAGCAAGGTAATGAGTACATTTCTTATCAAGCATTGCTGCCTCCTCCTTTGTTTTTCCCCTACCATCCTTGACCTCCCATCACCAAGAAATGTTCATTTTAATTTCCTATAACTAATTGCCTTTCTGAATTGTGTGTGTGTGCATACTACTTTTAAGTAATTTGGTATTTTTTGGTTGGTCATAGGACCTGAACTCTGGGTCTGTGCGTTGTTTTCACTCTTCAGCTCAAGGCTAGCACTCCATCACTTGAGCCACAGCAGCACTTCGGGTTTTCTGGTTTTCTGAGTGGTTTACTGAAGATAAAAGTCTCATGGACTTTCCTGCCTGGGCTGGCTTTGAACCACAATCCTTAGCTCTCAGCCTCCTGAGTAGCTAGGATGACAGGCGTGAGCCACCAGTGCCCATCACTAATTTAATTTTTAAAGGATTATAAAATCAGTAAGAAGTATTTTAAAACACATAGTTGTAATAGCATCAGAAAGCCCTCAAGTGTGGAGGCTGGACCAAACTTCACTGAATTAATCTTCAGACTTGGTGTCTCTAGAGGAGAGAGAAAGTACACTCCTCCCACATCACTCTCTGTTCTCTTCTAGAACCTTCTAGAGGTTTCATGAATGACTTCATTTTATTCATGGAAGTTTTAGGAAGACTTTATTTTAGTGAAACAGCATAAAGTAAAGAGAAATGGAGAGACATTTCCTACTTCCCAGTAGTAAACAGGAGTATAACTCAAAATTATGATTTATCCATGGCCTTAATGCTTTCTTTTTAAAAAAATAAGCTTTTTATTGTAAAAATACTGTACAGAGGGGTAATGAGTACATTTCCTATCAAGCATTGTTGCCTCCTCCTTTGTTTGTCCCCTACCATCCCTTCCCTCCCACCTCCACAACTACCCGCTCCTAAATTATGAAGTTCATTTTTCAACATAGTGTCTTCTACATCTCATTGTTACAATGGGTCAACCTGTATCCCTACTTAAACATTTTGTTTTTTCCCTTCCCCGCCCCAAATTAAACCGACATCAGATACAGTGAAAACAGGGATTATACCGTGGGGGATGGACATACAAAGAAACAAAAAAATCACATGGTACAATATAAATAATGTTAGAAACAATAGCAAGAAAAAACCATTGTGTCCCTATCTTGGGGTTCATTTCATTTAACTTCATCTTATCTGGTCAAATGTACATAGCTTTTGACCTTTTCTAATTGTCCCAGACATATACCAGTTATTGCAAATAAAGGAAACCATGAGACCTATGTTTCTTTGGGCCTGGCTTACTTACGTAATATAATTTTTTCCAAGTCTTTCCATTTCCTTACAAATGGGGCAATGTCATTCTTTCTGATGGAGGCATAGAATTCCATTGTGTATATATACCACATTTTCTTGATCCATTCATCTATTGAGGGGCATGTAGGTTGTGTCCATATCTTAGCTATGGCAATAAATATAGTTGTGCTGGTAGCTTTAATGTGGTCTTGTCTGTAAACATTTGGGTAAATGCCTAAAAGTGGGATTGTTGGGTCATATGGGAGCTCTATGTAGAGTCTTTTGAGGAACCTCCATACTGCTTTCCAGAGTGGTTGAACAAGTTTACACTCCCACCAACAGTGCACTAGGGTTTCTTTCTGGCCACATCCCCTCCAGCATCTGTTGTTATTAGAGTTCTTGATTATAGCCATTCTAACTGGGTGGAGGTAGAATCTCAATGTTTTTTGATTGGCATTTCTTTTATGGTTAGAAAGGTTGAGTGTTTCTTCATGTGTCTATTCACCATTCTTATTTCCTCTTCAGAGAAGTTTCTCTTCAAGTCTTTAGCCCACTTGTTTATTGGGCAGTTGTTTCTTTGAGGATTTGTTGTTGGGGGATTTAATTTTTTGAGTTCCAAGTATATTTTAGATATGAGACCCTTGTCCGTTGTGTGGCTAGTGAAGATCTTCTCCCAATCTGTGGGCTTTCTATTGATCTTGCTAGCTATGTCCTTTGCCATGCAGAAGCTCTGCAATTTCATGAAATCTCATTTGTCCATCCTTTCTTTGATTTGTTGTGTTTCTAGGCCTCTATTAAGAAAATTTCTGTGTCAAGAAGACCTAGGGTTTCTCCTATTCCGTCCTGTAATGTTTTCAGAGTGTCTGCTTTGACCCCGAGGTCTTTGATCCATTTGGAGTTGATTCTGATGCAGGGTGATATATAAGGATCTAGCTTTAGTTTTCTACAAGTACTTAACCAATTTTGCCAGCACCATTTACTGAAGAGCGTGTCTTTCTTTCATTCTGTTTTTTTAGCTCCTTTATCGAAGATTAGGTGGCTATAGGTTTGTGGGTTCATTTCTGGGTTTTCAGTTTTATTCCATTGGTCCTGAGGTCTGCTCTTATGCCAGTACCAAGCTGTTTTGATTACTATGGCTTTGTAGTAGAGTTTGAAATTTGGTATTGATATTTCCCCAGCACTGTTCTTTCTGTTAAGGATCATTTTTGCTATTCGAGGGCATTTATTGTTCCATATGAATTGTTGGATTGCTTCTACTTCATTGAAGAATGAGGTTGGAATATTGATAGGTATTGCATTGAATTTGTAGATAGCCTTGGGAAGTATTGCCATTTTCATGATGTTGATCCTTCCAATCCAGGAGCATGGGAGGTTTTTACACTTTCTAAGTTCTGCTTTGATTTCCTTTTTCAGGTTTTTACAGTTTTCATCATAGAGGTCCTTCACTTCTTTAGTTAATTCCTAGATATTTTATTTTTGTGGGGCTATTATAAAAGGAGTTGCTTTCCTGATTTCAGCCATGCTCTTCTCATTGTTGATATACAGGAAAGCCATTGATTTTTTATACCCTGCTACTTTGCCAAAGTTTCTAATCAGCTCAAGTTATTTGAGAGTGGAGTCTATGAGATTCTTTAAATACAAGATCGTGTCATCTGCAAAGAGGGAGAGTTTTACTTTATCTTTCCCTATTTGGATCCCTTCTGTGTTTGTATCTTGTCTTATTGCTGTAGCTAGGCATTCTAATACTAAATTGAAGAGAAGTGGAGAGAGTGGACATCCTTGTCTCGTTCCTCACTTTAGAGGAAATGGCTTTTGTTTTTTGCCATTAAGTATAATGCTGGCTGTAGGTTTGTCATATACAGCCTTTATTGTATTGAGGAATGTTCCATGGTTTCCTAGTTTTTCCAGAGCCTTCATCATAAATGGGTGTTCAGTCTTGTCAAATGCTTTTTCTACATCTATTGAAATAACCATGTGGTTCTTATCCTTGCTCTTGTTGATGTGATGGATTATATTAATTGATTTGCATATATTGAAACCACTTTGCATCCCTGAAATGAATCCTGTTTGATTGTGGTGTATGCTTTTTTTAGATGAATTGTTGACATCGATTGGCCCAAATTTTGTTGAGAAGTTTTGCATGGATGTTCATCAAAGAAATAGGTCTATAGTTCTCTTTCTTTAATGAGTCCCTGCCTGGTTTTGGGATGAGGGTTGTGATGGCTTCATAAAAAGAGTTTGGTAGTGAACTTTCTCTTTCAATTTCATTGAAGAGTTGGAGAGTATTGGTGTGAACTCTGCTTTGAAGGCCTTGTAGAATTCCACTATAAGTCCATCTGGCCCTGGACTTTTCTTAGATGGGAAGTCTCTTATTGCTATTTCTATTTCAATGCCTGATATGGGTTTGTTAAGTTGGTTTAACTCATCTTGGTTTAGTTTCAGCATGTCGATATTTGTTAGGAAATCGTCCATTTCTTCCAGATTCTCAAACTTATTAGCATAAGGGTTTGAGAGGACTTAATACTTTCTGAGCTGGAAAATACCAGTGATCATGTCATCACTGTGATGTCATCAAATGATCATGTGGTCTTCCAATCATAAGATAGTTTTTCTGGGTTGTTGAGCAATGCTAATTATTCTACAACATGGAGATGTAATCTAGGAGATGTGATCTAGCCCTACCAATACAAAGAGGCAATACGTAAACTTTAGTACTTCACTTTGTCAAACATCTTTTCCAGTTCTTTCCCTTTACCCATTCACATTCATGAATTCTCTGTCATTGCTCTGTACACAAAGAAAAGGAAAAGAAGACTTTTATTGTAATAGGAGTCTTAAAATTCCCAGGATATACTTCTCAATTTTTTTAAGAAATAAAGATGGCTTATTACCATGCTAGTAGCAGTCTTTACAGAGCCTTCAAAAATCCAAAGACCTATCACTGATTAGATTGCCTGTCTGCTAACAGGACCAACTGTAACCTTCACATCTCTCAAGGGCTATAGAGGCTCTATTGACTCTCAGAAGACTTAGATAGAAAAGAACTTATAGACCTGAAAATCTGATGCTGTATTTTATTGTTCCTGGCTAACCTCTCTCTAAAAGAATGAGAAGGAAGCTCTATTATATAAGAAAAACTGGATCTGTGTGGGTGGGGTAAGACCGTTCAATGAGCACATGATTCTGAAACTAGAATATTTTGCTGGAAGTGAAAAATACCAATAGAACCTGCACAGTAGAGACCAAACTACTTCGTTTCTAACTTTGGAAGGAGAGGAAAGAGTAAAGGACAAGAGAGAAACAGAAGAGGAGAGACAAGAGAGATAGTGAAACAGAGCAATAGAAAGAGGAAGATCTTCCTGGGGTTCATTGTCTTATATTATTTCAGCCTGCCAAAGTAACAAAGGTTTCCCCTGGCCCTGTAACAATATTAACAATTTATATTACTGAAAATATAGAGTGAAATGGGGAAATTTTTTCTCTAAATTTCCTTTAGAGTCTTCGGCTTTCTTTCATTCTCAGATACATTCCGTGGGTGACACATCCATAGGCATATATTATTAGAATAGCAACTAGAGGGCAGCATGATTGGTTATTTTATTCAAAATCTAAAATTTAGACAACATTTTATACACAGTTAAACTCCTCAAGCAAAACAGACTTTGAAAGAGAAAAGGCTCTGCCAGGAAACATTGGATGTTGTTCATGAAGCATTTCTTTGTTATATGTAACACCTTTTCTTACCGCTCTTACCAGAAGACATTAGTCATTTTCTTTCTGAACAAAAGCAGAAGAAAACAATAGCAGGGAGCATTTGCTAGTCATACATTGAATCCATCCCAAAATAGATACAAGTTCATTTGAATAACAGCTCATTAATTCTATGCTAGTTGTTGCCTTTAAGTTTAATGAGGAGAAATACCAAATACTTGTAAAAAATTATACAATCATATTCATTTTGCCATATTGTACATTCGGTTAAATTAAACAACGAACTCTTTACCAGACAGTGAAATCTAATTCAAATGCAGTGAACTACAGATAACGTTGCTATGAGCATCTAAAGCTTCTGCTTAAAACAAAACAAAGAAAAAAAACCACCAGCTTTTATCAAATGAGATAAATGACTCATTTCATGCTACATTGCTTATTAAAAATAACATCCAGCACCTTTTATTTTAATGACTAATTTTCGAAGTACCTGGAGATGCCCTGAACTGTCAAAACTTCTTGCTCTCAAAACTGGCTACCTGGGCCACTAAGCCACTAAGATTCTTGAGTTTGGTCATTGCTATCTATGTCAGCCCCACATTGATTGTGGGAATCAGGGCTTGGCTGTCACTCTCAGCTGTTGCTGTATTTACAGACAGGGAATTATCTGACTAAAGACATTAATCACAAAACTATTTACCACGTGAGCATGCATTGCCTGCTGTCATTCTTAAAAACCCCAAAGTGTTTCTGTGAATGTATTGTTACCAATCTGTTCAAGTGTAGCTTTTCATGATTTTTTGACTCATTTTGATATTTCTCCTAATTATTTTCCTTTCCTGAACTGAGTCTAATTTTGTATAATTCTTTTAGAGCTGTGGCTCTACAGCTGCAATTTTGATCCCAAATGGAATTTATTTTACAGACTTTTTTTTCATGTCTCCAGAGGGACAGGATTGAAGTGTTCTAGCTTGTAGAAAAGGCCAAAGATGATGTTAAATATCCCACAATACACAAAACAGCTTCTATAACAGAATTATGAGGATCAAAATCTCCATCATGCCAAGGTGCAGATCATGGGGAAGAGTGATAATTATTCTAAAAAAACAGTCAAAATCAAAATTAGAGTCAAACAATTGCTATAACATACAACAAAGACTCGTAGCAAAAGTTCTTTTTGGCCTTTTGGGAGAAAATTTCATTTGTAAAAAAGCTTCCCCTGTATCCATCAGAAATCAGAAATCATGAACACACAGAGATGGCTCCATGGAAAAAGAAAATTGAAATAATGAGATTTTATGAATGCAAGGAGATGAAAACCAGTTGTGAGAAGAACTGGATAGAAGCAAATGACAATAGCAGAATTTAATATTGAAAAGAGAAGAGAGACTTGGTAGTATGAATGAAAGCAATCAACTAATGAAAGACAGACTTAAAAAAGGCTTTCAAGAACTTGGAGGGAAAGGACAAAAACGTTAAAATAATGATGGGGAAGAAAGATATAAAGGGGAGATAAATCTCACATGTGAATTATAGGCATACTTAAAGAACAACTCAGGATGTTTGGAACCAAAGCAGTGTGTGAAGATAAACATTTATACTTTCAGACAAAAAGATGCAGACCCATAGCAAGACAGTGGCTATAATGATGTTGTTTTATAATATGATGTTGTTTTATTTTGTTTTCAGCACTGGGATTTGAACTTTGTGAGGCAAGAATTCCACCACTTTAGCCACATCACATTTTTGGTCAGAGCTTCAGACAGTAATCTCCTTGCCTTTGCCTTCTGAGTAATATACGTTTGGCACCCCATCTAGCTTATTTTTGAGACATGGTCTCACTGACTTTTTGCCCATACAATCATCAAATTGTGATTCTCCCATCACTGATTCTCAAACAAATATTTAAATAATAATTTGACTTTGAACTTGGTTTTTTTTTGCATGTAGAAAAAAGTACAAAAGGTTGTTCTCACACAGTGAAAGTCAACAAATAAATTTTAAAACAATCTTCGTTTTTTTATAAATCACTCAGTTATCCTTTAGCTAAGTAACAAATAAAAACCAGCAACTCAATGCACAAATTATATTTAATAAGCCTCCAACCAACACTAGTGCCATGAAGTAAATCTAAGTGGTTGATGAGGGTAAAGAAAACTAAATTTGAATGTTAGAATAATTTCAGGAGAAGATACATAACAAAAATAGCAATTTCAAAGCTATCATTTTGAAGAACAAGCTCCAAGACATTAACAAAGTTAGAATGATAAAGGTAAGAAAGAATTTGATGTACCAATAACATACCACATTGCTTATCTTATAAAGGCAAGAGATAATTTAAAGATATATATCCTTGGGCTGGGAAGGTAGCTCAGTGGTAGAGCGCTTGCCTTGAATGCATGAGGCCCTGGGTTCAATTCCTTAGCACCACAGAAGCAAAAAGAAAAAAGCCGGAAGTGGCGAGTGTGGCTCAAGTAGTAGAGCGCTAGCCTTGAGCTGAAGAGCTGAGGGACAGCGCCCAGGCTCAGAGTTCAGGCCCCACGACTGTACCCCCCCCAAAAAAAAGATACATATCCTTCATGTTCAGAATGTAGTTTAGACTATATATATAGCTAATCTTTAAGCATTGCTTGGGTAACAAACAAAAGAAAGAAAAAAGCCTGTGTGCCTGTGGATCATGCCTGTAGTTCTAGCTACTCTGAAGGCTAAGAGAGGGAAGATTTTGGTTCCAAGCCAGCTAGGGCAGAAAAGTCTACAACAGAAGAAACTGTGCCTAGTGTACCATGTTTATCCTCCCAGCTGTGCAAAAAAGTAACATATGAGAATTGTGATTTAGGCATATGCCTGAGCAGGAAGCAAAACCTTATCTTAAAATTAACCATTGTGGAAAGGGGATAAAGACATACTTGCACAAAGGCCATGAGTTCAAACTCTAGTATGCCAAAATAAAATGAAAGAACAGTAACAACACAAAACAGAAAGTAGAAAACAACCAATAAATTACAAAAACAGTGCAATTCGAAAAAGGGATTTAACTTCTTAAAAGAAGAATAAAAGCATTCATAAAATCCGTTGATTCAAACTTTAGCATTAGAGTTGGGAAGGATGTGTTAAATCAGAAACTCTTATAGGTTTTGAAATGTTTCTGGATGAATTTGTCAGCATGCATTTAGGAACTTGATGTAGGTTCATGATCTATGACCAATTAAATTCAATTATTGAAAATGTCCTAAAATATACCTAAAATACAGATTAATAGCAATATTTAAATGCAATATTTTATAATAAAAACTATAGGCATCTCATAATATCCAATGAGGGAATAAGCTAATCATTGAATCTAATCACTGAAAATTTTTTTTCAAAAATTATTTACTATTAGATGCTATATTTTTAACTATAGTTTAATGGTGAAGAGATAGTTGTAATATAACCATTTAAAGAAAAATCCAGTGGGCTGGGAAGATGGCTCAGTGGTAGAGTGCTTGCCTTGCATGCATGAGGCCCTGGGGTTCAATTCCTCAGCAACACATAAGCAAAAAGAAAAAAAGCCGGAAGTGGTGCTGTGGCTCAAGTGGTAGAGCACTAGCCTACAACTGAAGAGCTGAGAGACAGCGCCCAGGCCCAGGGTTCAGCCCCATGACTGGACTCCAAAAAAAAAAAAAAGAAAAAGAAAAAGAAAAATCCATAGTGATGTAAGGAGATACACATACAATATGGTAACAGCTATTGTGTGTGCTGGCTTTTTATATTTTATTTGGTCTTGTATTTCCTAAATGTTATGCAAAGACCATTCATTGGATGACTCACCAGATTTTGCTTTTGTTTTAGATACTAGAAGTAGATGATCAGATAAATAGTTTGGCACAAAACTGAAGGAAGGAACCAAAAAGAAAGCACATCTATAAGCTCAAACATTATTAGCATACATTTTTATTTCAAACTCATTTCTTCTCTCTCTTAAATTAGCAGTTTATAGTACTAGGGAGAAAAATTCTCTGCAGTTCTTTGCAATTAACATCTGCATTCACAACAATTCCTAGTGATTCTTCCTTCTAAGAAGCAACTGACTCTCTTTGGGTGTGGCTGCTAACTCACAAAAATAAATTAAATTGACTATCAGGAATAAAAGAAACAGGAAGCAGGGATATCAACAAATCTGTAGGTATTTTTATAGGAAAGAAGATATGAATGAAAGTATGGGGGGGAAAAAGAGTCAAAATGTGGGACTAGTAAAGCAAAAAAAAAAGACCCTTAGAACTTGGAAAATTATGTAAAACGGACAATGATGATGAGATTTAGGTGGAAAATACATTAATTAATTAAAAGTAAGCAAATGGCAAAAGCACACACCAAGCTACAATCTTCCAACAGTAAATATTTACATCCTCTTCCCATAATGCAATGTGAGCATCACCTACATGGAAAATGATATTTGGGGAATTAACAAGCCCCTGCAGATGGCAGAACAGACTTTTTCAAAAAGTCATCTCCCACAAAGTAAAAGGGGCATCCTTCCTATCAACAGTGCTTAATAGTAGAAAAAAGCAGATCAATGTCTTGATCTCAGAAAGCAATTTACATGCTGTGAAAATCAATATCCAGAAGAATTACAAGTCAAAATGTGGAAATAAAATACATACATAAAGCCAGGTGCTGGTAGTTCATACCTTTAATCTTAGCTACTCAGTAGACTGAAATCTGGAGGGTAGTTCAAAGCCAGTCCAGGAGACAATTTTCAAGAATCCAACTCCAATTAACAGCAAAAGGTCAGATGGGATATGTGGCTAACATATAGAGCACTAGCTATGAGCAAGCAGACCTACCCAGTGCAAAGCCCTGAGTCCAAGCCCCAGTGCCAGACACAAAAACAAAATACATACATGAGGATGAATATAGAATAAATAGACATTCAGATATGCAAAGATACAAATTTTAGTTAGCTGTTCAAATCCTTTATTAGGAAGTTAAGTTAACAGATGCAGTCTTAGGCACATGTGGTAGTGTATATCTATAATCCCAGCAGCAGAAGTAGGAGGATCAGAAGTCTGAGGCCAGCCTAGAAAAAAAGAGACCCTGTTTTTAAAAAAAGGAAAGAAGGAAAGAAAGAAAAAATTTTATCACACTGTAGATGAGCATAGGTCACAATAATGTAATTCATACATGAATCAAAGCCACATTGTACTCTGTGAATATGTACAATTACAATGTGTCAATTTGAAAAGTTTAAGTTGAAATCTAACACATTTCTTATAAAAAGATGGTTAATTATAATTAATAAAATGAAATATTTGTATTTCATTACAGTTCAAAAGTAACAAAGTAACAAATGGCAATGATACAACTATTTTAAAGAAAGAGAATGAAGCAGATGATGATGATATAAATAAATTAAATAAAAAAAACTACAAATCCAAAAAGCTAGACCTTAGATATATAAGAACCAAAATCCAAAGTAGGAAAATTTCCAGCACTGGGTTAGGGGAAAGAAAATGGTGGTGGTGGGGGGGGGGGGGGGTTTCTTATGTTTAACATTGAATTAAGTTATTTATTCCAACATAACAGTATAAACACAAGATTTTATATAAAAATAAATTATTTATCAAATTAAGAAAGTCATGGGGTAAAATTATACTTTGAATAGACGATCGTGTATGTAATGTGTGTGTGTCTCTCCTCTCTCTCTCTCTCTTGAGATATATATATATAGATAGATATATAGATAGATATATAATTGCTAACTGTTTCTAAGCCATCCACTGTACTTTATCATGTTTTTAAATTTTTATTGTAAAGGCAATGTACAGAGGGATTACAGTTACATAACAAGTAATAAGGACATTTCTTTTTGAAGTGTCACCTCCTCCCTCATTTTCTCCCAGTTTTTTCTTTCCAACAACCCTCCTTCCTATGTTGTATAGTTCACTTCCAACATAGTGTCTGTGAGTATCGCTGTCGCATTGGTTCACCTTTTGTCCTTTGTCTCACCATTCTATTATTTCCCTTCCCTTCCCCAAATCAGATGGACATATATACAAGACACAGGGTACAACAATATAAAAAACAATGACAACAGGGGATAAGCCAAAGTGTGGGGGGCGGGGGATGAAGGAAAAAAGAAAGAATCTCACACAGTACATCAAAAAACTTCTTGTTTCCATTTCTTGGAGTTCATTTTGATTAGCATCATTTTATATGATTATATGTACATAGCTATTGAGCTGCTAGGATCCTCTGCTAGGACTATCCTGGACATATGTACTAATTATTACAAATGAGGGAAACCATGCAGCCTATGTTCCTTTGGGTCTGGTTTACTTCACTTAATATGATTTTTTTCCAAGTCTTTCCATTTCTTTATGAATAGGGGATGACATTCTTTCTGATGGAAGCACATAATTCCAGTGTGTGTGTGTGTGTGTGTGTGTGTGTGTGTGTGTGTGTGTGTGTGTGTGTGTGTGTGTGTGTGTGTGTATGCCATAGTTTCTTGATCCATTCATCTACTGAGGGGCATCTGGGTTGATTCCATATCTTAGCTATAGTAAATAATGCTGCAGTGAACAAAACTCTTGTTTCCACTGCTTGGAGTTTATTTCAATAAGCTTCATTTTAAATGGTCATATGCACATAGCTATTGAGCCCTTATGATCCTCTCCAAAGAATATCCTGGATAAATAGGATTGCATCACACTGAAGAGTTTTTGCATGGCACAGGACATAACTATCAAGATAAATAGAAAGCTCACAGAATATGAAAAGACCTTTACCAGCTATGCATCAGACAAGAGCCTTATATCTAAAATATACTTAGAGCTCAAAAAATTAAACCCCCAGACAAATGGTGAACCAATTCAATATTCACTAGATGCTATGTTGGAAATGAACTTTACAATGTGGGTGGGGAAGGAGAATGGGCAGGAAGGGAGGCGGGAGAAAATGAGGGAGTGACACTGTTCAAAAAGAAATGTACTCATTATCTTATTTATGTAACTGTAACCCCTCTGTACATCACCTTTACAATAAAATTTAAATTAAAAAGTTAAACTCCCCAAAAATAACTCCTCAAAGAAACTTTATCATTTTAAATAAAAATTAGCATTGTCCATATATGTAATATAAAATAATTAAAGTCTATAAGTTACAGATTAATGTTTTCAATCAAAACACGGTAGAAAGTGATTCCTGTGTATGTGGCTTATCACTTTCACTTTAGAAGTTTGATCATTTGAAAGAATACTGAATAAATCAATCTAAATGTCCTATAATAGCAGTGAAGATTTTAGTATAATTTTTACTGCATTTTTCCAAAGCAATTAAGAATCTTTTATCAAAATGTTGGATAAATTGGGTACTAAAAATGTCACTTTTTCATATAAGAAGAACTCTCCCAAGATACATAAAAATTTGTCTTTATAAAAGCAAGGCATAGACTAGATAAATTAAAAGATAAGAATTCAAATGGTTTACAGATTTATTTTGGAAATTGTATAATTACTTGGAGTATCTTAATTTGTTGGCAGAAAGATGTGATAAAATTTCTATTTTTAAACTGGGAAAGATTATAGCTTCTTTGAAGTGGAAACATGAAAATAACTAAAAGTGCATCATTTAAATTTGGGAAATGATTCAGAAGTTTTCTAAATACAAACAAGTTATTGATGGGCATTTTGTCTTATAATTTTTTCAAAGCCAATTACTCTGAATGAAGACAAAATATCAGAATTTAGCAAAATACAAAATGATTGCTTTTTATTATTTCAAGTCTGTCTATATATTAAAACACAGCCAGGGATAATTTTTAAGTTCTAAGACTTTTTGAAGGAATTGTAGATAAAGATGTCAAAGTTGTATTGAATTCGTAGATAGCCTTTGGCAGTATTGCCATTTTAAAGATGATAATCCTCCCAATCCAGGAGCATGGGAGGCTTTTCCTCTTCCTAAAATCTGCTTTAATTTCCTTTTTCAGGCTTTTAAAGTTTTTATCATAGAGGTCCTTCACTTCTTTAGTTAAGTTAATTCCTAGGCATTTTAAATTCAATGCAATACGTATTAATTTTCCAACCTCGTTCTTCAATGAAATAGAAGAAACAGTCCAAAAATTCATTAGTAACAATAAAAGACCCCAAATAGCAAAAATAATCATTAGCAGAAATAACAGTACTAGAGGAATATCAATACCAAATTTCAAACTTTATTACAAAGCCATAGTAATCAAAACAGCTTGGTACAAGAACAAACCTGAAGACCAATGGAATAGAACTGAAGACCCAGAAATGAACCCACAGATCTATAGTCTCCCAATCTTCGATAAAGGAGCTAAAAAAATAGAATGGAAGAAAGACAGTCTCTTCAGTAAATGGTGCTGGTAAAATTGGTTAATCACTTTTAGAAAACTAAAGCTAAATCCTTATAGATCACCCTGCCCCAGAATCAACTCCAAATGGATCAAAGAGCTTGATGTCAAAGCAGATACCCTGAAAACATTATAGGACGGAATAGGAGAAACTCCTTGGCATAGGCCAAAATTTTCTTAAAAGAGACCCAGAAACACAACAAATCAAAGAAAGGTTGGACAAATGGGATTGCATGAAATTGCAGAGCTTCTGCATGGCAAAGGACATAGCTAGCAAGATCAATAGAAAAACCAACAAATTGGGAGAAGATCTTCACTGCAACGGACAAGGGTCTCATATCTAAAATACACTTAGAACTCAAAAAGCTAAATCCCCCAACAACAAATCCTCAAAAAGGATTTAACCCACTGATAAATAAGTGGATTAAAGACTTAAAGAGAAACTTTTCTGAAGAGGAGATAACAATGGCCAATAGACACATGAAGAAATGTTCAACCTCTTTAACCATAAAGAAATGAAAATCAAACCAACAGTGAGATTCTACCTCACCCCAGTTAAAATGGCTATAATCGAGAACTCTAATAACAACAGATGCTGGAGGGGATGTAGCCAGAACGGAACCCTACTGCACTGTTGGTAGGAGTGTAAACTTGTTCAACCACTTTGGAAAGAAATATGGAGATTCCTCAAAAAACTACACATAGAGCTTCCCTATGATCCAGCAATCCCACTTTTGGGCATCTACCCAAACAATCATAAACAAGGCTATACTAAAACTATCTGCACAGCTATGTTTATCACAGCATTATTTATAATAGTTAAGATACGGCACCAACCCAGATGCCCCTCAGTAGATGAATGGATCAAGAAAACACACACACACACACACACACACACACACACATATATATATATACATTGGAATTCTATGCCTCCATCAAAAAGAATGACATTGCCCCACTTGTTAGGAATGGAAAGACTTGCAAAATTATATTAAGTAAAGTAGGCCAGGCCCAAAGAAACATAGGTCCCATGGTCTCCCTTATTTGCAGTAACTAGTATTATAAGTCTAGGACAAGCAAAAAAGGTCAAAAGCTATGTATATATGACCACACAAGATGATGTTAAGTGAAATAAACCCCAGGATAGGGACCCAAGTGGTTTTTTCTTTCTTGCTATTGTTTTTAAGTATCTAAAATGCACTATGTGATTTTTTTGTTTCTCTTGTATGTTCTTCCCCCACAGTATAACCCCTGTTTCACTGTATTTGATGTCAGTATTCTGCATCTTGTATATGCATTTTTCTAATTTGGGGAGGGGAAGGGAAATAACAAAATTCTGAAACAAGGATAGAGGATGACCCATTGTAACAATGATATGTACAAGACACTATATAGAAAATGAACTTTACAACTTGGAAGGGGTGGGGGGAATTGGGGAGGTGGAGAGGGAAAGGATGGTAGGCGAAGAACAAAGGAGGAAGTAACAATGCTGGATAGGAAATGTACTCATTACCTTACTCATTTAACTGTAACCTCTCTGTACACTATTTTTACAATAAAAAAGAAAAAAAAAGATGTCAAAGTTGTTTAGCCAGAAAATTTGAAAAGTTTATTTATTAAAAGGAGCAGAAAAGTAAGTAAACAGGCTGACAGAGGTGAAGTCAAGAAAAATCAAGAGAGTTTGTTATCATTGTAAAGTGAGTCTATTTATATAACAATTAGGATGATGATAAAAGACAGAAATTAGTAATACTTCAGTATTACTAAACAGCAATACCTGTTTAGTACAGGTAATAGGCAATACCATGGTATCTACAAGTAAGAACCATTTTATAAAGAAAACTTAGACTATGTAGTATAAATTCTTGTCCATTTACTATCTCTATATGCCTCTTCAAACTTTCAAATACTAAGACAGAGTTTTAAGCTGCTTACCACAAAACTCTAAGATTATTTGCAATGTCTTCTGGGAAAGTTCTTTTTTATTGAAGTAGAGTGAGGGTGGGGAGGGTTTACTGGGCCTTGAACTCAGGGCCTGGGCACTGTCCCTTAACTTTTTCACTCAACCTCTTGAGCTATAGCTTTGATTCTGGCTTTTTGTTGGTTAATTGGAAATTAGAGGTTCATGGACTTTCCCATCCAGGCTGGCCTCAAACCACAATCCTCAGATCTAAGCCTCTTGAGTAGCTAGTATTACAGTTGTGAGCCACCTGTGGCCTGCAGAAACATGACTTTAAAAGACCTCATAATCATGCTTCTTCAGCCTTACAAATTGTACAAATGGATGAGGGGGAATGAAGGTGGCTGATCTCTTCCACAAAGAAACTATTAGAGCCAAGCACCAGTGGCTCATGCTTGTAATCCTAGCTACTGAGAAGCCTGAGATCTGAGGATCATAGTTCAAAACCAGCCCAGACAGAAAAGTCCGTGAGAATCAGAAAGAATGACATTGCCCCATTTGTTAGGAAATGGAAAGACTTGAAAAAATTATATTAAGTGAAGTAAGCCAGGCCCAAAGAAACATAGGTCCCATGGTTTCCCTTATTTGCAATTACTAGTATATGTCTGAGACAAGCAGAAACTGTCAGATAAGTTGATATTAGATGAAATGAACCCCATGATAAGGACTCAAATGTTTTTTTTCTTTTTGCTGTTGTTTCTAACATATTTATATTTCTTTGTTGCTTTGTATGTCCCTCCCCCATGGTATAACCCTGTTTTCACTGTATTTGATGTCGGTATAATTTGTGGAGGGAAGAGAAAAAACAAATTGTTTAAAACAGGGATACAGGTGGACCCACTGCAACAATGAGATGTACAAGATGTTATGTCAAAAAACGAATCTTACAACTTTGGGGCCGGAGCGGGGGCAAGGAGGTGGGGGTAGATGGGAAAGAATGGGAAGGGGAAACAAACAATGCTTGATAAGAAATGTACTCATGCCGGGCACCGGTGGCTCACGCCTGTAATCCTAGCTACTCAGGAGCCTGAGATCTGAGGATCGCGGTTCAAAGCCAGCCGGGCAGGAGAGACCGTGAGACTCCTATCTCCAATAAACCACTAGAAAACCGGAAGTGGCGCTGTGGCTCAAGTGGTAGAGTGCTTGCCTTGAGCTGAAGAGCTGAGGGACAAGCGCCCAGGCCCAGAGTTCAAGCCCCGCACCGCCAAAAAAAAAAAAAAAAGAAATGTACTCATTACCTTGCTCATGTAACCCATCTGTATGGTATTTTCACAATAAAAAAAGTGTATGAAACTCTTATCTCCAATTAACCAGCAAAAGCCAGAAATGGAGATATGGCTCAAATACTACAGTACCAGCCTTGAGCAAAAAAAAAAAGAAGCCAAGTAAAGGTATGAGGCTCTAAGTTAAAGCCCTAATACCAGTACAAAAAATAAGTAAGTCATTATTGCCAAATCACTCAAAATACATGGCCTTGATTCAAGATAACCATTCCCATTCAGATTTAGGTGAAGACATAGAACCATTTGAGATCAGGAAGAATGGGTTTAGGTTAATGGTTAACTTCATCCTCCTTTTTACTGCATATCTGCCTAGCACAAGGTAAGCCCTTCTGCTGTAATGGACATCCTACAAGTCTGAAGTCATTTGAGCTCCAGGCTGTTGAAAGGACATTTCCAACCAACTAGAAAGGTTGTCTGGTAACCACAAAATAAGTTTAGATAATGGCAAAAAGAATAGTTAGACATCCTTTCATGTAGCTGGCACATAGGAAATGCTTTAAACATTTGTGTCAACTGAACAGTTACACCAACCCCAATCAATTCATCACAATGACTGCCTAGAGAGAGCTGCTGCAAGATTGTGCCAAGAACAGGCTCAAAGGGGAGAGAGTCTTTGAGCATATCTGCCATGGCTCAAGATTGGTGACTGGCCTACTTTTTGCCATAAATGGCTTCATTTTCCTGTTCCAGAGAGAAGTGAATTTTCAACTGCATATTCCTAAAAATCCCAACAGAGGCTCTGATCCTTGCAGCCACTTAGCGCCCAAGGCCCTAAAATCCTACAATGGAGATTTCATGATTCTCTAGTGCCTTGGAGTTCACTAGTAGGTGTTCTGTCTTGGGCTGGAAAGTGAGGGTATAAAAAGGCAAACAAACAAACAAGCTTGGACAATCCTATCGGAGAGAAAGAAAAAGAAAAGGGAGTTAGTACATGAGATGCTATAACTTCCATGAAGACAGACACCAGGTGGTGAATTTGCTGTGAGATAAATAGACATATATCAGAGGAAGACAAAGATTTACTGAAAATAGCATGTCAACAACCAAGAAATGAGCACCAAGGGGCAAAAGCAAAGGGATGAAGTTGAAGAGTAAAGGTTACAAGACTTTTATCCTGAACAAAGAACCAAAAAGATGCCAGGTATGATAGTACACACTGATAATCCCAACGACTCTAGAGGCTGAGATAGGAGGATCATGAGTTTGAGGCCACCGAACAAAGCTAGTGAAACCAACACACAGAACAATGGGGCTGGGGCATGGTTCAAATGGTAGAGTGCTTGTTTCACATGTGTGAGCCCCTGGCTTAAGTCCCCAGTGTTGCATACGCTCACACACACAAAAAGATTGAGAAAGAAGGGCAATGACAAGTCTTTATAGATCATCCTGAAACAGAGGTGGAGAAGACATTGTGCAGTTACTTCTTGAGGGGATGAAAAAGAGCAAGAGTCTGAGAGATAAAGATGGAATATGAAAGGGTGAGGTGGAGGAAAACAGCACCCACTGTGGTTTGGAGAAGTGGCCCACAGATACTCATATGTTAAAGGTATAGTTGCCAGCCTGTGGCACCAATAAGAAGTGGTAGAATCTTTGGGAGGAGGGGCTACGTGCCAGGAAGTTAGGTCATTAGAGATGTGCTCTTGAGGACACTGAGACCCCAACCTTTACCTGTCTGTTTCCATTATGCCTGCTAAAAGGTTGGACATTTTCTCTGTCATACACTCCCACCAAAAGCAAACTAGCTGGCCAATCACAGACTAAAATATATCTCTGAAACCATACACCAGAGATAAATGGTCCCTTCTTTTTAGTTGCTGATATCAGATAGTGTCATAGTAATCTAAAGTTGACTAACACACCACACCTAATGCTAAAGAGAGAACTCCAGGAGGTCAGACAGGGAAAAGTCTCCCATAGCCATGTGTCTTTACAGGAGGGTAACAAGGTGATCTGCAAGCACACATAAACAGATTTTCATAGTGAAGGATTGACCCCCATCCTATCCTCCCAGGCCCATACAGACCCCAGGCAAAAATCCCAGGTATGTGTGAACTTGTTTGAAATGCAGGCAGGGCAATCCACCTAAGCCCAGCTATAAACATCCCATTGTGGGTTCAACTGAAAGGCCCCCACCTTCCTAGACCTAGTGGCTTTTTCATTAACCTCTGCTTCCTTGCTCAAACCTCCTATGAAAACCCATCTCCTGTCCCAACTCTCTGGAACAAACTCCAAACCCGCAGGAAGGTCTGTGCCCCTAACTGTTCTTCAATAAACAGTCCTCACCTGTTGATGATCAAGTCAGGCCTATTCCTTTTCCGTTCTCCTCCATTTTCCTAACACATAGCCTTGACTACTTTGACCTAAGACTGAGCAACTTACAGATAAGCCCAATCGGATAAACCAGGCAAGCTGATTTTCAGAGCAAAAACTGAATATAGACACCATTATCTATGACATTTTTATACTTCTTATATGTTTTCATTTTGTTTTTATTATACTCAGAGTTCCCATAATTAACATTTATGTAAATTATTTTTAAATTTATTTTACAGTATATTTAAAAGCATAGAAATAAGTTATCTAAGAAAGGGAATCCATAACAGGTATGGTGATGCATACTATAACCCCAGAACTTGGGAAATGAAGGTAGGAGGATCAAGATCCTGAGCCACAGTGTATTTGAATCAAACATAGACTATATAACCTAACACAAAACAGAATAAAACAAAACAAAAAAAAGGTAACCAGATAATCCAGGGAGAAAGACCAACTCATTCCTTTTTAGTTTTAGCAATTTCAGAACTTGTGAAGTCTTCCAAGTGTTCACTAGAGTTTGTCATTTTGGCCAACTCTTTTGGCTTCCCTGATGTGACCAGAAGTCAAAACACATCATCTAAATGGCATTTCTTTGTTTATTTCAGAAACAGTGGGAGAAGCGGAGTGGGAATACTTTATTGCGGAAGCAAAGCCAGATAGCTAAAGGAAGTTCACAAGGCAAAATAGGCTAATGGCTACAGAAGAAAAAAATACAGAGGTAGGTCAGACAGTAACCTGGGGGCGTGAAGAGAAAAGAGGAAACCTGTGGACTGGCTCAACAGTCACATGAATACTTTGTTGCTAAAAGAAAGTACTCAGCAACCAATCCGGCCTTTGTTGCTCCTCCTAAGACTACTGACATTCTCATACCCATGTGTTTCATGCCATCAAGAGGAAGTAGGGGAAGTCCTGGTATGGTCATGCATACCTATAATCCACAGCACTGGTAAGGTAGACAGGCAGGATGGAGAGTTGGAAGCTGACCTGTACTATGTAGCTAAATTCCATCACAGACAGACAGACAGACAGACAGATACATACAGAGAGAGATACAGAGATAGATGCAGAGATAGGTAGGTAGATAGATAAATAAATAGATAGATAGATAGATAGATAGATAGATAGATAGATAGATAGATAGATAGATAGATAGATAGATAGATAGATAGATAGATAGATAGATGAGAGATACAGAGATAGAGAGGTAGGTAGGTAGATAGGCACCATTTTGTCTTGCTTTAAGAGAGTTTGAAGAAAGTGAATTGATAAAGTAATGAAGAATTGTTTAGCCTATTTCATTTCTTATAATTTTTAATCAAAAGAATGGGAAATGTAAGTACTAAGCTTTTTATTTCTGTATTAGGAGTATATATTTGTTTTCTAGTAAGCATATTCTTTGAAATTGCTGTCAAAATTTATACTTCTTTAGAAACAATCCTTTACAGTGGTCTTCACAGTAGGAGAGGGTGAAAATACACCTCCCCATCCAGACTCCAGCTCCTGGACACAGACCTTACTCAAGGTAAGACACGATTTGTAATAGTCTTCCTTATTGTCTGTTTGGAACTAGAATTGAGAAAGAAGTGGTCTCTATGTGGAACTTGTTGATAGCCATGTTTTCTGTTATTTGGCTTGAGGATAGGGCTAGGAAATGTGGCAGAAGCAGGAGAGGAAAAACTAAACAGATGCCCGGAGAGAGGTAGACAGTGCACGTGGGAAAAGAAGTCTTTGAACTTCCTAGATCTCACAGATTGCTCTGGTCCTTTTTTAAAGTTTGGGTACTGAAATTTTCTGAATTCCCTGAATGGCTCCAGGGACCATCTCACAAAATCAATTGAGCTCAAGAATTCCTGTCAATCACAGCAGAAGATCCCAAATTAACAAACCTAGAAACTTTTTTTTATAAGGAAAAAGGTTGTTTTGCAATACTGGGGATGAAAGCAAGACCTAACACTTGCTAGGCAAGTGCTCTATTACTTCAGCCATGTCTCCAGCCTCTCTTTATTTTGATAATTTACTATTATTACTATTATGATTTCTAATCCCCTGCACAAAGTACTTTCCATTTAATATGTCCATTTGAGTGCAATGTATCCTGATCAGTGTCACTCTTTCACATTCTCTCCCATCTTTCCCAACCCTGCCCATCCCCTCAAGTTTCCTGGTTCCATTTTCACACACACACACACACACACACACACACACACACACACACACACACACACACACACACAAACACACACACACGCATACACACATTGAGTTTTAGGAGTGTATTCATCCACTATTCCTCTCCATTCCTTTGCCCCTTAGAGAAGATATGTTTCAGTTTCTTGGTATTCATTTTGTTAAGCTACCTGTTAGTCATTCAAAGGAGTTGCACCTTGGCAAATCCACCCCTGCTTATATCATATTTCAGTCAGTTATTTCTGTGTGTATGCATATGTCCCTGTATGAGTTTTCATATCTTATATTTAGGTCTAATGTCTACATATTAACCACCATGCCCAGCCTTTACAAGAGGAATTTTTCTGATTTTGTTTATTTTATTTTTATTTTCTTTAAGTAGTTGCACAACAGTGTTTCAATTCAACATGTCAGTTTATGAGTACAATGCATCTTGATCAATATCACCCCTTCTATCATTCTCTCTCACAGGAGGAATGTTATTACAAAAAACAAATTACATAGATGTCAGAACTGTTAAATAACTATTAACTAGTAAGTAAAAGATGTTACACAATTATGCTTATATTATAATCATTATCATGAAACAACAGCAATATGGCAAAGACATATATCATAAAACTAATACACCATGAAACCATAGGAACACTCCCATTGCTACCATGAAAAACTGTATTTCCCTAAATATTGAAATAGATGATGAGCTAGGTAGAACTTGGAATTATCTCATTATAGTAATATTTCACCAATGAAAATTAAGTATAATCAGAAAGCAAAGTAGTATATAAATACACATACAACATGGAAGCATAATCAATTAACTGAGGTCTCATGATTGCTCAAAGAAGGGACTTGAGCAACATGCATACGCACAGAAATCCAGCCCGTATGGCAAAATTGGTTAACTACTTGTAGAAAACTAAAGCTAGATCCTTATATATCACCCTGCACCAGAATCAACTCCAAATGGATCAAAGACCTCGAAGTCAAAGCAGACACTCTGAAAACATTACAGGATGGAATAGGAGAAACCCTAGGTCTCCTTGGCACAGGCTGAAATTTTCTTTATAGAGGCCCCCAAACACAACAAATCAAAGAAAGGTTGGACAAATGGGATTGCATGAAATTGCAGAGCTTCTGCATGGCAAAGGACATAGCTAGCAAGATCAATAGAAAGCCCACAGATTGGGAGAAGATCTTCACTAGCCATACAACGGACAAGGGTCTCATATCTAAAATATACCTGGAACTCAAAAAATTAAATCCCCAACAACAAATCTTCAAAGAAACAACTGCCCAATAAATAAGTGGGCTAAAGACTTGAAGAGAAACTTCTCTGAAGAGGAAAGAAGGATGGCCAATAGACACATGAAGAAATGCTCAACCTCTCTAGCCATCAAAGAAATGCAAATCAAAACAATATTGAGATACCACCTCACCCCAGTTAGAATGGCTATAATCAAGAACTCTAATAACTACGGATGCTGGAGGGGATGTGGACAGAAGGGAACCTTACCACATTGTTGGTGGGAGTGTAAACTAGTTCATCCACTTTGGAAAGCACTATGGAGGTTCCTCAAAAGACTCCACATAGAGCTCCCCTATGACCCAGCAATCCCACTTTTGGGCATTTACCCAAATGTTTACTAACAAAACCACACTAAAGCTACTAGCACGACTATGTTTATTGCAGCATTATTTACCATAGCTAAAATATGGAACCAATCCAGATGCCCCTCAGTAGATGAATGGATCAAGAAAATGTAATATATATATACACAATGGAATTCTATGCCTCCATCAGAAAGAATGACATTGCCCGTTTGTTAGGAAATGGAAAGACTTAGAAAAAATAATATTAAGTGAAGTAAGCCAGGCCCAAAGAAACATAGGTCCCATGGTTTCCCTTATTTGCAATAACTAGTATATGTCTGAGTCAAGCAGAAAAAAGTCAGATAAGTTGATGTTAGGGAAATGAACCCTAAGATATGTATTCAAATTTTTTTTCTTTCATGCAATTGTTTCTAACACATTTACAAGATTATTTCTTTGTTGCTTTGTATGTCCCTCCCCCACAGTATAACCCCTGCTTTCACTGTATTTGATGTTGGTATAATTTGTGGAGGGGAAAGGAAAAAACAAATCATTTAAATAGGAATACAGGTGGACCCATTGCAGCAATGAGATGTACAAGTCATTTTGTTGAAAACAAACTTTACAACTTTGGTAACGGGGGGGGGGGATTTGGGGGGGCGAGGGTGAATGGGAAGGGATGGGAAGGGGAAACAAAGGAGGAGGCTACAATGCTTGATAAGAAATGTATCTTGCCCATGTAATTGTGACCCCTCTGTGCAGTATTTTCACAATAAAAAATAAAATAAAATAAAAAGAAATCCAGCCCAGAGTATAAGTCAAAACAAGATCTGTGTCTACCCCACTAATACCTAAAGTCTCCAAGTATATTCTGACCAAATATATTCAAAGGCTTGTCTGTGGTCTTTCTACCAAAGAATGTGAGCAGTGCCTTATAGTCATAGATTTCTTTTTTCTTTTTTTTCTTTTTTTGGTCAGTCATGGTGTTTGAACTCTGGGCCTGGGCGCTGTCCCTGACCTCCTCAGCTCAAGGCTAGCACTCTACCACTTGAGCCACAGCGCCACTTCTAGTTTTCTAGTGGTTTACTGGAGATAAGAGTCTCATGGAATTTCCTGCCTGGGCTGGCTTTGAACCGTGATCTCAGATCTCAGCCTCTTGAGTAGCTAGGATTACAGGTGTGAGCCACCAGCACCCAGCTGGTGATGGATTTCTGGTAGTGCTATTTCATTATAGTCAAAGAGAAATGACCACACTACTTGGCAAAGAAACAAGGCCCAAATGCCATCATTCCAGCTCCTGTCCAAATGCCACCTTTTGCCTCAGCAACTGTCACATCCTGGATATTGCTTCAATGGAAGAATTATCAATGTACACATTGTCAACAAAAGAGGGGAAACAGAGGTCTAAAACTTTCTTCTATGCATCCTTCTAATAAGAAAAGAGCCCTTATGGTGTCTTTGATTTGAACCTCCACTGTATTATCATTTCTAATATGCATTCATTCCTTAATACATCACTGTGAGAATAAAGGAAATGCCTTACACCTGTCATCCCATATCATTCCAGACAATCCTCTGATATCCTTGCCCTCATCTTATAGATGATGATGATGTATGATGTTCAAGGTCACAGCCTCTAAAACAGAACCAGAATTCAAAGCCAGAACTTCTCAGACTGCAGCGCTGATGTGTTTCCACAATATTCTGAAATAACACATATTTAGTGGTGATGAAGATGTAGAAAAGGTTTTCCTATGGAACTGGAATTAAACTGATCATGTAATATTTAAGAAGCAGCTGTTTTAAGAAGGATATCTGCTTGCCACAGAGAGACTGTTCTTTCAAGTCTCAGTGCTCAGAACTGATTATTGCAGGGAGTTTCAGGTGGAAGTAGAAGCGAGAAGGTTAAAGCATAGAAGAATAAAGAAATTTTCAAGGCTGCACTTAACCTGACCTTATTTCACCTTGAACCTGAGAATGATAATGGGAGCAAGGTTTTTTTTTAGCAAGAATCACTTAGAATCTCAGTTGCTTCCTGTTCTAATGAGACCTTAATACCACCTGTCCTTAGAAAAGGAATCAAGTTAGATGCTTAGCTGACAGGACTTCAAAGCTTCCGTTGCTTCCCATTATCTGGAACAGCATGACGGGATACCTGAGCCCAAGAAATGAGCACAGAGAGTAAAAAATGAGACAGTAAAGAAAAAGAAAATCAGAGGCCTGGGGGTCAAGGCTCATCAGCTCTTGTACCCTGAGTTCCCATAAGCAAGCCTATTTATTTAGCTTAATACATGGAAGATTACCATAGGTATATGCAGAAACCAAAGCATCTGTACTGTTACTACAATCATAGAGCCAAAACAGAGTTTGTGTTCATAATGAATAGCTGGTTCCCTTATTGTTTGGAGAGCAAAGACTGCAACCTAGGCATAATTTGAATATCTATTCTATTGTATTTGTCTTTCAAGGTCCAGCAGTCAGTACTTACAGCACTAAGGAGGCATCATTCCAGCCTCTTAACCCTCTTCAGAGGTGTCTGATTCAACCTTTCCAGGGCCCAGTTCAAAGCCCTCTGAGTACTGATGAGACAGCCTTCCAACCCCTTAACCCTTTCCAGGTCTCACAGTTCAGCTTCAGAGTTCTCTACATATATCCCTATTCTAACCATAATAACTTGGCTTTTCTCTGTTTTGTTGAAAGATTATTAGACTTTTGCCAGAAAACCACGCCGACATGCAGGTACAAAGAACAAAGAAAGGTTTATTGCCAGCAAAGGGACTAGCAAGACCCCCTCTCACAAGCAAGAATTGAGAAGCAGCACTGGCTGTTATTGTCTGGGGTTACCTATATAACCTACTGAGGCTAGGAGGGGCTAGAAGGGGCTAGGAGGTGGAGGCCCTGGTGTGGGATGTGTATACCAGGGGCTTCATCATGGCGGACTAGGATTTATCAATGCTGCCCAAATAAGGGGCTCTGTGGCTTCCCAGACTTGAAGGTCACTCTAAAGAGCTCTTGTTACCTCATATGGTAGTAGCTGCTCCAGAAGAGTGCCATCTCAAGGCAAAGGGGGGTTTGGAGGCTGATTATTTACTGCCTTTACTAAACGGGACTAGTGTTGCCTAGGAAGGGAGCATGCCAGGCTGTGGAAGGGGGAAGGAGCATGTTAAACTATGGGAAGGGAGTTGATTGGGCTAACATTTGTATGTTGTTCTTTTGTGTAGAGTCCTATTTGGAAAATTTTTTTACTGTTCAAAAATAAGCCAGGAACTGGTGGCTCACACCTGTAATCCTAGCTACTCAAGAGGCTGAGATCTGAAGATCACCTTCCCAAGCCAGCTCAGGCAGGAAAGTCCATGAGAATCCTATCTTCAATTAACCAGAAAAAAAAAAAAAACAGAAATAGAACTGTGGATTGCCAAGCTAAGCAAAAAGCCAAGCAAGAGTGCAAAGCCTTGAGTTCAAGTCCAGTTGGCACACAGCAACAACAACAATAATTATTATTATGGAGATACAATATTTGAGACTCAATAAATTAGATGATCTCTGTACATTTGTGTGTGTGTGTGTGTGTGTGTGTGTGTGTGTGTGTGTGTGTGTGTGTGTGTGTGTGTGTGTCGGTCCTGGGGCTTAAACTCATGGCCTAGGCATTGTCCCTGAGCTTTTGTGCTCAAGGCTAATGTTTTATCACTTGAGCCACAGTTCCATATCCAGCTTTTTGGTGGTTAATTGGAAATAAAAGTCTCACTGACTTTTCTGCCAGTGCTGACTTCAAACTGCAATCCTCAGTTCACAACTTCTTGAGTAGCTAGGATTATAGGGGTGAACCACTGGCACATGGCTCTTTATACTTTTAAAAGAAAAATTTCCCACTTCCAACAGCATTCATCTAGCCTATAACAAACAAAATTCTCTGTCTCACTTCAGCATAAGAAGCAATTGAGCCACCATGAGCTGGGAGCCATCCTCCACCTCTGTGAATTCTTTGATTGACCTAATATACTGAAAGGCTTCCTGGACCCACTCAGAGTCTAACCTAAAGAGTGCACAGCAGGATCCAATAAGTACTCACCATGTCCTATTTGAAATGTGAACTTTAAAGTGTTATCTGATATGTATAATATCCTTTTATCAGATTCACAGTTTCTTCAGAGGATTCTGTTTCTTTTCCTAGTGAGCAAGAAACTGAGCTTTTTTGGGGAAAAAAATCTCAGAGCCTCAGGCTCTCACTCAAGGCTGGTGCTCTACCACTTGAGCCACAGTTCCACTTCTGGTTTTTTGCTGGTAAACTGGACATACAAATCCCACAGTCTTTTCTGTCTGGCCTGGCTTTGAACCAAGATCCTCAGATTTCAGCCTCCTTAATACAAGGATTACAGGTATGAGCCATCCGGACTTGGCTTAAACTTTGATATTCTTCTAATACTTGGAGGTGAGCTGAAAAAGTCATGCTGGGACATTGTAGAGCATGTTGGGACATCGTAGGACATGCTAGAACCTGTGGTGGTATTTCCTCAGCCATGTGTACAATAGTAGTCACGGTTTGCAGACTCTCTAAGGTCACCCACCACTACATCCATAGCAACAATACACATGATAATGCCCAGAAGTCAAACATTGCTATCATGAATTATGTGTAAGAAAAGAGTCTTTTATCAGAGTAGTGTGCTTTCTATTAATCTTGAGAGAATTGTTTTCCTGAAGTGTTTCTGCTTTGGCCAGTTGGCTGGGTTCTTGTTAATCGTATATATCCTTTTCCTGAGCACTTTCATTAAGACATCCTGTTAGACACCCCTTGAATTTTAGTTGCATCTTCTTAATTAAGCCACATCCTTTTGCAGATTGTGAACCTGATCTCAACCAATGGGAGCAGCAGGGTTAAGCCTGCTGGGTTAGGGACAAAAAAGGGAACAGCATGCCTGCTCTGTGTGCTTGCTTGCCAGAGTTTTGGCTGGTAGTGCATAATGGCGCATCCTTCTGCTGAAATAAATTTTGCCTTGCTGAGTTCCTTTTGAGTTTTTGTCCATATTCCTATGCTACACCCCAACATCCTGAGCTATTTCGAACATATGGTTGTAATTCATAGGACAAGCACTTCTTAAGAACATCTCACTTCAAAATGTCTTACACTTACAAAGCCAACTATGGAATGAAACTAGTGCTCTAGTTAAGTCACCTTGACAATTTAACTCAGAATTTTTATTCCATTTTTCTGTACTAACTGAAATATGATAGATTCAATGGAGAATTAACTAGTGTAGTTCCTTAGAAAAGAAAAGACAAAGTTTGATTAAATAATAATAATAATCGGGCTGGGAAGGTGGCTCAGTGGTAGAGCGCTTGCCTTGCATGCCTGAGGCCCTGGGTTCAATTCCTCAGCACCACATAAGCAAACAGAAAAAAGCCAGAAGTGGCGCTGTGGCTCAAGTGGTAGAGTGCTAGCCTTGAGCTGAAGAGCTGAGGGACAGCGCCCAGGCCCAGAGTTCAGGCCCCACAACCAGACCCAATAATAATAATAATAATAATAATAATAATAATAATAATAAACACCAGAAACTGGGTACTCAAAAGGGGTGGAGTGGGGAAAAGGAGAAAAGGGTAGACAAAAGAAGAGGAGAAGAGGGGAAGAATGCAGTCAAAAATTCAGTATAGTTGGAAATGAAATGTATTCATTACCTCATTTTTTTGAACACCCAAATGCCATATATGTGTGTATGTACATGTGTATATGTAAGGGATCAAAAATTAAAAGTATTTTTAATGGCAAAGGAAAAAATTCATTTTATATGCTACAAAATTAAGATGAGTGAGGGAAGAGGTGGGTAGGGGAGGGATGGGTGGGAATATTGAAAGGGGTGACACTGATCAAGATGCATTATATTCATAAACTGCTTTGTTGAATGGCAATTCCTTTGTACAACTATTTAAATTTAAAAATTATCTGAAATAAATTGATTATATTTGCCAGGTGCCGGTGGTTCATTCCTGTAATCCTAGCTACTCAGGAGGCTGAGATCTGAGGATCATGGTTCAAAGCCAGCCCAGGCAGGATAGTCCGTGAGATTCTTATCTCCAATAAACCACTAGAAAACGGAAGTGAAGCTGTGGCACTAAAGCACTCACATTGAGCTGAAGAGCTGAGGGACAGAGCCCAGGCCCAGAGTTCAAGCCCCATTAAATAGCTATATAAAGGAAGTGCCATTCAACAAATCAGTTTATAAGCATGATGCATCTTGATGGATATCACACTCTTCATCACTCTCCCTCATTCCTCCAAACCGAAATAAATTCTTATTCATGTTTAATCTTTAGAAGATAAACAGGTTGAACACAAAAACCAAAACAAATTATTGAAGTCCTGCAAAACCTTGCTGCTTCTCATCTCATCGTTTTCCCCAGTGCTGAGAACAGACAGCTTTCTTGCCCTCCTAAGAGTCAGAATGGTTCCTCTCTGTGAATGCAAATATCTTTATATATTCTTTTTTTAATCGTGGGTTCTGTTAGGGTAAACGTGGTGAGCAGGTCTCCCTCTCACTTTGGCTATTCGGTAACATACACTTTTAGTTATATGAGGAGAAACCTACTCAGGAAGAAAAAGAAAACTAATAGCTAGTAGCATCATATTTTGGCAGCATATGGAGTCCTATGATGACTAGACTATAGAATGCATTCATGATCAAATCCAGATAAGTCCAGGATGCATGTATGGAATTTTATGTGCTAATATTTTTAGGAATATGAAGTGTACCTCCAGCCCATAAAAGGTCCACAGAATCATTTGGTACATGATGGTATCAGGCATACATCCTTCTCATTAGGTGCCTGTACTGGTAATTTTTTATGGCCATGAAAAATGTATAAATATCTAAATGGACCATGGCCCTTGAAAAGAGGTGTCCCCACCCATGGTGGTGTGTCCTGAATGGTGACACCAGTTCATTCATTCCCTTCCCTCTCCCTACTGTTCAAATGCACTGCATTTGGCCCAGAGACAAAGGGACAACTAGAAGCAAAACTACATTGTCTTTGTTTTTCTCTTATCCAAGCATAGCCTCAGCTCCCCATCGTCCACCCTGGTCTCCCTCAAGAGGCTCAGTGACCTCCAATTGCTAAAATTCCCCAACCCACACCAAAAGGGCACACGTTTCGTACTTCATTTTCTAAGACTCTCAGCCCTTTATACCTTACCTCCTTTACTCACCTCAACCAAAAGTATTTCAGAAGCCAGACAAACTGGTGCTAAAGATCTACACAAAAGTATACGGAGCATGGGGACACTTGATACATGAAGCCTAAGCTCTCCCAGCAGAGGTGGCTCACAGACATCCCTTACCCCAGCCTCCCAATTTTCCATTGTGTGGACCTAGTACAAATGTGAGCCATGGAAACTGTGAGAATATCTAAACTCTGAAGAGTTGAATGTTGACAGCATACAGTTAGCATCTGACAAATTGTCTTTTTTCTCCACTTAGGCTAAAAGAACTCAAGATGTTGACTGGAACAAACTGTTTTAGTTAGCAACAGAGTTCTATTGGGTCCTTGAGCTCTATCTAGAACACTTTTAAATTAAATAAAGTATTAAGGAACATAATTTGAAATAGCCAAGTGGTTTTGCAAAAACCACTGGTTCTATAAAATGGAGGGGAAATGGGAATAATATCCAATCTCTAATAAGCTATTTTTGGAAGAGCATTTACTTTAGATATATTTTATTTTACTGGAGAATATTTGTAGCTTTTCAGAAACCTCTTCCATAATTTGTTTTCTAATGTGGTTTAAGCTCAGCTCAGAAAATGTTGGAAGTATTAGGTATTTTTTGAGTTATGGAAAATCTAATGAAAAACCTACTAAAGACTTACTAGAATAATAACAGGAGGGTAATAGGACATTGGAGACTGCAAAGCAATGCCAAAGTACAGAGTCATTTGGGGTAGTGGTGGTATTCAAAAGCCATAGCAGCTATATCAGCTTTGCTCTATTCTTCATTCATTCAAGGATCTGAAATGAGAGGCAATCATAACTATTCTTCAATCATTTTTTTGGTCTCAGTAGATATCATCTTTGATATCAGAATTGCTTATTCACTCATCCACATCTTGATTTAAAAAAAAAAAAGACTTGAAGTGAAAAGGGACTTGACCTGTTCTACAGTAGATGGTAGATTTAACAGTGCAACGTAGTCTGCTCCAGAGTGTACTTCCTCCAATATGTATATAAAGTCATTAAGTGTGATCACAGATAGATTGAAACAGAGAAGTCAGGGGAACACATATTCCTTATTTCAGACAGTGGCTGTTTGTTTGTTTTTTTATTGTGAAAATACTGTACAGAAGGGTTACAAATACATGGGCAAGATAATGAGGACATTTCTTATCAAGCATTGTAGCCTCCTCCTTTGTTTCCCCTTCCCACCCCCTCCTCCTCCCACCCCCCCCCCCCACCCAACTCTCCTCCCGCCCCCCTACCAAAGTTGTAAAGTTCGTTTTCGACATAACAACTTGTACATCTCATTGTTGCAATGGGCCACCTGTATCCCTATTTAAACGATTTGTTTTTTCCCTTCCCCTCCACAAATTATAACAACATCAAATACAGTGATGGAATTCTATGCCTCCATCAGAAAGAATGACATTGCCCCGTTTGTTAGGAAATGGAAAGACTTGGAAAAAATTATATTAAGTGAAGTAAGCTAGGCCCAGAGAAATATAGGTCCCATGGTTTCCCTTATTTGCAATAACTAGTATATGTCTGAGTCAAGCAGAAAAGGTCAGTTAAGTTGATGTTAGGGAAATGAACCCTAAGATATGTATTCAAATGTTTTTTTTCTTTCATGCGATTGTTTCTAACACATTTATAAGATTATTTCTTTGCCCTTAAATATGTATTTTAATGTTTTCGTTTCTTTCATGCATGTGTTTCTAACGCATTTATAAGATTATTTCTTTGTTGCTTTGTATGTCCCTCCCCCACAGTGTAACCCCTGCTTTCACTATATTTGATGTCAGTATAACATGTGGAGGAGATGGGGACAAACAAGTCGTTTAAGGATTCAGGTGGACATGTTGCAACAATGAGAAGTACAAAATGTCATGTCAAAACCAACTTTACAATGTTGGTGTGGGGGGGGAGGGGGGTATAATTGGGTGGGGGGAGGGGGGAGGCTGGGAAGGGAGGTGAAGGGTAAACAAAGGAGGAGGCTGCAATGCTTGGTAAGAAATGTATGCATTATCCTGCCCATGTAATTGTAGCCCCTCTGTACAGTATGTTCTCAAATAAAATAAAATTAAATTAAAAAAAAAAAAGATTATTTCTTTGTTGCTTTTTATGTCCCGTGTCCACGGTATAACCTCTGCTTTCACTGAGTTTGTTACTGAGCCAAGATGCCTATTCCTTTTTCCTGGAAAGAGTGTCTCTCCTTGAAAACTATCAGCCACTCTTTTTTTTTGGGGGGGGGGAGGGGAGGTGTAGAGGTCAATCATGGGGTTTGAACTCTGGGCCTGGGCACTCTCCCTCAGCTCTTCAGCTCAAGGCTAGTGCTCTACCACTTGAGCCACAGCGCCACTTCCAGTTTTCTAGTGATTTGTTGGAGATAAGAGTTTCATGGACTTTCTTGCCAGGGCTGGCTTTGACCCACAATCCTCAGATCTCAGCCTCCTGAGTAGCTAGGATTATAGGCGTGAGCCACTTGTACCCAGCCATCAGCCACTCTTATTAGTTATATAAGTCTTTCTTATTAATCCTCTCTTATTAGCTGTTTAAGTCTTTCTGTGAGTTAGCTGTCTCACCTGTGAATTATAATCATGGAAGAGGTGTAAGGATTCAAAATGCCAATTCTAGATGCTGGAGGGGATGTGGACAGAAGGGAACCTTACTTCATTGTTGGTGGGAATGTAAACTTGTTCAACCACTTTGGAAAGCAGTATGGAGGTTCCTCAAAAGACTTCACATAGAGCTCCCCTATGACCCAGCAATCCCACTTTTGGGCATTTACCCAAATGTTTACTAACAAGACCACACTAAAGCTACCAGCACAACTATGTTTATTGCAGCATTATTTACCATAGCTAAGATATGGAACCAACCCAAATGCCCCTCAGTAGATGAATGGATGAAGAAAATGTGGTATATATACACAATGGAATTCTATGCCTCCATCAGAAAGAATGACATTGCCCCATTTGTTAGGAAATGGAAAGACTTGGAAAAAATTATATTAAGTGAAGTATGCCTGGCCCAAAGAAACATAGGTCCCATGGTTTCCCTTATTTGCAATATCTAGTGTATGTATGAGTCAAGCGGAAAAGGTCAGATAATGTGATGTTAGGAAAATGAATCCTTAGATATGTATTTTAATGTTTTTTTCCTTTCATGCATTTGTTTCTAACACATTTATAAGATTATCTCTTTGTAGCTTTGTATGTCCCTCCCCCACAGTATAACCCCTGCTTTCACTATATTTGATGTCAGTATAACTTGTAGAGGAGATGGGGAAAAACCAGTTGTTTAAGGATACAGGTGGACCCGTTGCAACAATGAGAAGTACAAGTTGTCATGTTGAAAGTAGAAAACGATACAATGTTGGTTGGGGGGGGAGGCTGGGAAGGGATGTGAAGGGTAAACAAAGAGGAGGCTGCAATGCTTGATAAGAAATGTATGCATTAACCTGCCTATGTAATTGTAACCCCTCTGTACAGTGTGTTCACAAAAAATAAAAATAAAAAAATAAATTAAAAAAAACAAACAAAATGCCAATTCTGTATAAGCACTTAGTATCACTTTGTTTTCTGTCACAATTCCACCTTTTGTACTAGTGAAGAACCCATGAGTGACAGTACAGAGCTGAAGGAAGGTAATTATAAGTATTAGTATCTATACTTGGCCTTTTAGATGTCCTGGCTCTGTTTACTACTAATTAAGTTATATCCTCAAATGAACAATGTCATCTATATCATTAACAAGATCCATCCATTTATCTATCTATCCATTCACTAATTTGTTTGACAAGCATTAAAACATCTACTATATGCTGGGTGGTTGATTGGCAGATATAATGACTGCTTTTTCATCTGGAAATACTTGAAGCAATAGACACAGAACAATTAAATCAACAATTTACAAATTGAGGAAGAGAAGAGAAAAGTTCATACAGCTAGTAAGTAAGAATCATAACTAACATTCAGGTTTCCTTTATGTTTAGGTAAAGAGATTTTATATATATAAATGAATAATACTCAGCCAAATCCCAGCTTGTTCATTTACTAATAAATTTATCTTGTAAAAACAGAAATATAAAATTAAGAATAGAGAGAGAAGGAAAGTAGGGTGAAAATGTTGAAAGGGGTGACATTGATCAAGATGCACTATATTCATAAACTGCTTTGTTAAATGGCAACTCTTTTACACAACTACTTAAAGATACTAAAAAAATGTTTAATTAAAACATTTTAAAAGTCAGAAATGTTCTCTCCCAGATTACTGTAAGGATAAAACAAGGTAAAATACCTGCAAAATAGTGTGGAATCCACTGGCAGAACATACACTGTTTGTAGTAATAGCCTCCCATTATAGCCCAGGACATTCTTCACAACCACCAAAGTTCTACTTTCATTCTGCAACTGACTTATTAAGAAAACAACTATTTTCTCTGTTTTCCTTGGTAATTTGTTTATAAAATTGGCTCCACTTCCAGTATATGGCAATATAATACCTTCACTCTTCTGCTTTCAGAGCTGCTGCTGACCTGTACTGTCTTAAAAAAAAAAAAAAAAGATGTTACCCCACACCCATACTGATCCAATGCCCCATCAACAACCAGAATTTTAATCTCATAGAACTCTTGTCTAGAGACAGGCACCCACTACCTCACAACTGGAATTCTATCTACTCAGGAGACTGAGATCCTGAGAATTTTGGGTTTGAAACCAACACAAACAAGAAAGTCTGTGCGATTCTATCTTAAAACTAACAAGCAGGGGAGATGGGAAGGGATGGGAAGGGGAGGAGACAACAATGCTTGATAAGAAATGTACCCATTACCTTGCCCATGTAATTGTAACCCCTCTGTATGGTATTTTCACAATAAAAAAGAAAAGAAAAGAACTAACAAGCAAAACCCAGGGCTGGAGGTGTGGATAAATTGATAGAACAACAGCTGAATACACTGAGCAAGTGAGGGAATCTGAGTTTAAAATACCAGTACTAAGAAACAGAGATAAAAAGAGAGAGAGAGAGAGAAAGGAAGGAAGGAAGGAAGGAAGGAAGGAAGGAAGGAAGGAAGGAAGGAAGGAAGGAAGGAAGGAAGGAAGGAAGAAAGAAAGGAAGGAAGGAAGGAAAGAATGAAGGAAGGAAGGAAAGAAGGAAGGAAGGAAGGAAGAAGGAGGGAAGGAAGGAAGGAAAGATAGAAAAAAGAAGAAAGTCTCAGGGTTGGACGTGTGGCTCTAGCCAATGAGCAAACTTGCCTGGTACCAAGTTCAAATTCCAGTCTCAGGCCTAAAAAAAATAGAAATCTAAATATATAATCAATAAAATTAATATTAAACTTCTGAAGGTGAAATAAATAGCAGGATTTTGTAGAGGTTGGATCAATTTTATTATTTTTTATTGTTTTTCATTATTTTACAAAGATTGTAGTTTACAAAGAGGTTCAGTTTCATGTTAAGTTATGAATACAATGCATTTTGATCAATGTCACCCCTTCCTTCATTCTCCCCCATTTTCCCATGCATACCCTCAAGTTATGTAGCTCAATTATTACATAATGTACATTGAATATAATAATTGCATTTGTTCATCCTTCTCTCTCATTGCCTTTCCCCAAAAAACATGTTTCAGCTTAGTGATATTCATTTTGTTGTCTTTCAAAGAAATTACATCTTTGGATTCCTCCTCTAGTCTGCTTTTTGTGTGTATGCATAAAATCCTGTTTATGTTATCTATATGTTTGTATTTTTCATCTAGCTTCCAAATATGAAAGAAAATACATGCTGTTTTTCTCTGAGTCCAGCTGGCTTCACTTAACATGATTTATTCTAGACCTATGCATTTCCCTAAAAAAGACATACTATTATGTAGATATGTAGAATTCCATGTGTATATGTACTACATTTTTTGATCCACTCATCTATTGTAGGGCATCTGGGCTGTTTCCATAATGTGGCTCTTGTGAATGACGGAACAATAAAAATAGATATATAAGGGCCTTTACCTTATTCTGACTTGTAATGCTCTGGGTAGATAGATGCCCAAGAGTGGTATGGCTGAGTCACAGAGTAGTTCTGTTTAATTTTTTGAGGGATCTCCAAACTACCCTCTAGAGTGGTTGTATTAGTTTACATTCTTACCAACAGTGCGGTAGGGTTCTTGTTCCCTACTGCCAGCATTTGTTGTTCAAATTCTCAATGCTGGCAAATCTTACTGGGGTGAAATAGAAACTCAGTGTTTTTGAGTTTGTTTTTGTTTTTCAGTCTGAGGCATTTTTGTTTTTGTTTTGAGTTTGTTGTTCTAGTTTTTTGTGTTTTGAGTTTTGTTTTATTTTGTTTCGTTTTTTTGTTTTTTGCTACTCTGGGTGCTGTCCCTGACCTTTTTTTGCTCAAGGTTAGCACTCTACCACGTGAACACAGCTCCACTTCCAGGTTTTTGGTAGTTAATTAGAGATAACAGTGTTGTAGACTTTCCTGCCTGGGCTGCTTTTGAACTGATCCTCAGATCTCAGCCTCCTGAGTAGCTAGGTTTACAGATATGTGCCACCGGTGCCCAGCTTTCAGTGCTGTTTTGATTTGCATTTCCTTTATAACCAGGGACGTTGAACATTTCTTCATGTGTCTACTGACCATTCTTAATTCTTCATCTGAGAAATCTCTATTTATCCCCTTTGCTTATTTATTGCCCAGTTATAAATTTGGTGGAGATTGAGTTCCTTGTATATTTTGGACATTAGATCCTTGATGGATGTATAGCTGGTAAAGATCTCCCAATTTGTAGGGTATCTTTTTAGCTTAATAGCTATGTCCTTTGGAACAGCGGGGTTTTTTTGCCTAATTCTCTATCTTCATATATACAGTAAGGAAGAAAAGGCTCAGCCTAAACTAGAGAAAAAGTGTCTCAGCCCTCCACCTGAATAGTTGCTCTGCCACAAACACTTGAGTAGATTTGGTCTAGTGGTTTGTAGGTTACCAAAACACTGGGTCAGTCTCATCTGACCACAGGAGCCACAAGATTTCCATCAACTGAGTGTTGGTGGCCTGATAACTACACCCAGAGAAAAGAGATAAAAAGATAGAAGTAGATATAGAGATGGAAGTGGAGATAGAGAGAGCAATAGACTTAGATACATTACAGTTAGATCAGACTGACCCAAGGAAAATGTTAGAGGACAATATGCACATTCTGTGGAAGTCTGGCTCTCCATCCTAACTCTGCTCAGTAACTGCATGAAAGGAGCAGTCCTTGAAATTGTCTTTTGAAATATCACCCAACAGTCAATTCAGTGATAATTATTGAATGCCCACTATGTAGTTGTCACAGCTTGGGAGCTAAGAATGGTTTGTCAAGTAAATTCACAACATTAATGATATCAAGATTCTGATTGATGGAGAATGGAGACAGATTAAAATGGTAAATAAATCATAGATAATAGATAGATCATATCATAACTAATACAATATATGCCATAAAAAAGTTTGTGACCATATAAAATGATGCTAAGCAAATTGAACCCCAACATAGGGATACAAATGGTTTAATCTTTCTTGCTATTGTTTTTAATGTACTTATAATGTACTGTGTGATTTTTTTTTCTTTTGTATGTTCTTCCCCCATGGTATAACCCCTGTTTTCACTGTATTTGATTCTGGTGCCCTGAATCTTGTATATACATTTTTCTAATTTGGGGAGGGGAAGGGAAATAACAAAATGCTGAAATTAGGATACAGGTTGACCCATGGTAACAATGAGATGTACAAGATACTATGTTGAAAACGAATCCTACAACTTTGGGGGCGGGGGGGGGGGTGAAGAGGGAGGAGGTGGGAGCAAAGGGATGGTAGGAGGAAAACAAGGGAAGAGATAACAGTGATTTTATAGGAAATGTACTCATTACTTTACTCATGTAACTGTAACCACTCTGTACAATATTTTTACAATAAAAATATGTATATATATATAATAAAAAAGATTGATGTGATAGGGTGAGGTGGAGGAATGTAATTTATATTGAGTCAGGATAGCTGATGTAAGATCCAAATAAATAGGAAAAGAAAGCACCAAAACAAAAGAAGGCTTATAAGAAGAGGTTTCATAGCAAGAAGGGGAAGCCTTGGGAAGGAATGACAAAGTCACTGTGGCCTAAAGAGAGAGTGGCAAAAGGTAATGGAGAAGTAGCAAGATATAGGTTGCGTGGGATGTTAAGCATTATGGCAAGACTTGGGGTTTTGTTTTATGTAAAATGGGAAGACAACTGAAGGACTTTCAATATGGAAGTAACATACTTTTATTTGTTTTTGAGAATTAATACGTATAGGAAAAATGGATTCCAAGAATGTGTGTATATAAATATGATTTGAGAGACTCTTCACTGCTTTCAAAGTGTGAATGGTGTAGTTTCAGACTAGGGAGTTAACATTAAGGTGCAGCAGAATGGGACAATGATTTGGAGATGTTTTGGAGAATGTGATATTGTTTTTGGTAGTTTCTTTCACCATGAGAGTTACACACATATCTGCTTTTTAATCCCAGGGTCAATTCAACTTCTTTCTTTTCTTCTCCTTTCCCTTTTCCTTTTGTTTCTTTTTCCTGCCAGAACTTGGGCTTGAACTCAGGGCCTCAATTTCACTCAGCTTTTCACTCAAGGCTGGTACTCTACTCTCTGAGCCATGCTTCCACTGCCAACATTTTGCTGGTTGATTTGGGGATAAGAAGTCTTAGTATTTTGTCTGCCTAGACTCACTCCAAACTTGGATCCTCAAATCTCAGCTTCCTGATAGGATTACAGTCATGAGCCATCAGTGCTTGGATGAATTCAGCTTTCATCCAAAATCCTTTTTCTGATTTTTGTAGGAGTTAACTAAATTATGATTGTTATCTCCTGCAGGAAAGTTTCTACAAAGAATATACTGACAAATCCACCCACTGAAACTTAGTCCTTGTATTAGTCCATTTTCTCTTACTGTTACAAAACACTGGAAGCTGGGTAACTTTCTAAAGAAGAGATGATTTCTTAGCTCACAATTCTGGAAAAAGAAGAGCTCACAATTCTGCTCAGCAAGGTTCTGATGAAACTATCATGTGGATGTCATCACAATGGCAGGAGAGATGTAGGAGAAAGGGATCAAATGAGGAGAGAGAAAGCCAGAGCAAAAGGAATAGCCATTCTTGGCCCTTATATAACAACCCTCTCATGAGAACTAACTCAAGCATCAAAAAGATGTACCTTACTCTTTTCCAAAACAGTGTCTCGAGGCCCCATCACCACTTGTTAACATGGACATGTTCCAACAAGTTTCCAACATGTCACACTTTGGGAAAACAAACCACACCCAAACCTCAGCAGTCATACACATAACTGTCTGCTTTTGTTCTGGCTGAGAAGCGTTCCTACCACTGGCCCTCCTTGTCTGTGTCCATGTCAGTGACTTGGAATCTTCTTTTGTGTTTTGGGATGATGCACATTACCTCTAATATAAACCAAGATATGGGTGGGATAGATCATAAAGATGATTCATGAGATCTATTTCCAATGTGTCCTACACTAGATACATTTCTCTTAGAACAAGGAAACCACATTGCTTCCAAAAGAGAAAATCATCAGAAGCAGCTGGAATGAATTAAAGACACTGATAACTCAGAAACAAGATACATGTGACTCTGTGGGAGAAAAATACTTTCAAATTGTTCAAATGTGCTTGTCTAACATGTCATGAAAAGCTATAATCTTCCCTTTTTCATTAACAACTCCATCAATTTTCCTGTAATGTTTTAAATTAACTGTCTTTTTAAAAACATGGTGCTGTTCAACATTTGAGAAAAATAGTTTCTGTTTTATTATTATTTTATTAATTCTGGATTTAGAAAGCTAAAATATGCAGGATCTTTATAATAATTTACTCATGCTTGAGATTGATGTGTTTCCTATCATTTGAAATTTCAAAGCACTGTCCCAAACTAAATATGCCTATTTTTTTTATAAATCCTACGATTCCTGTAATAGTAGAATTATGACAAGCAGGGAAAAAAATCACATTGTTTTATTAAAGTGCATTGCCTTTATAAAATTCTGCACATTGGCCCTGTTCTTATCTAACTTATCTTTGGTTTTCTTTTTCCAAGACTGGCACTCAAACTCAGAATCTGACACGTTTGCTCACTGGCTGGTGCTCTACTACTTGTGCAATGCCTCCAACCCCTACTTTTTGAACTCAGAGCCTCACCTTCTAAACTGGCTTTTTTGTTCAAGGCTGGTGCTATATACATCTTGAGCTGCAGCTCTCCTTCTGACTTGTTATGTGTGGTTAATTGGAGATAAGAATCCCATAGATTTTCCTGCCTGGGCTGGCTTCCAACCACGATCCTCAGATATCAGCTTCCTAGAGTATCTAGGATGACAAGCATGCACCACCAGTGCCTGACATCTTATTGAATTATTTTAAACTTATTTGTAGTAGCTGTACAAAGTGGTTTCATGCTGACTTGTGGGTACAATGCATCTTGATCACTGTCATCCCTTCCATCTTTCTCACCCATTTCTCCCACTCCATCCCCTTAATTACCTGGCTCCCATTTTCACATATGTACATTGAATATTATGACTGAATTCACCCACCCTTTTAACCTCCATTTATTTCCCTACCCTTGACCATGTCACCTGACAACGCATGTTCTAGCTTCCTGGTATACATTTTGTTAAATGTTCAGAGTTGGTTAAAAAAGTTACACCATTGCAATTCTCCCACATGTACCTTTTTTGGGGGGTGTGTGGGGGGTCGGTCATGGGTCCTGAACTCTGGGCCTGGACGCTGCCCCTCAGGTCCTCAGCTCAAGGCTAGCACTCTACCACTTGAGCCACAGCACCACCTCCGGTTTTCTGAGTGGTTTATTGGAGATAAGAGTCTCACGGACTTTCCTTCCCAGGCTGGCTTTGAACTGTGATCCTCAGATCTCAGCTTCCTGAGTAGCTAGGATTACAGGCGTGAGCCACCAGCGCCCAGCTATACCATTCTTTAGTTAATAGGTTTGTGTATATATGCATAAGGACTTTTTTTTGGCTAGTCCTAGGGCTTGCACTCAGGACCTGGACACTGTCTCTGAGCCACAGTTTCACTTCCAGCTTTTTCTGTGATTAATTGGAGACAAGAGTCTTATGAACTTATCTGCCTAGGATGGCTTCAAACCATGATCCTCAGATCTCAGCCTCCTGAGTAGCTAGGATTATAGGCATGAGCCACTGGCACCCAGCTCGAAGAACATATTTTTAAAGTGCTCAAAATCATGAAAAGATAAAAATCATGTTCTAATTATTATATTACAATATGATAATATAATATAAAGCTAATTCTTCTCTTCCCTTCCATCCTTCCTTCCATTCTTCCTTCATTCATTCCTTCTTTCTTTCTTTCTTTCTTCCTTCCTTCCTTCCTCCCTCCCTCCCTCTCTCTCTCCTTTCTTCCTTCCTTCCTTCTTCCTTCCTTCCTACTTTCTTTCTTTCTTTCCTTCTTTCTTCCTTTCTTTCCTTCTTTCTTCCTTTTTGCCAGTCCTGGGGCATGAACTCTGGGCCTGGGCACTATCCCTGAGCTTTTTTTGCTCAAGGATAGCACTCTACCACTTGAGCCACTGTTCTATTTCCATGGACTGGGCTGACTTCAAACCATAATCTTCGGATCTCAGCCTTCTGAGTAGCTAGGATTACAGGTATGAGCCACTGGCACCTGGCTCTGTGTTTGGAAGAGAAGTAGAGATTTCCAAAAAGAGACAGATGTCAGAAGGTGGGAAATAAAGCCAACAAAAACTCAAGAGCCCTCTACTTTAGTAACATTTCTGTGGTTCTGGTGTGGCACACATGGAGATTTTCCTATTAGGGTAAGGGATAAGTTACTGCACCTGGGACATCCTATGACCAACATAGAAGTTTGATGTTTACTATCAAGTAGTCCAATTCTACTCAGATTTTGAAAGTAGCAATTCATCTGCATGTGTTGCTCTGGCTCACTTACTGACTACCAAAGATGTTCATTTTGAGTAGCACCTGAAAAAAGAAAAGGCTTTGCAATAGGTCCATGCTGCTATGCAAACTGTTTTGCCATTTGACTCGTGTTCCAGGAGATCCAATGGTATTTGAGGTGACAGCAGCAGATAGGGCACTGCTTGGAGCCTTTTATAGTAACCTCTCAGTACATCTCAGTGTACATGCTTAGATTTGGGATCAAAGCCTAGTCATCCTCTGAGAATAGACAACTACTGTCCTCTCCTCCCCACTCCCCACTTTCCTATATAGTACCTTCTCTTTCAGCAGGTCACCTGTATGTCCTCATGGCAACTTTACTATAATTAGTTGACAGGGTATGAAAACACTTCAATAAGGAGACAGCACCTAAAATTAGCTTACATACTGCAGCCCCTCTTTGGACATCTGCTAGAGACAATGGTGAAGGGAAACCTTCCCAGCAGGAAAAATTTAAGGCAAAATACTTGGCTGAGCACTTTCATTAATAACTAAAACAATGTAATCCAGAAATGACTATAATTCAGAAATAATACTTGAGTCATACTATCAGATAAAGAACTATAACAAGCTAAAGTGATTACCAAAGGAAAAAGGAACACATAATTCATAATGAAAGAAGATACTAACAAATACCCGGTACAGAAATGAAGACTGCAATTGGTATGACTATTTCCTCCTTAATTTGTAATTGTACATGTAAGTATGTGCATACACATGTATATGTGTAAAAATCTTTGTTTTGTCAACAGCTATTTTTAGTATGTAGAATAAGGTGTATAAACTTTATATTAACTTTGTATCCTGACATGTAATTTACAAAATGTCAAAGGGGAAGAATAAAGGTCCCTCAAGAACTTTACCTCCTCTTCTGGGCAAGTGGTTTGTGCATTTCTAGTCATATGCTAAACATTTTGGGAAGAATTATAATCTCGGTATTGGAGAAATTTGGGTGTAGTTTGAGAAAATCCATTTGAATAGCAGTTAACAAGTGATATTGTATGTCAACCAGACATTGGGCCATACATTCTGGGTGTGTCTTGGAAATTAATATTTTAAGTGGTTGACTAGTAAAGCAGATTATCCTCCTAATGTGGGAAATGCAATCCTTGAAGTCCTGGATAGAAAAGACTAATATCCCCAAAAGTGAACACCTCTGTTGGACTGCTTTGAGCAGAGCCTTTGGCCTTTTCTTGCATTTGGACTCTAAAACATAAAGTCTTCTTAAGTCTGGAGCCTGCTAGCTTTTGGAACGGTAGTTACACTCTGTCTCTCTTGTTTCTCAGGCTTTCAGACTTGGACTAGAATTACATCAACTCTCTTGGGTCTCCAGCTGGTTGCCTTTAGGTTGTAGGATTTTTCAGCCTCTATAATCACAACAGCAAATTCTTTACACACACACACACACACACACACACACACACACACACACACACACACACTTATTGCTCTGTTTCTCTGGAGAACCCAGAGTAATACATTGTGGAAAATGTAAAACTATACAACTTTGGAAATGGTTATAGCTACACATTCCTATTAATGGAAAGATTGAAACATAAACCATGTAATAATAACCACAAGTATAAAGTGTGCATAATAATATGATGACCTTTCCCTACATATGCATTGTTGTACTTAAAACAAGATGAATGGACTAGTTTGCTCAGGAGAGCAAGGATGTGGAAGCATCTTGTAAATTCTAAAGGGTATATAAGTGGTAAGCATTATTAAAACCCAATAAGATATTTGATCCCCTTAGCAATTACGCTGAAATTTCTGAGAGTATTCCCAACAGTATTATAGTATGGGTGGCTGGCATCATATTGCATGGTTCTTAGAGAATGACTTTTTTTAGCTTTACCAGCCACAGTACTTATTTCTCTCTGTTTGAGGTCAGGTAATAGTTCTGTTTGCTTCTCTGTAGCTGCCCTCCTTTTTTTGTTTTTTTTTTTTTTTTTTAGCTGCTCTTCTTTTTCTATGTAGCAACATTTAAATTCTCCCTTTTCTGTGGTTTGTTGAATGTTTAATGTATGGGCATTCCCTTACCTGTCATATACATATTGCTTGGGACCTTTTAATCTAACATATGATTTACAACAACTTTGACTCCTTCAAAATTCACATAAATTTTGTCTCCATTGAAACACTGTTGAGAGATGGTGAAACTTTGAGTGGCGGTTAAGTCTTGGGCCATGAAAGGATTCATTCTACATTAAATGGACTATGATGATAATTTATTATGCATCGAGTTAGTGAGCACTCACACTGACAAGACTAGATTCATTTTTTATTATCATTTTCCTTCACTTTTATAACAATCAAGAGGGTTGGATCATTATAAAGCAATTCACCTCTAGTGTGTCTACATCCCTCCTACTTTTCTGCCATGTCATAGTGCAGAAAGAAGCATGAAGCTGAGCTGGGAGGTGCATGCTCCTGGATTGCCCTTTCCAGAATCATAAACCAAAATAGACTTCTTTAGAAATTAGTGTTTTGTAATAGAAAATGGTTTGTGATAGTGTTGCCATAATAGAAAATTGCCCACCGTTTTTCCATTATGGCAACAGAAAATGGACGAAGGCAAGTAGTATAATTTTGACAAGTTCATTGTCAGTATTTCCTCAAACATTTCCCATGTGTTAGCCCAGAAGCCTCCTCCCTCATGGCTTAGCATGCTCTTCCCTAGGCAACACTAGGCCCATGTAGTAAAGGCAGCAAACGATCAGCCCCTACCTCCCTTTCCCTGATAGAGCACCCTGTTGGGATAGCTAAGACCACATAAGGCAGTGAAATCCCCCAAATCCCTGAGGTTATAAAAAGGTCATCTGAGACAATGGCTGGCACTTCTCACTTCCTCTCACCTGGGGTCTTGCCGGCAATAAACCGTTCATTTATTCTTCCTACCTGGATGTCTGTGTGGTTTTCTGAGTCTAATTTACTCTAACACCATCTTCCATTTTTCTTCTTCTGAGACTCCTTTCCACACACTATTCAGGCAGAAAGGAAGTTTATTTACCAAACTGCTGCCTCTGCCGTCTCTGTCATGCATGGTGGAGAAACATGGCTGAAAAGGAAAGGGGGGGGGGTTAACCCACCTCTGGAACAGGACTTATCTAGGCCAGGGACAGGAAGAGGTGTGGCCAGGTGGGGGAAAGGTGTGGCCACACTAGAACTAGATGTGACCTCAGGGTCTGGGACCCTCCTAAGGTCAGATGGGAGGCATGTGACCAGAGGTGGCCCAGGATGTGACCTAGCAGGAGGGGAAGGTGACTGCTTCCAGGGCTGCCAGTTACCTAAGTAACAGATACTGGGCAGAAACTTAGCCGAGAGGGAGGGAGGTGTCCCTGTTCAGACCTTACAGTAGGCATTCTACTTATTCCTACCATTGCTTTTGTTATCATTATGCATTGTGTACTATTTCTTTATCATCTCCTGTTTCATTCAATGTGAATTCCTCCATGTGACTATCCGGGTTTGTAATTTATTTCTTAGTTATATCCATGTTGCTATGTATCTTACCCAATGTGTACTTTATCATTTTTATGACTTCTTATCCCTGGTTTTCCTTTTCATTATTATGTTTATTGTCTTTAAGAAATTGTACAGAGGCTGGGAAGGTGGCTCAGTGGTAGAGCACTTGCCTTGCATGCATGAGGCCCCGGGTTCGATTCCTCAGCACCACATAAGCAAAAAGAAAAAAGCTGGAAGTGGCGCTGTGGCTCAAGTGGTAGAGTGCTAGCCTTGAGCTGAAGAGCTGAGGCACAGCGCCCAGGCCCAGAGTTCAGGCCTCACGACTGGACCTTCCCCCCAAAAAAAAGATGTTGTACAAAGGGGTTTTAACTAAGCCTATCAATATTCTTAGTATTAATATATTGTCATATCTCTTTGAGGCTAGTAGGGTTTGTTAGACTGTTTGGTACTTCCTGTCCATGTGACACACATTGATCTATCTGTGATCTAATTTTGCAAGGATATACTTTTTTAGGTATCCCCTTATTTTAACTATGAACCTATTTCCTGAGGAAGCACCGACTCCTCCATCTGAAAGAAAAGTTTAGGGAAATATGAAAGGTGAGCCTCTTCTTGTGAGCTTGAACACAGAGAAGTGAGGCCATGGGCCTCTGATGCACCATTCCTCTCTGACATCTGTCTGTCAGGAATTTGAATCCTCTGAAAGAAGCCCACAGACAGAGGACACGCTTCTTCATTTGTTATCCATCAGCTCTGGAAATTTGGAGGGGGACTGAGTGAAGGGTTGAGGGTCTAAAGACGATCAACCACTTCCATCAACTTCCTGCATTTAGCTCCGCCTTTTGCTGCTAGTGGGTGATATGTGACATGACTACCAGTGCTGACAGTAGAAGTTGTAGATATGATGAGGCCTCCATGGAGGAGGGGTGAAGTTATCTCCTGCTGCTTCACATGCCCTCAATCGTAGGGCAATTTCCACCCACCACACTCTTCTCCTTGCAGTTTGGGAAAACAAATAGGTGGTTTGATAGAGTGTATTAGGCAGCTTTGCATTCAAATGACAAAACACCTGAGGAAGAGGAAATGTCTGTTTTGCCTCACAGCTCTGGAGGTTCCATCCAAGAGCAATTGGCCCTATTGCTTTAGGCCTCTGGAAAGGGAAGAGCATGGCAGAACTGCATGGTGACAAGCCAGGAAACAAAGACCCGAAGGTGAAGAGAATAGGATCACATAATCCTCTTTGAGGACGTGGCCCCAATGACCCAGGAATTTCCCACTCTGCCACACTTCCAAAAGGTTCTACTAGCTCTCCATAGAAGCAACATGCTGAAGGCCATACCTTTAATACTTTTACACATCCACATTCAAATCATAGTTTGGATTCTTTTACAATAAAATTTTTATTAGCACAAATTGATTGTGCCCTGCTTTATTGTCATATTTACAGCATTATGTACTTTGATCAAATTCACTCCATCTATGTAAAGCTTAAATCCTTTCCCAACACCACCTAATACTTAACTCCTTTTGTCTCCTGAAATTCTTGTAAATTGATAGCTAGAAACAAACAAGGAGTCAGATTCAGATTCAATTTAGAGGGCCAGACAATTCTCAACATGTTAGTGTGTTCTTCAATCAGATGGCACAATCAGATGGTCTTTCATCCTGTTGCTTATTCCGTTTATACTGGATTAAATTATGTGCAAAGAGAAAACAGCTTGAAAGATGTAACTCTAGGTCTTCCGATCTTAGTGGTATTCTGGCAGTAGCTACAACCTGAAGTTTATAAAGAATTTCAAATGATCTATTGGAGGTCATTTTCTATATTAATTTATCCGTGGTTTCATAATGGTGATATTACAATTATAGCAATATTTTTTGTCTGGAACATTTTTCTCATCAACCATTTGATTACTTCAGGTACTGTGTGAGTAGAAAAGGCAGAGAAAATATGCTTCATTCTCTTCCTTAAAGAGAACTGCTTTTCTAGGTACTGCTTATAATAGTAAAGATATGGGCTCAGCTTAGGCACTAATCAATAGATGAGTGGATAAAGCAGATGTGGTATGTTCATACATGCACAATGGAAAATTTTTCAGCCATAAAGAAGACTGAAATTGTGTCTTGTAGAAAAATTTATAGAACTGGCAATCATGTTAAATGAAATGTGCTGGACTCAGGAAGATAAATATGACATTTGTTCTTGTATTTGAAATCTAGACTTTAAGCAAAGATATAAAAATAGGAGAGGAACATTTTTGGACTAGGAAGGGAACCAGAGGAATCTGGGACAAGAGATAGTACTAGAAGTGAATATAAACCAAGTCCATGATGTGTGGGAATCTGGGACAAGAGATAGTACTAGAAGTGAATATAAACCAAGTGCATGATGTGTATTATTAAAAGATCACAATAAAACCTGTTTTGTACAATTATTATGCACTAATAAAATTTATTCAAAATGAGGGAAGGAGAGAAAACTGCTTTTTATATAATATTCTGTTTGTTCTGGATTAAAAGATCACAAAAGTGAAAGCAGCCAGAAAGATAGAATTCTAGGTCCTCAGAATATTCAGACACAACTTAAAACCTGAAGCTTATGTAGAATTTTAAATATCTTGAAAACTGCTAGAGGCTCCCTCAAATCCTCATTTTCTAGGATTCCACTTTTTTTTAACTTTCTTTTTTCATTCAACCTGTGATTTTAATGCATGGCTAGGTTTTCAGTTTGTCCCTTCAGAGGAACCAATTAAAGACAGTCTTTGTGAATTAGTCTTTCTTTCCCAAATGACTTCCTCTTTATTTCCTAGGTCTGAAAAATACTCTAGAAGAAAGAGCCCAGTGGAAAGAGGAAGTTTTGCTCTTTTGCCTTGAGACCTCTTTCTTACAGTTTCTGCACTGCCCAGTGAGAGAATCTACAATTTCTCTAATTGGTACTTGACAGGACAGCTATTTCCTTCCAGTGAGGCAGTTTCCTACTGAGAGGAGCCCATGCAAAACATGCCTTTGCAAAGCTATATAAAGCTGGTTGCTGTGTTTCTCCATCCTAATGGAAAACTGGAAAGGAGCATTGCTCAACAAAGGGAAACCACCAAACATGTGCCCAAAGCCAAATCTATTGATTGAAATAACAAAATTTACTTTGAAAAAATGTTAGTACACTTTACTTTTTTCAATTCCAAGAAGCTAATCCTTGCTTTTGGGAATCCAGCCTCTGAATCTTTTTCATAGAAGGAAATTTTCTAAGACTTAGCATAAAGAGTTCTTCAGGGTCCCTATGCTTACTTTCAACTGGTCACATGATATAATCTGTTTCCAAGTAGAAGTATGTGAAGCTGGGCTGGGAAGGTGGCTCAGTGGTAGAGCACTTGCCTTACATGCCTGAGGCCCTGGGTTCAATTCCTCAGCACCACATAAGCAAAAAGAAAAAAGCCGGAAGTTGTACATGTGGCTCAAGTGGTAGAGCACTAGCTTTGAGCTAGAGAGCTGAGGGACAGCACCCAGGCCCAGAGTTCAGGCCCACGACTGGACACCCCAACTCCCCCCCCCCCCCGGACCAAAAAAAAGAAGTATGTGAAGCAGATGCTAGAAGTGAAAAAAAGAAAGTTCTGGAATTTATGGAAGAAAGTCTTTTCAAAATTCTAAATAAATGCCTTACTTTAGACCACTTTTAATGTCTGGATTATCTTTTTTTTGTTTTTGGGTCCAGTTGTGGGGCCTGAACTTGAGCCACAGAGCCACTTCTAGCTTTTTTCTTTTTGTTTATGTGGTGCTGAGGAATTGAACCCAGGGCCTCATGCATGCAAGGCAAGTACTCTACCACTTGAGCCACCTTCCCAGCCCTGGATTATCTTTTTAAATAACTTTATTAAGATACAATTCACACTCAAATAACTGTAACCCCTCTGTACAGTATTTTTACAATAAAAATAAAAAGATACAATTCACACACCATACAATCCAATCTTGAATAAGCCAACATTTTAGTATATTTATGGCTGTACCATTGACATTCAGTTTTAGAAGACTTTCATCATTTCATAAAGAAATTCTGTAACCTTTAAATATAATTTCCTTTTTCTCAATTCTTCTTAGTTTTAAGCAACAGATAACTTACTTGCCGATTGATTTTCCTATGCAAGGAATTTTACATAAATAGAAGTACAGGGCTGGGAAGGTGGCTCAGTGGTAGAGCGCTTGCCTTGCATGCATGAGGCCCTGGGTTCGATTCCTCAGCACCACACAAGCAAAAAAAAGAAAAAAGCCGGAAGTGGCGCTGTGGCTCAAGTGGTAGAGTGCTAGCCTTGAGCTGAAGAGCTCAGGGACAGTGCCCAGGCCCAGAGTTCAGGCCCCACAATTGGACCAAAAAAAAAAGAAGTACAGTGTGATATCTTTTCTGTCAAACTTTTTTTTCTGCATATGAAAGTTCATTCATGTTGACATATTTTGGCCCTGCATTCCTTTTAATAATTCAATATTATCCCACTATATAAGTATGCTACATTTTGTTAATTCATTCAATGATAAGTACTGTAATTATCTCTACCTCCTATGTATTGAATAACACTTGTAACATTTTCATACACTTTTGGGTATAATAATTATAAATATTCTTATACAATTTTATGTTCATGATTATTACTGTCTCTTGAGTAGAGCTGCCAGGTAATATGTTAACCATATGGTCAGCCATTGGAACAACTTCCAGACTTATCCACAATCATTTGTCATCCATGTATCATTCCCTATTCCTACAGTTCTCAGATGAGGGCTTTTCTTTCTATGTGTCCTTGTCAGAACCAGGTATTTTCTCCCTTTCCCTATTATAATAAAGAAGAAGTACTATCTCATTTGGTTCCTATTCAGTATCCCAGTATCTGAAGTGCTCAGGACCAGAAGTGTTTTAGATTTGGAACTTTTTTTAATTTTTGAAATATTTTCATATGCATAATGACTTATCTTGGGATCAGGGCCCCACTCTAATGCAAAAATCCTTAATGCTTCATATCTACCGTGTGTGTATATATGTGCATATGTACATGTGTGTTTGCTTATACATGTGTATGTATATTCCTTTTATTATAGTTAAATTTATTGATCCATTTTTCCCTATTCTTTAATTTTTTATTCTTATTTTTGCAGGAGTAAATATCTTTAAACATTGTATTTTGATTTTTCTAATAACTCGTTTAGCTTAGTAATTGCTCTACACTTATCATACATACTTTAACTATCAGTTTTATACAAATATATGATTTACAGAAATTTAACTCCAATTAGGTGTGGGAAATTTCTATCAAAAACTATTCCCTTTTTCCCATTTTTAATATTCTTATTATAAGTATTACATTTATAAGCTTACAGATCCAAATACCAAATTACAATAATTATTTTGTATAAATTTGCATATTTTAAAGAAAATGTTAAAAGAAAGGACAGTATGGCTTATTTTCTTCACATGATGCCTAGTTGATGTATTTTCTTGCAAATAACATTTCATTCATTTTTATGGCTAAGCAATACTCTATTGTGTATGTATACCACATTTTCTTTTTTTAATTGTGAAAATACCGTACAGAGGGGGTACAATTACATGAGCAAGATAATGAGTACATTTCTTATCAAGCACTGTTGCCTCCTCCGTGGTTTCCCCTTCCCATCCCTTCCCATTCCCCTCTCCCCAACCATAGTTGTAAAGCTTCGTTTTCGACATAACGACTTGTACATCTCATTGTTGCAATGGGTCCACCTGTATCCCTAGTTAAATGATTTGTTTTTGCCCTTCCCCTCCACAAATTATACCAACATCAAATACAGTGAAAGGTTATACCATGGGGGAGGGACGTACAAAGCAACAAAGAAATCATCTTATAAATATGTTAGAAACAATCGCATGAAAGAAAGAAAACATTTGAATACTTATCTTGGGGTTCATTTCCCTAATATCAACTTATCTGACCTTTTCTGCTTGACTCAGACATACACTGGTTATTGCAAATAGGGGAAACCATGGGACCTATGTTCCTTTGGGCCTGGCTTATTTCACTTAATATAATTTTTTCCATGTCTTTCCATTTCCTAACAAATGGGGCAATGTCATTCTTTCTGATGGAGGCATAGAAATCCATTGTGTATACATACCACATTTTCTTGAGCCATTCATCTACTGAGGGGCATCTGGGTTGGTTCCATATCTTAGCTATGGCAAATAATGCTGTGATAAACATTAGTTGTGCTGGTAGCTTTAGTATATAGCCTTGTTTGTGATCTTTTGGGTAAATGCCCAAAAGTGAGATTGCTGGGTCATAGGGGAGCTCTATATGGAGTCTTTTGAGGGACCTCCATACTGCTTTTCAAAGTGATTGAACAAGTTTACACTCCCACCAACAATGTAGTAAGGTTCCCTTCTGTTCACATCCCCTCCAGCATCTGTTGTTATTAGAGGTCTTGATTATAGCCATTCTAACTGGAGTGAGGTGGTAGCTCAATGTTGTTTTGATTTGCATTTCTTTGATGGCTAGAGAGGTTGAGCATTTCTTCATGTGTCTATTGGACATTCTTATTTCCTCTTCAGAGAAGTTTCTCTTTAAGTCTTTAGCCCACTTATTTATGGCGCAGTTGTTTTTTTTGAAGATTTGTTGTTGGGAGATTTAATTTTTTGAGTTCCAGGTATACCACATTTTCTATATACTCTATTTTATTTATCAATTCATTCATCCTATTCATTGGGGAAATGCAAATTGTATTATTGAGGTTCCATCTCACCTCAATGAGAATAGTTATCATCAAGAAAACAATGAATGTATGCAAGGATGTGAGGGAAAAGCAACTTTATGCCCTGTTTGTAAGAATATAAATTAGTACAGACACTATAGAAATTACCAAGGAAATTTAAATCTTAGAAAAATAATAAAAATCTGGTTGCTATATAATTCAGCCACACTTGGGTAAGTACCCAAAGAAATCAAAGTCAGCGTGTAATAGAGATATATTGCCATTTATTGAAAAGTAGGTCTAGCAACAGTTCTGGTTTTTGTTAACCTAGAATATCTTTCATCTTCATTAGATAAAGGATTTTTCACTGTGTCTCATTCTTCTCTTTCAGTTTCAAGACACTTTCTTCAGTCTTTGTTTTTCAGTCTTAAGTGTCTGCTTATAGAACTCAGACAGATCCTTTTTTAAGTTTATTAAGTTATCTTGGTATATAAATTAAATATTTTAAATAAAGTTGTAGAATTTACAACCCTATGTGCACTCTTTGGCTTTTGTTCCTTTCTCTTGTCCTTCTGGTACTCCCATTATACACACATTGATGCAGTTAATTATCTGACATTTCTATGATGCTCCATCCATTTCATTCATTCCAGTGATCTCTTCCTTAGATTGAATAATATCTATGAATCTATTTTGTAGTTTATTATTTTTTCCTCTGCCAGTTTGAAGTTGTTCTTAATTTTTTTTAATGAATTTCTTACTTTAATTGCTTTACTTTCCAAATCTGGCATTACAATTTGTCACATTTTATTACTTATTTCTTTATTGATTTTTCTAATGAAGGCAATTGTTTTTTATACCTTCAACCACTTCTGTAATCATGTTTTGTTTTGTTTTTTTAACTCTGAGCATATTTACAAGGATTTCTTTGCTGGTTAAATATATTAGTCACTCTCCACTCTCACAGACAATGTTTGTTACTTGCCTTTTTATTACTATTATCTTTAAGTAAGTGTAAAATGGAGTTTCCATTTAATAAAGCAGCTTATGAATACAATATATCTTGATCAGTGTCACCCTGTCAACATTCTTATCCACTCCTAAGACTTACCCTTTCCCTTACTTTTCTTAATTACATAGTATATAAATTGAATTCTAGACAATATTTCCTTCCACTTCTCCTTTCATTTACCTACTTCTCTCCTCTTGGCTTCACCCTTCTTTTATAGTAGATAAATAAAACTTTCCAATTTCCTGATATGCTTCATAAATTTCTGCTCAGAACTGGCCATTTTAGATAATGAATTATAGCAATTGTGGATGCTACTCTCCCACTTTTAGGCCTTATTACTTTTCCTAGTGACCAGTGGCTTGTTTTAGTGAAGGCTATTTCCAAGCACAATGTGAAGCTTCTGATGATGTTCTTCACAAGACACAGCCTTGAGAATGTCTGAAGTCACTCTAGGATGACACTGGCTCTCATCGATAGTCACTTCCTCCTAACTTCTGGTTGTTCACACCATTGTTTCCAACAGTATTCCTAGATGTAGATGTAAATTACCCCCCATCCAATGAAATACGGAGTAAGGAAAATGCAAGCCCTACTATTCTCAGCAAGGTCCTATCTACCTAAGGTAGAGTTCCCACCCCCAGAGTGCAGACAAACTGAGACAAAGGACCTGTAATTACAGTCATATTTACAGAGAAGTTCACAACAACAATAGGTAATGGGAAAAAGACAAGACATGCTGACATCCTGCCTCTCCATGAAGATGGCCCTTTGACTGGGATCCAGGGAATCAGTATGGAGTGGAGTTCTGTCTTGAAGGTCTGGAAGGAGGGCAGAAAGTATGGGACTCAATTCAAATACAACAGACTCAAATTGTCAGTCCCAAGTTTTAGTAGATTTTCTTTAATAAATGTTTCTTCATTTGCCATATGTCCTTAAGGCTATCTGCAGAGACTTTCAGTTTGTGGATTTAAAAAAAAAATTAGTTTCACCAGCTCTTCTGGAAAGTAGGTATGCAGAGTTCCTCGAACTGTAATGCTAAACTATTCAATCCTCTTAACTCTTCTTTATTCCGAGTGAGTCAGTGATTTTTCAAAAGCATTCATTTATTCTGCAAACATGGATTTTGTTGTGCAAGAAATATGCAACAAAAAAAATCACAATGCAATTCAATTCAATTGAATCAATTGTTGATTCAATTCAATCAACCTCTTGAAGAAACAGGTACTCTCTTCCTGCTACTGTTTCCATCTTCAAAATTAGGAATGAGTGAAGGCAGCCTAGTTAACTTGAACTAACTGCATTTTTTAGACAGTATTGTTTTCCAATTTAAGATATAAATTTCAAACAGATAAGATCAAGGCTAAGGCATAAAAATGGTTTCATAATTTAAATCAATAAAATGTCCATCCTTCAAATTGTTTTGTGAGCCAGAGGAAAGTGAAGAGTTCAGGGTTCTTATAGCAGTATGTTAGTTTCTGAACCAACTATACTCATTAACTACTCTGAGGAATGACCTGACATCTGACTTTATTTTTTTATTTTTTTATTGTAAAGATACTGTACAGAGGGGTTACAGTTACATGAGTAAGGTAGACACCTGACTTTCTAAAAAATACAACTGCCTCCTCTCTCTGGAGTCAGTGTCTCGTCTTCTACTACAATTTTTCAGCACATATTATATTACTATGTTCCTATGTCCCCTTTCAAAACACATTCAACTGGCTGCATTTCTGATTTATTTCTGTTGTCATCTGATATGTATTTTGTACATGGAAAACACTGTGTTCCTGAATTCTGTTAAACTGTGTAGCTTTCTATTTCATTGTTCTCTTATAACTAAACAATAATAATAAACATTTTCTCAAAATCTCAAATTGCTGTCAATAAATATTCCTAAATATCCTTGAACATGCATGAAGTACCTGCTCCTTAACTTGTCAATTCATCCTCATAATTCCAAGAAAAGTTTATCTGCAAATGAGGTAGGTTTCCCTTCTAGTACTTGTGTTCAGAAAAAAAATTAAGAGAACATGAAAAGCAAAGATTGAGTTGAAACATGATTCGCTTTAATGACAGTTGCTTTGTTTTCAAAAGGTGACATTAGAATCTTGCTCCAAGAGTAAAAAATGCCTATTGCTTCCACTCCAACCACTGGTATGAGTTTATCAAATAACCATTAACACTTATTGTGAACTTAGGTATTGTGATAAGTAGTCTATATGCATTGTTACATTTTCCAAACTTATGACATAGGCACAATTGTTATTTCCATTTTAACAGATAATTGGATATATGAAGTCTCACTGTAGAACTCTTTGCTTAAACAATAAAAGTATCTAAGTTAATATAATAATTGACTTGTATAATTGAGAACATTTATAGTTGTTAGAGAAAACAAAGCTTAGAAACATATGAAAGTTAACCAATATGTTGAAACTTGGGACATCCTAATCAATAGCACTTTCATTTCCTACATATTTTTGTTGTTGTTGTTGGTCATGGGGCTTGAACTGTAGGCCTTGACACTGTCCTTGAGCTCTTTAGCTAAAGACTAGTGCTCTACCACTTGAGCCACAGTGCTACTTCTGGTATTCTGATGGTTACTTGGAGGTAAGAGTCTCATGGACTCTACTTCCAGGGCTGACTTTGAACTGCAATCCTCAGATCTCAGCCTTCTGTAGCTAGTATTACAGGTGTGAGCCACCAGCGCCCAGCAAACTTCCTATATTTTTCACTAAGACATGAAAGTGCCAGGCAAATGGAAGGGCAAAGACATTGCCATCATTACTTGTACAATAAAGATAATAATACTGAAGAACCTTTAGTGGCAATTTTAATACAATCAGATGGCATTGAAGAATGTGTTTTTCATATGTAGCACAGCCTCAGAAACCAGACAAGGTCATCTACCTGTCACCCGTGATTTCCATAAAATTCTTTGAGTGGTACCTCCATTTGTACACTCTATGAGTTGTGCCTGCATGTGTAAAATATCTGTATCATGCCTGTGTCAGTAAACCTCCAGGCATGGTACACATATCTGTTAAACTTGCAGACTTGAGAGTAAAATAAGACACAAGCTCTCTAGGAAGGTTAGTTCTCAAGATGAAGGAGAATGATCAGCGTATCTCTGGATTACATTCACCTGGTTTTCAATTCCAACTCAGGAATCAAATGAAGACAATCTCCCTCCTGTGTTCTATGTTCCAGTCGTGCAGAATTTAGGAATCTTTCTGATTTGTACTTTCAATGTTTGTCCAAGTTTTTTCGATATCTATAAACTCAGATACTCCCTCAAAGAACAGTTTTTGAGGTACTCAGCAAGAAAATGCAACCTTTCCTCTTGTCATTGGTGAAGAGAAAGGATTCTTCTGAAACTTACAAACCCATTGTCAGCATACTTTGTGCTCTCCTCATGAATATATATCCTCACTTCCTCTAAGTGGTGATATTCCCAGTGAGGGCTGAGGCATATCAGGAATCTGACCTCCTTCTAGATACATTCTCTGTGGTAAAATAACATAAGTGTAGACTTTGAGATTCTGGGTTTAAATTCTCCAATTTCAAACTGCAATTTGAACATGTTACATAACCTTCTAAATCTTAGGGTATTTTTAATGAGTAAAGTAGATCATGACAACAATATTTCCAAGGATAATCCTTAGAGAATCAAATAAGATATTAAGTTATGGAAAACAAGGACTACCACATAAGTCACAATTGTGCATAATTACATTGCAATTGTAACAAAAAATTGATTGATTACTGTGAGATTTAGTAATAATCCTGGACAGAACACATTTCTGAAATATATTGCATCTAGGGATATGTATTATTACTGGTAGAAATACAAAAGGTAAAGGTAAAGACTTCATGCAGATGGTTCATGCCTGTCATTATTACTTAGAAGACTGGCATCTAAGGGTTGTGGCTCAAAGCCAACGTAGGCAGCAAAGTCGAGGAGACTGATTTCCAATTAAGCATCAAAAGCACAGAAGTAGAGCTATAGCTCAAATGGTAGAGCACTAACCTTGAACACCAAAGCTTGGAGACAATGCCAGCCTCTGAGTTCAAACCCCAGGATTAGGGTGCGTGCACGCACACGCACACACACACACACACACACACACACACACACACCTAACACTAAGGCTACAAAGGTTTCATGTTGGCCAACACACCCTAAATTAATTTATCTGAAATACTTATCCAATTGAAAATGTGGTTAGTTTTTTAATAAATTGGTTTGGTAAGGAACAATACAGCTAATGATTTATACAACTGGATTTCTATAGGAGGTGGGCACAGAAAATAGTTCTAAATAAATTCTAGTTTATTTATTTAAGAACTAGTCTTTTGTAATTAATGATGTCCTAGCTAGTATCCTAGTCTCAAAAAAAAATTTATAGGAAAAAAAAGAAATATTGTTTGTCATAAAATGTATCTTTAAAATTTTTTTTAATTTAAAAAAAAATAAAAAATAAAAATAAATGAATAAAATGTATCTTAACACTCAAACATGTATTTTTTTAATTTTCTTATGTGTTCCTATTTATTTTATTTTATTTTATTTTATTTCTGGACATACTGTACAGAGGGGTTAAAATTACATGGGCAGGATAATGCGTACATTTCTTATCAAGCATTGCAGCCTCCTCCTTTGTTTACCCTTCACATCCCTTCCAGGCCTCCCCCCCAACCCCCTACCCAATCCTCCCCCCAACCCCCCGCACCAACATTGTAAGGCTCGTTTTTCGATGTGACATCTTGTACTTTTCATTGTTGCAACAGGTCCACCTGTATCCTTAAACGACTTGTTTTTCCCCATCTCCTCCACAAGTTATACTGACATCAAATATAGTGAAAGCAGGGGTTATACTGTGGGGGAGAGACATACAAAGCAACAAAGAAATAATCTTATAAATGTGTTAGAAACAAATGCATGAAAGAAAAAAAATTAAAATACATATCTAAGGGTTCATTTTCCTAACATCACATTATCTGACCTTTTCCGCTTGACTCATACATATACTAGATATTGCAAATAAGGGAAACCATGGGACCTATGTTTCTTTGGGCCTGTCTTACTTCACTTAATATAATTTTTTCCATGTCTTTCCATTTCCTAACAAATGGGGCAATGTCATTCTTTCTGATGGAGGCATAGAATTCCATTTTCTTGATCCATTCATCTACTGAGGGGCATCTGGGTTGGTTCCATATTTTAGCTTTGGTAAATAATGCTGCAATAAACATAGTTGTGCTGGTAGCTTTAGTGTGGTCTTGTTTGTAAACATTTGGGTAAATGCCCAAAAGTGGGATTGCTGGGTCATAGGGGAGCTCTATGTGAAGTTTTTTGAGGAACCTCCATACTGCTTTCCAAAGTGGTTGAACAAGTTTACATTCCCACCAACAATGAAGTAAGGTTCCTTTCTGTCCACATCCCCTCCAGCATCTGTTGTTGTTAGAGTTCTTGATTTTTGCTGTTCTAACTGGAGTGAGGTGATATCTCAATGTTGTTTTGATTTGCATTTCTTTTATGGCTAGGGAGGTTGAGCATTTCTTCATGTGTCTATTGGCCATCCTTCTTTCTTCTTCAGAGAAGATTCTCTTTAAGTCTTTAGCCCACTTATTTATTGGGCTATTTATTTATTTATTTATTTATTATTATTTATTTATTATTATTATTTATTTATTTATTATTACTTATTTATTTCTTTGAGGATTTGTTGGTGGGAGATTTAATTTTTTGAGTTCCACGTATATTTTAGATATGAGACCCTTGTCTGTTGTATGGCTAGTGAAGATCTTCTCCCAATCCATGGGCTTTCTATTGATCTTGCTAGCTATGTCCTTTGCCATGCAGAAGCTCTGCAATTTCATGCAATCCTATTTGTCCAACCTTTCTTTGATTTGTTGTGTTTCCGGGTCTCTATTCAGAAAATTTCGGCCTGAGCTAAGGAGACCTAGGGTGTCTCCTATTCCATCCTGTAATGTTTTCAGAGTGTCTGCTTTGACTTCGAGGTCTTTGATCCATTTGGAATTGATTCTGGTGCAGGGTGATATATAAGGATCTAGCTTTAGTTTTCTACAAGTAGTTAACCAATTTTGCCAGCACCATTTACTGAAGAGGCTGTCTTTCTTCCATTCTATATTTTTTAGCTCCCTTATCAAAGATTAGATGGCTATAGGTCTGTAGGTTCATTTCTGGGATTTCAATTGGTCCTGAGGTCTGTTCTTATGCCAATACCAAGCTGTTTTGATTACTATGGCTTTATAGTAGTGTTTGAAATTTGGTATTGATATTCCTCCAGCAGTGTTCTTTCCATTGAAGAGCATCAAACACGTATTTTTGACAGACTGAAACTGCATTTGGTGAAGAATTTTGAACATATAGAGCAAATAGTGAACAATTAATTACTCCATTGCTACAAGATCATCTTACTTCTTCATTTAAAATTGCAATTTTTTTGAAATTACCCTAATTGGCATTAAATTCTATGTTTAAATTACAAAATACCCTTAGAAGACATCACCTACTCACTTTAACTTTCATCTATGAAAGCCAAAATAAAAAACCTTAATGCGCAGGTTTTTCATATTTTTTGCCATATTTCTCTCTCAATATTTCAAGAGAATTTTCAAGAATTAAGACTTGCACCAGAGGCAAATCTAAATTGTTCAAATGAACTAAACAAAATGCAAATCTCTCTATTATTCAGTGGTTTATTATGGAGGATCTCAGATGGTTCGCAAAATCTTGCTCTGAGATTTGTCAATATGGAAGGGAGAAGAAACACAAAATGCCAAACTATTGTCATGGATATACTCCTTCTCCAAAATGACAAGAGAAATCATTTCAGAAGACTTGTATTTTTTCTTCTATAAAAGTCTGAAAATAGAAGGAATTCAGTCACAGATTAAATGTTACTCTGCTCAGCAGCTCAGGTATAAACATTAATCCCACCCTCACCCCCAGAAAAAGAAGTAAACATTAACCCATAATTACATAAAAGCCTAATCCATATCCAAAGAGATCCAAATTTCAGCTTTTTCCTTTGTAAAAAGTAACTTTCTCTTCTCTAGGCTGGCATTTATAGTTTTTTCTTCAGCTTTTCCTCTTAGAGAATGTTCTAAAGCTTCCTTCATCATTTTTATTGCTGTCGTTTGGAACTCATCAAGTTTGATCATGATAAAATGTGTTACAAAGGAATTAACACATGTTTTAAGCATGATCAAGACATGGGCTATATTGACAATAAAAACCTCTTTTGTTTTGAACATCTGTTCCTATTAACCTAATTAAAGTATAACACCTCTTTGGATTTTGAGACAGGTTTTAGTATACTACCTAGGATCACAATTTTCCAACTTGAGAGCCCACAGGATTTCTTCCTCAGCCACCTCAGCCTCCTGAGTAGTGGGACTACAGGCATGCACTACTTAGCAGTATATGAGCTTTTTATAGTCACCACTCATTAGTGCCATAAACAAAGCTTAATATCAACTACAAAGTTTTCCTGCAGATGTTTTTAATTTAAGCTGATATTTTTTAATAACATTAATTTTACATATTTATGGAGTATAATGAGGTTTTGACATACACTATGGAATGAATACAGCATCTGATATACATTTAATTATTGTTCAAATGTTTAAAATCTATTCTTTTAACAATTTTGAAGTATATAGTATATTACTACTAACTATGGTCATCTTGCTGTGCAAAGATCTTGAAAAAAATCATTCCTCTTGGCTAACTCGAACTTTGTAGCTTTGAAATTTGGTATCCTTCCTCTTATTCTTGCTTCCCAGTCTCTGGTAACACCCATTGTTCTCCTATATGTTTGACTTTTATAGAAACTACATACAAGTGAATTTGTGTAGTATTTATCTTTCTATGCCTGGCTTATTCTTTTAGCCTGATTTCCTCTAGTTTAGTCTGTGTTGTCATAAATGACTAAGCTGAATAATATTCCATTGGATAGATATATGTTATAATATGGACAGACAGACTGACAGACATTGATAGATAGATAGATAGATAGATAGATAGATAGATAGATAGATAGATAGATAGATAGATAGATAGATAGATCTCTCATATTAGAACACTTTAATTGGGAGATCATTGCAAGATAATTATAAAATTTAGCATAATACCATGAAAAAGCCAAATATGCAAAGTATAATCTTTCAATGTATGTAATAGAAAAGTAAGTTCAATATGTAGGATAGAGATTCCCACAAAACATTAGTTTAGGAAATACAATAATTTTAGAACTAGACCTTATTAAATAATCAGAATTTCCATAACCCTTCACTTCTGAGGAGATATTTAAAAGAATGTAATAATATAGATAATAGCTTTAACTCTGCCTCAAAAAATTATCCCAGTAAATTGCATAAGATTGCAGAGCTTCTGCAGGGCAAATGACATAGCTGGCAAGATCAATAGAAAGCCCACCGATTGGGAGAAGATCTTTACTAGCCATACAACGGACAAGGGTCTCATATCTAAAATATACTTGGAACTCAAAAAATTAAACCACCCAACAACAAATCCTCAAAGAATCAACTGCCCAATAAATAAGTGGGCGAAAGACTTAAAGAGAAGCTTCTCTGAAGAAGAAACAAGGATGGCCAATAGACACATGAAGAAATGTTCAACATCCCTAGCCATAAAAGAAATGCAAATCAAAACAACATTGAGATATCACCTCACTCCAGTTAGAACAGCAAAAATCAAGAACTCTAACAACAACAGATGCTGGAGGGGATGTGGACAGAAAGGAACCTTACTTCATTGTTGGTGGGAATGTAAACTTGTTCAACCACTTTGGAAAGCAGTATGGAGGTTCCTCAGAAGACTTCACATAGATCTCCCCTATGATCCAGCAATCCCACTTTTGGGCATTTACCCAAATGTTTACAAACAAGACCACACTAAAGCTACCAGCACAACTATGTTTATTGCAGCATTATTTACCATAGCTAAGATATGGAACCAACCCAGATGCCCCTCAGTAGATGAATGGATCAAGAAAATGTGGTATATATACACAATGGAATTCTATGCCTCCATCAGAAAGAATGACATTTCCCCATTTGTTAGGAAATGGAAAGGTTTGGAAAAAATTATATTAAGTGAAGTAAGCCAGGCCCAAAGAAGCATAGGTCCCATGGTTTCCCTTATTTGCAATATCTAGTATAGGTATGAGTCAAGCGGAAAAGGTCAGATAATGTGATGTTAGGAAAATGAACCCTTAAATATGTATTTTAATGTTTTCGTTTCTTTCATGCATGTGTTTCTAACGCATTTATAAGATTATTTCTTTGTTGCTTTGTATGTCCCTCCCCCACAGTGTAACCCCCACTTTCACTATATTTGATGTCAGTATAACATGTGGAGGAGATGGGGACAAACAAGTCGTTTAAGGATTCAGGTGGACCTGTTGCAACAATGAGAAGTACAAAATGTCATGTCAAAACCAGCTTTACAATGTCGGTGTGGGGGGGGGGGGAGGGGGGTATAATTGGGTGGGGGGAGGGGGGTAAAATTGGGTGGGGGGAGGGGGGAGGTCGGGAAGGGAAGTGAAGGGTAAACAAAGGAGGAGGCTGCAATGCTTGGTAAGAAATGTATGCATTATCCTGCCCATGTAATTGTAGCCCCCCTGTACAGTATGTTCTCAAATAAAATAAAATACAATAAAAAAAAATTATCCCAGTAAGTATGATTTTTTTAGGGGGAGGGGGAGTCGGTTGTGGGGCTTGAGCTCTGGGCTTGGGTGCTGTCCCTCAGCTCTTCAGCTCAAGACTAGCACTCTACCACTTGAGCCACAGCACCACTTCCATTTTTTATTATAGTAGTTTATTGGAGATAAGAGTCTCATGGACTTTCCTGCCCAGGCTGGCTTTGAACTGTGATCCTCAGATCTCAGCCTCCTGAGTAGCTAGGATTACAGGCATAAGCCACCAGCACCTGGCAGTATAATTTTTTTTGTGGGGGGGTCCGGTCATGGGGCCTGAACTCTGGGCCTGGGCACTGTCCCTCAGTTCTTCAGCTCAAGGCTAGCATTCTACTACTTGAGCCACAGCACCACTTCCGGCTTTTTTCTTTTTTGCTTATGTGGTGCTAAGGAATTGAACCCAGAGCCTCATGCATGCAAGGCAAGCGCTCTACCACTGAGCCACCTTCCCAGCCCAGTATAATTTTTTTTAAAGAGTCACAGGGGCACAGCAGATGGGAGAGAGACAGTAAAGGACACAGTTAGTAAACTAGAAAGACAGCTAACATACTGGGAAAAAACTCTCGACCAGCAATACATCTCACTAAGGTGTAACATACAAAACATACAAAAAAAAACTAAAAAAAGAAAAAAGTACAAAACTAATAACTTATCAATAAATGGGCAAAGGAGCTTAAGAAAGACTTCAAGAATGGCAAATAGACACATGAGGAAATGTTCAACATAATTGACCATAAAGGAAATGTAAATCAAAAGAACTTTAACATTCTATCTCACAACCATTAAACTGGCCACCATCAAGAATTGAAACAACAACAAATGATGGCAAGGATGTAGAGAAAATGGAACCCTACTGCACTATTGGTGGGAATGTAAACTAGTACAACCACTTTGAAAGGAAGTTTGGAAGTTCCTTAAAAAAATAAACATAAAACTTCCGTAATACCCAGCCATACCACTGCTGGTCATCTACCCAGATCATTACAAGAGAGGATATGGTAAAGACGCTTGCACATCCATGTTCATTGCTGCACTATTCACAATAGCCAAGTTATGGAAACAGTTCAGATGCCCTACAACAGATGAGTGAATTAATAAAATGTGGTACACATAAACAATGGAATTTTACTCACCAATTAGAAAGAATAAGATTATGTCATTTGCAGGGAAATGATGCATCAGTTATCTTACAATTTCACCCTTGTACATGTGGATATTCAGTCTTCTCAGTGCCACTTTCACCTTTGTGTATTCTTGGGATCTTTGACCAAAAAAGTCAGCAGTTGATCAATGTGTGGGTATCTTTCTTGGCCTTAGCACAGATGCTGCTTTTAAGTCACAGCAGCACCATGATGCTTTCATACTATTTGAATTAGGAGAAGAGTAAGTGTTTTTTGCACTGTCATATTTTACCCTTCAGTATACCCTTTTATTTCCTAGTAATTTCTTCTTTTATGAAGTACTAAGAACATTATAGAGCCAGGATACCTGTTTTCCTTGTTTACTACTGATATCCCCTTAATTCCTGGCATGTACTAAATCCTCACGTTTTCTTAACAAATAATGAGAATGAACAATCTTTCCAATTGTTTCAAGCTAGTAAGATCTTTTAGGATTCTGCCTTTAGTGGTAAGCATATTAACTTTTGCTTTCAAAATCTATCATCCCCAAATCCAATCAATATTCTCTTGACGTCTCAACTCAAATCCTTAACAATAAATTACTCCACTATGTAGTCAAAGAGAAAGTTCTCAAGTGCATTTCCAAAGACCTCTCTGCAGGTCAGTGCAAACCCATTAATCAGAAGACTGAAATGGAAGAAATGAGATTGCCCTTTGAGAGTCAAAACATAAATCAACACATACATTTGCATCAGGTATACAAAAGTCACTTCAAAAAGAAAGAACAGATCTAGACCTGAAGTATCATATGTTTGAAAGCTGACAGAAGGTACTAACAAGTACTTGTCCATAAAAAGTTAAAGAAAAGGAGGTAAGCCAAGCACCAGTGGCTCATGCGTGTAATCCTAGCTACTCAAGAGGCTGAGCTCTGAGGATCATGATTCAAAGCCAGCCCAGACAGGAAAAGCTGTGAAATTCTTATCTCCAATAAACTACCAGAAAACCAGAAGTGGCACTGTAGCTCAAGTAGTACTAGCCTTGAGCTGAAGAGCTAAGGGACAGCACTCAGGCCCAGAGTTCAAGCCCCGTCACCGACAGAAGAAGAAGGAGGAGGAGGAGGAGGAGGAGGAGGAGGAGGAGGAGGAGGAGGAGGAGGAGGAGGAGGAGGAGGACGACGACGATGACGACGAGGACAAGAAGGAGGAGGAGGAGGAAACAGAAAAGAAAAGGAGGGAGATAGAGGAAGATAGAGGAGTAAGCACAGGGAAAACCCTAAGCTCCCTCTGACCAAGCAAACATTTAGAGTGCCTGCAGGTACTCCACATCTCATCTAGAAAGTCACAGCACCTAAGCTATAATCATATAGTGATACACACTAAAAAAGATTATATACAGCCTGCACAAGAAGACAGAAGCCTGAGAAAAGTCTCTCAGTGAGGCAGTACTGTGTCTCGATGGCTGAGCTAGCTGGTGAAGACTTACATTCAGAATGGAATTTAAAGAGCCCACACTGGAAAAATCATGAAAAGGAAAGCACAGCAGAACCCACCACATCAAGATACATAGACAATTCATCATACCACTGGACAGTTCAAAGCAACACCAGGAACCACAGGTTTTAACATCACAATGTCTCAACAGGACTTTAATCCTACATTTAATGTTCTCAACAAAATCTAATCCCACATTAACAAATCCTAACAGACTATCAAACCATTGAATGGCTAACCAACCAAGAATGCGGAGAGCAACCTATTAGAAAGACTGCAGTCTCCCCCAACTTAAAACCAAAAGGGTTTCCAAATGGGCAGAATAAACCATAAAAATAAAAGGAAACTGGCAAGTTGGGGAAAGTTAATTCCCACAGCAAATAACCAGATAAAAGAGCAGAGAATGAAGGACCAAGAATATATTGCTTAAAATGTTATAAAACACTGCTAATTAATATGATTAAAGAAAAGATAGCCTACACAAGTCATTCAAGAGTGTGATGAGACTATACAAAGATTAATAGAAGAATTAATGGCATATACAAACCAAAAGCTAAATTAATTCCAAGAGAAGGAAAGAGAGTCCAATGAAAACATAGTGGTCCAGCAAAAAGTTCTGAGAGAAGACACAGATAAACAAATCAAGGAAGTAATAAGTCCACACAAGACCTGAAAGAAAACTTCAATAAAGAGACAGAAGCCTAGGGCTGGGAAGGTGGCTCAGTGGTAGAGCGCTTGCCTTGCATGCCTGAGGCCCTGGGTTTGATTCCTCAGCACCACATAAGCAAAAAGAAAAAAGCCGGAAGTGGCGCTGTGGCTCAAGTGGTAGAGCGCTAGCCTTGAGCTGAAGAGCTGAGGGACAGCGCCCAGGCCTAAAGTTCAGGCCCCACGACTGGACCAAATTAAAAAAAAAAAAAGAGAGAGAGACAGAAGCCATCAAAAAGAAGATAGAGAAATAAAAAACAAAGTTCATGACATAGAAGACAGTCTCTGGGATCAAAGGCAGATTAGATATAGTAAACAGGAGACAATAATCCATAACAAATCCAAGAAACAAGAAAAGAGATTACAAGAACTCCAGAAATCAAGGAGAAGACCTAAGTTAGGACTGATAAGTAGGGAGGAAGTAGAAGAGCAGGCAACTAAAGAGATAGGAAATATATTTAATAGGATTCTAGCAGAGAATTTCCCAAACATCCAGAAAGATAGGCCTATTAGAACACAAGAAGCCTTTAGAACTCCAAACAAATCAGACCAGAAAAGAACATCCAACCACCAAATTGTCATCTGCAAAGGATTAATAAAGACTAAGGAAAGATCCTTAGAGCTATCAGAGAGGAGAGATTAATTACTTATAAAGAAAAATCACTCAAAATAAATACAAATTTCTAAGCTAAGACCATGAAAGCAACGAGAGCCTGGAATGATCATGCCACACCATAAAAGCAAACAACTACCAACTGAGAATACTGTACACAGCAAACCTTTCCTTCATAACTAGAGGAAAAATAAAACTTTTTATAGCAAAGAAAAATTGAAATAATTTATTTCTACAAAACAAGCACTACAGAAGAAACATAAAGATGTTATAGAGAATGAACAAAAACACAATACAAAAAATTGACAGAAAAATTCCCCTTACCAGAGAACCAGATAAATATAGCAAGAAAAGATGAGGCATATCCCCTAAGAAAGTGGATAATGTCGGGCTGGGAAGGTGGCTCAGTGGTTGAATGCTTGCCTTGCATGCCTGAGGCCCTGTGTTCGATTCCTCAGCACCCATAAGCAAAAAGAAAAAAAGCGGAAGTGGCGCTGTGGCTCAGGTGGTAGAGCACTAGCCTTGAGCTGAAGAGCTGAGGGACAGCTCCTAGGCCCAGAGTTCAGGCCCCACGACTGGACTCCCTCCCCCCAAAAAAGAAAGTGGATAATGTGGCAGGAGTTACCAAACAGTTCTCAGTTCTAACTCTCAATATGAATGAACTTAACTCTTAATTAAAGGACATAGATTGAGCAGTTAAATCAAAAAGTAAGACCCATGCATTTGCTATTTGTAAGAGATATATGTTGCTGAGAAAAACAAACATATTCTCAAAGTGAAAGGCTGGAATAAATTTTTTTGAATAAAATTTTTCAAACAAATGTCCCCCATAAATAGGTAAGAGTAGCAATACTAATATCAAATAAAATAGACTTCAAATTAAAATTAAGATGAGACAAAGGACATTGAATACTACAAAAGGGAACTCTCATATAGGAGTATAGGCACCAAATGCATATATGAAATAGAAATGGCAATAAAAGATCTCCTATCCAACAAGAGCCCAGGATCCAATGGATTTACAGCCAAATTTTATAAGGCCTTCAGAGAACTCATTCCAATATTCCTCAAAGTCTCAATAAATTAAAAGTGAAAGATCACTATAAAATTCATTCTATGATGCCAGCATAACCACATCCCAAAACCAGATAGGGACTCATCAAAGAGAAGTATAGATCCATCCTTTGGATAAACATTGATGCAAAACTTCTCAATCAAATTCTGGCCAAACAAATCCGACAACTAATCAAAACAGGATTAAAAGGGATTCATTCCAGGCATGCAAAGCTGGTTCAAGATACATAAGTCAATTAGTGTATTTCAATACATCAACAGAAGTAAGGACAAGAAGTACATGATCATCAAAGTAAATGCAGAAAAAGCATTTGACAAGATCCAATACCCCTTTATGATGAAAACTCTGGAGAAACTAGGAATCAATGGAACAATCCTCAATATAATAAAGGCTGTGTATGACAAACCTACAATCAGCATTATACTAAATGGTGAAAAGTTAAAACCATTTCCTTTAAACTCAGGAATGAGACATAGATGTCTACTCTCTCCACTCCTCCTCAATTTAGTACTGGAATTCCTAGCTAGAGCAACAAGGCAAAGAACAAACATAAAGGGGATCCAAATAGGGAAATAATAAGTAAAATACTCCCTCTTTGCAAATAACATGAACCTGTATTATGAGAACCCCATAGACCCCACTCCTAAGTTACTCCAGCTGATCTAAAACTTAGGCAAAGTAGCAGTATATAGAATTAATCCACAAAAACCAATGGCTTTTCTTGGGCTGGGAAGGTGGCTCAGTGGTAGAGCGCATGCCTTGCATGCCAGAGGCACTGGGTTCGATTCCTCAGCACCACATAAGCAAAAAGAAAAAAGCCGGAACTGGCGCTGTGGCTCAAGTGGTAGAGCGCTAGCCTTGAGCTGAAGAGCTGAGGGACAGTGCCCACGCCCAGAGTTCAGGCCCCATGACCGGACCCAAAAAAAAAAAAAAAAAAAAAAAAAACCAATGGCTTTTCTGTATGCCAACAATGAAAAGGGTGAGGTTGAAATCAGGAAAGCAACTCCTTTTGTAATAGCCTCAAAAAAAAAAGAAAAAAAAAAAAGAAAAGAAAAGAAAAGAAAAAAAACCCTTGGAATTAACCAAGAAGTGAAGGCCCTATATGATGAAAACTTTAAAGGTCTGAAAATGGAAATTAAAGCAGACCTGAGGAAGGGAATAATTTCCCATGTTCCTGAATTGGGAGGATTAACATAATCAAAATGGCAATACTGCCAGAGGCGAGCTACAGATTCAATGCAATACCCATCAATAGCCCAACCTCATTCTTTAATGAAAAGAAGAGAAGCAGTTCAAAAATTAATATGGAATAATGAAAGACCCTGAATAGCAAAACTAATCCTTAGCAGGAAGAACAGTGCTGGAGGAATATCAACATCAAACTTCAAACTCTATTACAAAGCCATAGTAATAAAAACAGCTTGGTACTGGCAAAAGAACAGGCCTAAGGACTAGTAGAACACAACTGAAGACCCAAAAATGAAGTGGCAGACTAATGGCCACCTAATCTTTGTAAGGAAGCAAAAAAGAAACAGCAGGGAAGAAAGACAGCTTTGTCAACAAATGGTGCTGGCAGAATTGGCTAAGCACATGTAGAAAACTGAAGTTAGTTCCCTATATATCACCCTGCACCAGAATCAATTCCAAGCAAAACAAAGACTTAGATAAAGTCAGATACCCTGAAAATATTACAAGAAGGAATAGGAGAAACACTGTGGCACCTAGACACAGGTAAAACCTTTATTAATAAAGACCCAGAAGCACAACAAATCAAAGAAATGTTGGATAAATAGGATTGTCTTAAACTTCAGAGCTTTTCCATGGCAAAGTACATAGCTAGAAAGGTAAATAGAAGCCCACAGACTGAGAGAAGGTCTTCAGTAGCCATAAAACAAACAAGGGTCTCATATCTAAAATATAATTAGTGCTCAAAAATTTAAATCCCCCAAAAACAAATCCTCAAAGAAACAACCACCCCATTAACAAGCAGGCTAAGGGCTTAAAGAGAGACTTCTCTGAAGAGGAAATAAGAATGCCCAATAGACACATGAAGAAATGCTCAACTTCTCTAGCCATAAAAGAAATGCAAATCAAAACAACATTGAGATACCACCTCACCCCAGTAAGAATGACTATAATCAAGAAATCTAATAACAACAGATGCTGGAGGGGATGTGGCTAAAAGGGAACGCTACTGCATTGTTGGTGGGAGTGTAAACTTGTTCAACCACTTTGGAAAGCAGTATGGAGGTTTCTCAAAAGACTCCACATAGAGCTCCCCTATAATCCAGCAATCCCACTTTGGGGCCTTTTATCCCAATGATCACAAACAAGGCCATACTAAAGCCACCAGCACAACTATGTTTATCACAGCATTATTTACCATAGCTAAGATAGGGAACCAACTCAGATGTACCTCAGTAGATGAGTGGATCAAGAAAATATGTGTGTGTGTGTGTGTATGTGTGTGTGTGTGTGTGTGTGTGTGTGTGTGTGTGTGTGAATTCTATGCCTCCATCAGAAAGAATGACACTGCCCTATTTATTAGGAAATGGAAAGACTTGGAAAAAATTATATTAAGTGAAGTAAGCCAAGCCCAAAGAAATAGGTCCCATGGTTTCCCCTATTTGCAATAACTAGTATATGTCTAGGACAAGCAAAAAAGGTCAATAGCTATGTACATATGACCTGATGCTAAGTGAAATGAACCCCAAGATAGGGATACAAGAGTTCTTATCTTTCTTGATGTTGTTTTTAATGTACTTATAATGTACTATGTGATTTTTTTTGTTTCTTTTGTATGTTCTTTCTCATGGTATATACTATGTGATTTCTTTCTCATGGTATATACCCTGTTGTCACTGTATTTGATTTTGGTGCCCTGAATCTTGTATATACATTTTTCTAATTTGGGGAAGGGAAGGCAAATAACAAAATGCTGAAATAAGAATATAGGTTGACCCATTGTAACAATGAAATGTACAAGACACTATGCTGAAAACCAGCTTCATAACTTGTGGGGGGGAGGGAGAAATTAGGGAGGTGAGGAGCAAAGGGACGGTGGAGAACAACAAAGGAGGATGTAACAATGCTGGATAGAAAATGTACTCATTGCCTTACTCATATAACTGTAAACTCTTTGTACAGCATCTTTACAATTAAAAAAAAATACTAAAAAGATGGGCTGGGAAGTTGGCTCAGTGGTAGAGCGCTTGTGTTGCATGCCTGAGGCCCTGGGTTTGATTCCTCAGCACCACATAAGCAAAAAGAAAAAAAGCTGGAAGTGGTGCTATGGCTCAAGTGGTAGAGCACTAGCCTTGAGCTGAAGAGCTGAGGGACAGTGCCCAGGCCCAGAGTTCAGGCCCCACGACCCCCCCCCCCAAAAAAACCCTAAAAAGAAAAAACAAGGGGAAAATATAAAGAAATCTAATAACAACAGATGCTGTCCAGAATGTGGCCAAAAGGGAATACTACTACTGTTGCTGGGAATGTAAACTTGTTCAACCACTCTGAAAAGCAGAAGAGTAAACATAGAGCTCCTCTATGGCCCAGCATTCCCACTCCTGAGCATTTACCCAAATGTCTACAAGCAAGGCCATACTAAAGCTACCAGGCAACCATGTTCACTGAAGCATTACTTACCATAGCTAAGATATAGAATCAACCTACATGCCCCTCAGTAGATGAATGGATCAAGAAGATGTGGTATATATACACAATGGAATTCTGTGTTTCCACCAGAAAGAATGACATTGCCTCATTTGTAAGGAAATTGAAAGATCTGGAAAAATTTATATTAAGCAAAGTAAGCCAGGCCCAAAGAAAAGTAGGTTGTATGTTTTTCTTCATTTGTAATAACTAGAATATATCTACAATAGTCCTAGTAGAGGATCACAATAGCCCAATTGCTAAGTATGTAAGACCAAATATAATGAAGCATATCAACATGAACTCCAAGAATTGGAAATGAGAACTTCTTATTATGTCCTGTATACAGTTATTTTTATTTTTATCTTATATTTTAGTTTCTGTACACTTTATTTTGTGTATAAGTTTATCTGATCCATGGAAGAGCAAGAGAATCACAGCAAATAAATGGGATTACATCAAACTGAAGAGTTTCTATGAGGCAAAGGACATAGTTAGCAAGATAAATAGAAAGCCCAAAGAATGGGCAAAGGTCATTACTAGCTAAGCATCAGACAAGGGCTTCATATCTAAAATATACTTAGAGCTCAAAAAACACCCAAAAATAAACCCTCAAAAAACTACTACTCAATTAATAAATTGGCTAGAGACATGAGTGACTTCTCAGAAGAAGTAAGAATGGCCAGTACACACATGAAGAAATATTCAACATCTCTAGCCATAAAAGAAATGAAAATCAAAACAACATTGAGATTCCACCTCACCCCAGTTAGAATGGCCATTATCAAGAAAACTAACACATGCTGGTGACGGGGGGGGGGGGGGGGGGGGGGGGGAGGGGGGCAAAAGATAATGCTGCTACAATGTTGGTGGGAATGTAAAGTTGTTTGACCACTCTGGAAAGCAGTATGGAAGTTCCTCAAAAGACTAAACATAGAGTTTCCCTATTACCCAGAAATTCCACTCTTGGCATTTATCCAATAAGACACAAACAACTAAGCTACAAGATATCAGCACAACCACATTCATTGCAGCCTTGTTTACCACATTATTTACCATGCTCCTCTGTGAATGAATGGGTCAAGAAAATGTGGTATATATATATTCACAATGGAATTTTATGCTTCTAGCAGAAAGAATGATATTGCACTATTCATAAGGAAATGGAAAGACTTGGAAAACCTTAGATTAAGTGAAGTAAGCCAGACCCAAAGAAACATAGATTGCATAGATTCCCTAATATGTAGTTTCTACAATGTAACTATAAATCTGCAAGTAAACACACTGGATGTTTAAAAAGAAAAACTTGGACATGATAAATTACAAAATACTATAGACATTCACACAATTACACCAAATGAGGATATTATAGGAGGAGATCACACAGGCTCAATAGCTATGTGCATGTCATCATATAAAATGGTGTTTATTGAAATGAACTCTAAGAAATGGGAATGAGGATTTTTTGTTATTTTTTTGTTTTCTGTTTTCTTGCTGTTTTGTTTTCTGTACCTTTTGTCTTAATGTAAGTTTATCTGTTTGGAGGAGGTAAGAGGGAGCACAGAAATGATAAGACCAAAGGGTGAACAAACACAGCAGTGATACTCACTAGACACTATGTTGAAAATTAGCTACACAAATATACAAAAGCCTAGTCAGATCAAATACAGAATGTCTGCTTTGGAAATAGACAAAACCAGTCTTTGAGATCTTGATGTCATTTACTAAAATCTCTCTCTGAACTGCTTTTGTCATCGCCAAGCTACATGATCCATCTTTCACTTGTATGATTTAGGATAACTTCAACTTTGTGTTCCTTTACTTTTCCATTTGTAAAATAAAGATATTTTTAATGTCTATTGCATGAGATTATTGGAGAATAAAATGGTAGTGTTGATGGTAACACCTCAGTAAATGGAAGAGAGAATTGTGCATTTTACATTGATGAGCGTTCAGGCAGATATTTGATATTTCACAATGCAAATTAATAAATGCTCATGTGAGGCAAATTCCTTTAATTGAACTTCCTAATTTAATGCACATTGGGGGATTTAAGTTAACCTATATGTTCAAGAAGTTCTGGGAATCCATTAAATGAAATCATCTTGGCAGTCTTGTCTTTCCTTGACATCTTTCTTTTTCAATATCTAGAGTAGAATTTGATTTTGTGTTTTGATCCAGTGTCAGAGTCATTGTATTTTAAGGGGATTTTTACCTCATTCATATTAATGATCAGATCTAATAATCTCATTAATTATATGAGATTATGTTCTGCAGCTTTTTTTCTTGTTAGCTTTTTATTTTGTCATATAAACCATGATTTCCTGCGTAGTTATTATTTGTCTTCAAGTTTTTTTTAATGGAAGTAGTCCTGCTTTATGTTCCACTAGACTTTTACTTTGAAGAATGGAGTAAAAGTTCTGGTGGTTTCATCCTTAAATAAGGAGACATCTACTGAGGCCTGATATTTTCAAGCAAATAGACAGTGAGCTTGTCCTTGGTGCTCATGCTGTCAATTGATTGTTGATATAATCCCAGAAAAAGGATTTTTTTTTTTGGCAGTCATCGGGCCTGAACTCTGTGTCTGGGCACTGTCCCTGAATTCCTCACCTCAAGGCTAGTGCTCTATCACTTTAAGCTACAGCGCTGCTTCTTGGTTTTTCTGCTTATGTGTTGCTGAGGAATTGAACCCAGGGACTCCTGCATTCAAGGAAAGCACTCTACCACTGAGCCACCTTCCCAGCCCAAAAAGGGATTTTTCTTTTTTGCATAAACAATGCTTGACAAACAACTCCTCATTAGTTAAAGCCTTTGCGTGGTACAGGTCTTCTATCTCAACTAAGTTGTTTCTTGCTTCCCCACTGACCAAACTAAATTTTCTAGGTGAAGGGTGTTTCCAAAGAAATGTAGAAAATGCAAAGAAGGGCAGGAGATGTGTGGATGGCCCTGGTTACCTAGCAGGCAACACATCTGTAGATACAGATAACTTCCCTCCATAACTTAAAGTAAAACTATATCTTCAAAGTAGGAATATCAAAAAAAATCTCTACCAGCTGAATTCTATTACCTACCCTATCACCACTTCAAGTGTTGCAACACCTTCCTAAAGCCTAGCAGAATATCTATTATATAGCCTGTTTCCATCATGACTTGATTTTTACCTCTGTTTCTTCATTTCCCAAGTGGAGTTATAGGAAGGCAAGAGAATAAAATCAGGCATCTGAAGGGAGTTTTCCATTTTCTTTGTTTCATGCTATTTCTAAGAATACTGTCTTTTGAAAACAGAGTATGTTTTTGTAGCCTATGGGAGACAACACGATAGAGTAGTAAAAAGCATGGATTGGGAAACAGATGGGAACAGGTTCAAATTCTAGGTGAAATACACGCCTTCTAGAAACTCACATCACCTCTATTTATTCACCTGTGAAATGGACCCTATAATGTCTAACTTACATATTTTAAGTACTAGAGACTGTGTAAAGGGTTTATCATTAAAAGTCATACCAAAACTAGTATTTATTATGTTGTTTTAAAATGCTGTGACCAAACCTGTTTGGTCAGCAATAAATTTGTGGGGAGTGGCAATATATAGAGTTGAGTCTTCCTTATTTCTCTTCAATCAAATTATCTTATTCCTATCCTGTCCTGCTTCTGTTTGCCATTTCTAAAAAAAAGTCTCTAGTTAAAACAAATTATTAAAGAAACAAAATTGAACAACCCAATGATTTCCAAATACCCTGGCCACTCATTCCATGATGTTTGTCATCTGACAGCCCTATACTCAAGAAAGAGTGGTTTCTTCCCAATTTCTGTGCAGTTATTCTGAGCCCATAAATCAGCTATTCCATAATTTTACTTGTTTATATTTACTGTTTAAAGTTTATTTTCCCTGAAATTTTGAAAACTATGCAAGAATACAAAATTATACAAGTAACCTTGATTATGCCATCTAAACAGAGACTATACTAATGTGTTTGTAGAATTTGTGTGCAGATTCTATTAAACAAAATTGTGTGATTACTCATTTATAAAACCCTTTTAGTCTGATTGGTATTTTGTGTATGCCCAATCTTAGGGCTTGAACTCAGGGCCTAGACACTGTCCTTTAGCATTTTTGCTCAAGGCAAGTGGTCACCTTCTACCTTTTTGGTGATTAAAGATAAGAGTCTCTTGGATGTTCCTCCTTGAGCTGGCTCTGAACTACAATACTCATATTTCGGCCTCCTGAGTAGCTACCATTAAAGGTATGAGCCACCAGCACCAGGTGTTTCCATAGCACTCAGTTGTTTTTATATGGCATTTTCCTACATTTCTATACCCTCTTTTAATAGTACTTTAATGTTAAACCCAACAGTTGTCTTATAGTTTGGTTTTCCTCTATTGTCGGATATTAATGTTTCTTTTAACATTTTATATGTTAATATAAATTTTGTGATGGAAATTATTATACATTGAGCAGTTAAAAATGCTTACTGGCAGGCTGGGAAGTTGGCTCAGTGGTAGAGTGCTTGCCTCACATGCATGAGGCTCTGGGTTCAATTCCTCAGTACCACATCAGCAGAAAAAAGCTGGAAGTGGTGCTGTGGGTCAAGTGGTAGGGCACTAGCCTTGAGCTGAAGAGCTGAGGGACAGTGCCCAGGTCTAGAGTTCAGCACCAACAACTGACAAAAAAAAAGATTATTGGCTAATTTTGGTAGTTACTTTATATAAATTTGTAAAAGTGGAATAACTTCCTCTAATACTAGGGACAATTTAAAGATATCAATATATCTTACTTTCTAAAAGATGAAGCATATTTATAATATTACTCCCATCATGTGTATGCTTTCCTCTTGCTCTTAACAGATTTGGTAACCAAAAATCATATTTTAAAATAAAACTTAAAGAATAAGAAAACACAAAATACTTTCAGATTTTGTTTTCATTTGTAATATATACCAATCTTTATAAGCTAACATTAACATGTAAATAAGAGTAAATAAGAGTAAAATCAGAATGTGATTACACTGTTTGGGATTTAATTCTAGCTTCTTCAGGTAAAAAGCTAGGAAGGTCTTAACTGGGGTTAGCTTTATTATAGACAAGTACTTTGTAAACTATTGCCATTTTACTATGTTTAAACCTGATAAAAACTGAATACTCAAAAGATTACATGCAATGGTACTACATGCAGTGATATTTACTTTGTTATGTTGTTGGTTGTTGGGGTTTTTTTTTGACAGTACTGGGAATTGATCTCAGGGTCTTGTGCCACAAGTTCTCTATTCGTTGAGCCATATCCTAGTCTCTCATTTAGATTAGTTAGAGTCTGTCTCTAACTATGATCCTTTTACCTCTGTTTCCTTCATAGCTATAATTACACATGTGCAGTAACAAATCATCTGGCTTGGGTTTTTTGGTGCTGTTTGTTTTTCAAGGTGGGGTATAAATTCATGCCTCCAATATTTTTATGCATTTGGTTATTTTGAGATAGAATCTCATTTTTGTCTGGGCCCACATAAGGAATGTGATTATACTATTTTATTCTTTCTGTTGTAGCTAAGATGGCAGGCACGTACCACCATGCCTAGCTTCTTCTATTGAAGTGGCATCTTATGAACATTTTTGTCTAAGCTGGTCTGAAACCATGGTCCTCCTTATCACAATAACCCTACATAGCTAGAATGACAGAATTGTTGATTGAGATTCAGATTGATTAAGAAGGAACCTTCCTAACTTTTGTTTGGGTAGACTCACCCTGTTTGTTCTGCATCTACCTCCTGAGTAAAACATGCTTTTAAAGCTACACCTGAAAAGCTAGGAAGGCACTCTGCTGGCTTGCAGTATAATATATGAGACCTGCAATGATGGCTGGAAGCAAAGTGCTAAGGAACACTGGCACATTGTTCTTTATTTCTAATGAAATGTAGATCATTTCTAATTTTCTACAGAACAAAGGGTTGGGCCTACCTGACAGCTAATTGCTACAATGTAATAAAAGTGCCTTTCATTCTAGAGTATTGCTAATTGTTAGATGCTCTAGGGTGAGAATACTCTGTGGAATTGGGATTTTCTCACCCAAAGTTATCAGAAGAAGAAAAATGTACCAAGCTTCCTACTCAAGGGCGAAGAAAATGGTACCAGATGCATAGTAACCTAAACACCAACCATAGGGCCAACAATCTTCAATGATATTCCTAGGAGGTTCATCATCATTTATTTGATTTAAATGGTATCTATGCAATATGTAGCATCTTGGAGGCTCATGTTGGTGGGATAGGTAATAATATTAAACAAATAGCTATTGGTTTTTTAACTCTAAAAGTTTGAAAATTGCTACTTTAAGGTTATAGTTCTAAATTAAGTTGGGAAATGTGGCAGATAAAAACATAATGCAGGGGCTGGGAAGGTGGCTCAGTGGTAGAGTGCTTGCCTCACGTGCTTGAGTCCTTAGGTTTGATTCCTCAGCACCACATAAGCAGAAAAGGCCAGGAGTGGCGCTGTGGTTCAAGTGGTAGAGCACTAGCCTAGAGCTGAAGAGCTGAGGGATAGCGCCCAGGCCCAGAGTTCAGGCCCCATGACTGACCAAAAAAACAAAAAACAAAAACATAATGCAGGGGCTGGGAATGTGATTTAGTGGTAGAGTGCTTGCCTAGCATGCATTAAGCCCCTGGGTTCAGTTCCTCAGTACCACATAAACAGAAAAGGCCAGAAGTGATGCTATGGCTCAAGTGGTAGAGTGCTAGCCTTAAGCAAAAAGAAGCTCAGAGACAGTGCACAAGCCCTGAATTCAAGTACCAGGACAGGCAAAAAAATAAAAAATAAAAAGCAAACATAATACAAGTTTTATATTACCATATTTTTACCAAGTACACACCGATGCAATTATACTCTGTCCTTTATCTCAGGTTAAGTCAACAGCTTCCAGTTTTCCACCCAAATTTTAGGTGTGCTAGCCCTGGAACTTGAACTCAGGACTCTGTCCCAATAAGTTTTCAAAGCTAACGTTCAACTACTTGAGCCACAGCTCCACTTCTGGATTTTTAGTGGTTAATTGGAGACATAAATCTCATGAACCTTCCTGACCTAGCTGTATAAACCACAATCCTCAGATTGCAGCCTTCTGAGTAGCTAGAATTATATACATAAGCCACTGGCACCCAGCTCCACCCAAATGAAAGAAATGAAAGAAATATTAGAATAGACTTGTGTGACTATATTCACTCAGCTTTTAAAGGAGGTAAAGAAATGAAATTTCCTAAAGAGAAACCATTGAAGGGAAAGGGAAAAGAAAGAAAAATTCAATAACTACTCTGGGCAGCAGTCTCAAGGTTCCTCATAAAAGGTAAGCAGGGGGCTGGGAGTGTGGCTTAGTGGTAGAGTACTTGCCTAGCATTCATGAAGCCCTGGGCTGATTTCCTCAGAGCCACATAAACAGAAAAGGCTGGAAGTGGCACTGTGGCTCAAGTGGTAGAGTGCTTGTCTCAAGAAAAAGAAGCTCAGTGCCCAGGTCCTGAGTTCAAGCCTCCATATCTTAGAGCTCATTTTGTTTAGCATCATCTTATATGGTCATATGTACATAGCTATTGAGCTATTCTGCTCATCTGCTAGGACTATCCTAGACATACATTAATTATTACAAATGCAGGAAACCATGGGACCTATGTTTCTTTGTGCTTGGCTTACTTCACTTAATACAATTTTTTCCAAGTCTTTCCATTTCCTTACGAATGAGCCAATGTCATTCTTTCTGATGGAAGCATATATGCATAGATATATATGTGATATATCTATGTGACCCATTCATCTACCGAGGGGCATCTGGGTTGATTCCATATCCTAGCTATGCTAAATAATGCTGCAATGAACACAGTTGTGCTGGTAGCTTTAGAGTGGCCTTATTTGTGAACATTTGAGTAAATGCCAAGGAGTAGGATTGCTGTATCATAGGGTAGTACTATGTGTAGTCTTTTGAGGAACTTCCATACTGCTTTCCAGGGTGGTTGAACAACTTTACATTCTCACCAGCAGTCTAGTAGTGTTCCCTTTTGACCACATCTCTACCAGCATCTGATATTATTAGTTTTCTAATGGTCATTCTAACTGGGGTGAGATGGTGGTTTTAATGTGGTTTTGATTTGCATTTCTTTTTTTTCTTTTTCTTTTTTGGTTGGTTGTGGGGCCTGAGCTTGGCCTGGGCAATGTCCCTCAGCCTTCAGCTTAAAGCTAGCACTATACCACTTGACCCACAGTGCCACTTCTAGCTTTTTCTGCATATGTGATGCTGAGGAATCGAACCCAGGGCCTCACACATGCGAGACAAGCACTCTACCACTGAGCCACCTTCCCAGCCCCTGCATTACTTTCTTTGTTGTTTTTATTTTGTTGTTGTTGGTCATGGGGCTTGATCTCGGGTCCTGGGTGCTGTCCCTCAGCTCTTTAGCTCAAGGCCAGTGCTCTACCACTTGAGCCAGAGCACCACTTCCAGTTTCTTGGTAGTTTATTGGAGATAAAAGTCTCATGGACTTTCCTGCCTGGGTTGGCTTTGAACCATGATCCTCAGATCTCAGCCTCCTGAGTTGCTAGGATTACAGGTGTGAGCCACCAGCACCCTGCTCCTGCATTTCTTTTATAGCCAGAGAGGTTGACCCTTCCTGTTTCTATTGGCTATTCTTATTTTCTCTTCAGATAAGTCTCTTTTTAGTTTTTTGCTGATTTATTAATGGGTTGGTTGTTTCTTTGAGCATTTGTTATTGGGGGGATTAATTATTTTTTAGCTCTAGATATATTTTTGATGTGAGGCCCTTGTCTGTTATATAGCTAGTGAAGATCTCCCAATCTGTGGGCTTTCTATTTACTTGCTAGCTATGTCCTTTGCCGTGCAGAAGCTCTGAAGTTTAATGCAATCCCATTTCTCCAGCCTTTTTTTTGAGTTGTTGCTTCTGGATCTTTATTTAGGAAGTTTTAGCCTGTGCTAAGGAACTTTAGTGTTTCCCCTCTCCCTTCCTATAATATTTTCAGAGTATCTGTTCTTACCTAGAGGTCTCTGATCCATTTGGAGTTGATTCTGCTGCAGGGTGATATAGAAGGATCTAAACTCAGTTTTCTACATATGCATGGTCAATTCTGCCAGCACCATTTGTTGAAGAATGGCAGTCTGGTTTTCTTTGTTTTGTTTTTGTTGTTGGTCATGGGGCTTGAACTTTGGGCCAAGGCGCTGTCCCTCAACTCTTCGGCACAAGGCTAGTGCTCTACCACTTGAGCCACAGCACCACTTCCAGTTTTCTAAGTGGTTTATTGGAGATAAGAGTCTCAGGGACTTTCCTGCCAGGGCTGCTGGCTTTGAATCTTGATTCTCAAATATCAGCCTTCTGAGTAGCTAGGATTACAAGAGTGAGCCCTCGGCGTCAGGCTCCCAATTAATTATTTCTGACTTCATGGGAGCTCTGACAATTAGTGGCTGCTTCCTTCCTCTTGTGAGTAGACACTACAGGTATCACCTAAGTCTGCTCAAAGACATATCTCCAACATTTCCATCCATGCCAAGGTCCACTTAGTACATTTGATCTTTTTTCTTTTTCCTTTTTTTTCTTTTTTTCTTCCATAAAGGTGATGTACAGTTGGGTTACAGTTTCATAAGTCAGGTAGAGTACAATGTCACCCATTCCCTCGCTGTTCAAGTTTTCTCTCCCATCCCCATCTACAAGTTGATTAGTTCTTTTTCAACATAGTGGCTAGTGAGTAACACTGATGAATTTGCTCACTCTTTGTCCCTCTATTTATGTGCCCTCCTTACTCTCATAAAGACAGATAGAAGAAAAGAATACAAAAAGAAAAGAACAACTAAGAAAAAAAATCTCATTTCAATTCCTGGAGTTCCATTTCAATAAATATTATTTATGTGATTAAATACACACAGGCATTGTGCTTTTGTGTTCCTCCCCTAAGAGCATCCTCCTTTGGTTTCACTACATGTGAATGCCTAGAGCCCTATATAATTTGTCATGTCCCATTGTATTTCAGATCTCACTTTCACATGGACATATGAGAGAAAACATGCACCATTTGTCTCTCTGAGCTTGGCTTACCTCACTTAAAATCATTTATTCTAGGTCTATCCACTTCCCTGCAAATGACATAATATTATTCTTCCTAATGGCTGTGTAAAATTCCATTGTGGATACACACCACATTTTTTGGATTCACTCATCTATTGCAGGGCAGATCTTCTGATCTTGATGCCTAAATCCAATTTAAAAGAACAGTAACAGGTCTATTTATTTCACAATTAGGTCTAATGAGAACTAGATTTAGGATCTGGAAAACCAGAACCTGAGTAATTTTATTTTTTTAACATCATATGATTTATTAGATAATAGGTCTTCTTTGTGTCTTCTACAGAGACATGAGGAAGCATGGTGGAATAAAAGCATTTCATAGTGCCACATAACTTCAGGTTGGGTCACCAGCTGAGAGGTAGATTGGTAATGATTGTAAACACTTAAGTAAGGCCTACCATATTTCAGGCACCTAATCAATGTATATGGAATGGATGAAAGATGACTTTTGTTTTGTAGGTGTCATATACCAGAAGCAATGACCAATAGGAAGTTGAAAGGTAAATCTGGAGTTTAGGAAAAAATCTGGAGCTCAGGAAAAACATCTGGATAGTAACAGAAATTTATATTATCAGCCTAAAGTAACAGTTTAAACATAGAATGAAGAATGAATAGATTATCTAGAGAGACTGTGAAGAGAAAAAGAAGGGAGGCTAAGGATAAAAGCCTGGGGATACAGCAGCATTTACAGAATGAACAAAGAAAAAAATAATAAAACCAATTTCCATTTCTGATAGTATATGTTTACTGATTGTTGTGTGTTATGCTATTATATATGTTAAAGACATTTCCTATATATTTCATAATACTTAATATACACTTTAATTACCAATATCAAATGGTGAAAGGAGAAATTGCTAATATTCTAGGGGTAATTTGTCAAACCAAAAATTTATAATCTTTGCGGTCAAGAGATTGTAGGAAAAAATTTTTTACCAGCAACAATTTAAGATACCAAAAATGTCAGATTATTCTTCTCTGAATTTATGCCATATCATTTTCAAATATGGCAATCAAAACTGAATGCTGTCCTAACCATAATCTGAGCAATACCAATTTTTTTTACAATTGCTCAGATTATTGAAAACCAACTCAGTCTTTTTTTCGAGCATCTTCTATGCAACCAAGTTTAGTCAAATAGTTACATTTTCTGGAATCTCTGTAAATATTAGGCTACAGCTGCACTGAAAAGTTGATCTGAAGTGTAACTAACTTCACTCAATAACAATCCATACTCTAAATTCATGGTAACACTCTCAGATTTTCTCTATGTCTCTTCCCTATGGTTACAGACAATTAGTACAAGGCTTAAAGATTGTATAAGAGCCCCAGGAAAAAAAAATCAAGCTGAGGTTACAGGGGACCTTGAATAGATTAAACCTTTAAGAAAGAGAGAATTATCCTTGAACTTACAATGCCAAGGAAGATACTTGTTAAGGCACAACTAAGTTATTCAAAGTCATTCACAGGCAGCCATGGCTGCCTGCAAATTATGCCATTTATAATTAATCCAGAACTGTCTTTCCTAGCCACATATTGTCCAGGGAAACAGGCCTTGTGATTAGTCAGATCTCTAGGCTATTGTGGGGAAAAAAGAAGAAAATTAAATGGAAATTTTCATGGCTGTAGTTGGAAATAATCACTTCTCACTGCTTGCCTTTCCATTGAAGCATGAAGAATGAATGTCAAAATATCCAAGCCTGTGTTGGAAAGAGCATAGTACAGGGATTTATTCTGAAGCAAGGTTTTACTGTAAATGATCATTTTTTCAAATTCCCTATTATTTACATTATAGGAAGCATATGATTCTAAGTATGATCATAATTTTTACCAAACTAACATAGAGGTTAATCACCAATATAACTAATATGGAATGGGTGTATCATTTGATGTTTTAAGCTAAAGACAGAATTTATAAATTTACCATTTTTTATTTAGTAAATATGATATAAAACAATATCAAACTGTTGGAAGTCAAATGAAAATTGGTAGTAAGACGTTATTTTTAGCACCTCACTCAGATATCTATATTCACAAATGTTAAACAGAAAGCATGCTTTTATATGAATTTCAAAGTAAATTTGTTAAATTTGAAGTTTCCCAGTTATTGTTTTGTATCAGTGGGATACAAGAGTATAAAAGAGATCAAAGTTAATGCTCAAATTAAGATTAAAAACAGGAACTAGTGAAAGTTCTGTAAGACAGAGCTGAGATCATTTTAGTGCTAAACTTCTAACAAGTAAAGCTATTTTTTTTTTTTTTTGCAGCAGCAGCAACAGAAGGATACTCCTTGAGAAGAAGCAAAAGTTGATCTTTTCCCCACTAATCCTTCTCCATGCCCACAAATGATGGAGGACAGAAGCTGCAACCTGGAGCCAGCAAGCACAGAGAGCTCCATTTGGAAGACTTACAGCCATGGAGAAGCCATTCCCATGACACTAGAGAATTAGATGTGTTTATGGGATAATGATATATATTTCCTAATGTGATTCAAAAACAAAAGGAGTTTTCAAGCTTTACAATATGCTTATTATTTTTAAATGGCTTCATTATGTCAACTAGTATCTGCCACTGAAGAATTAGTGTAGCAGATTTTTGGCACAGAATATGACAGAACCAGGCCGTATAGCAATGCAATACATTAGAATCAGGGAGGGGGATTTTTTTATTTGTTGTTTCTATATTTTGGAGCTTAGGGAATTACAATTATTTGGCAAATACTTTATAGAATTATTCTTTTTTTTTTCTTTCTTTTTTTTTTTTTTTTTGTGGTCCAATCGTGGGGCCTGAACTCTGGGCCTGGGCGCTGTCCCTCAGCTCTTCACCTCAAGGCTAGCGCTCTACCACTTGAGCCACAGCGCCACTTCCAGCTTTTTTCTTTTTGCTTATGTGGTGCTGAGGAATTGAACCCAGGGACTCAGGCATGCAAGGCAAGCGTTCTACCACTGAGCCACCTTCCCAGCCCCTATAGAATTATTCTTAATGTGAGCTGGGCACTGGTGGCTCACACCTGTAATTCTAGCTACTAAGGGAGCTGAGATCCGAGAATCGCAGCTCAGAGCTGGCCCGGGAAGGAAAGTCTGTGAGACTCTAATCTCCAATAAACCACCAGACAACCAGAAGTAACACTGTAGCTCAAGAGGTAGAGCACTCACCTTGAGCTGAAGAGCTGAGAGACAGTGCCCAGACCCAGAATTCAAGCCCCATGACTGACAGAAAAAGAAAAAGAAAAAAAAAGGAATTAATCTTAATGTGAACTTAAAACACTTCAAATAAAACACTTCAAATTAGAAAAATCATTTTTAGTAAAAAAAAAAATTGAAAAACAGCTGGATACTGGGGGATTCACAACTGTAACCCTCAGTAGTTAAGAGGCTGAGATCTGAGGATTGTGGTTCAAAGCCAGTCCAGGAAGGAAAATACTGAGACTTACCTCTAAGTAACCAACAAAAATACAGAAGAAGATCTGTGGCTCAAGTGTTAGAGCACCAGCCCTGAGTGAAAAATCAGTACCCAGGCCTTCAATTCAAGTCCCCATAAAATGATAGATACATACATACGTACATAGATAGACAGATAGATAGACAAATAAAGACATGAAACATGAAAGCTATATTTCTGTCCAAATACCTGTAACAAGAATGACAGAAGTCAAGAAATCCTCTAATCCTAGCTACAAAGGAAGCTGAGATTGGAGGATTGGAGTTTGAAGTGAGCCCAGGCAGGAATGACTCTTATGTCCAATTAACCACAAGAAAACTGGAAGTGGAGCTGTGGCTCAAGTGGTAGAGCACTAACCCTGAGCAAAAGAAGCCCAGGTATCGTGTCCAGATTCAGAGTTCAAGTCCCAGGACTAGCAATAAAAAAAAAATTTTTTTAAAGAAAGTCTGGACAGCTTTACAACGTTGGTGTGTGTGGGGGGGGGGGGAGGGGGGAGGATTGGGTGGGGGGGGAGGGGGGTCGGGGGGAGGCTGGGAAGGGATGTGAAGGGTAAACAAAGGAGGAGGCTGCAATGCTTGGTAAGAAATGTACGCATTATCCTGCCCGTGTAATTGTAACCCCTCTGTACAGTGTGTTCACAAAAATAAAATAAAATAAAATATATTTAAAAAAAGAAAGTCTGGACAAAAAAATAGGAAACATTTATCCAGGGTTGAAGTGCAGCCTGGCTGGATATTTTCTCTGATGATAGTGAGGACAAACTAGAAATTAATATCATAACCCCAATATATGGTTGATGAGTTTAAAATCTACTGGATTATATGCTTTGTTAAAATCCATCACCTTTCTAGAATTTCTATTACGATGTTTAATAAAAATGGTGATACTCATAGAACTCTTCCTCCTCCTTCATTTTCCTAGAAAATAAGTATAATTTCACTATAAGCATGACAGTTGATAAAGGTTTTTTTTTTGTTAAATACTGCCTGCAAAGTTAAAGGATATTATCTTAAAGTTTTTGTTAATTCAAATAATCTAGCAGTTTTCTTTTAAATAATTATGTATTTAAACTCCTTTCTCATTACACTGAAAAGACTTTTTTTCATTGCCAGTGTTCTGGGCATGAGCACCATCCTTAAGCTTTTTTTGTTCAAGGCTAGCACGCTACCAGTTGAACCACAGTGCCATTTCTGGCTTTTTTTGGTAGTTTATTGGAGAAAAGAGTCTCACGGACTTTCCTGGCTGGTTTGGTTTTGAACCACTATGTTCAGATCTCAGCCTCTTCAAATAGCTAGGATTACAGATGTGAGCCACCTGTGCCCGGGCTTACATTTGTAAGTACTTTTAAATCTTCCTTCCATAAGAGCAAGTTTATAATGATGGACATTCAGAACATATTGGTGGATCTCCATGAAAATATTTTTGTTTAGGATGTTTAAGAATTGTCTTTCATTTTTCTTTCCTTTATGGTCATTAACTGATCTTGCTGCAAGTTTAAATTGACATCTTTTAGTATTAGTATTCTCAGGAAGAGGGCACTGTTTGTCAGAATAAACTACTTTGAAATTTTTTTAATGCCTTTGTTGATTCATGCATATTTTGAATCCTTAATCTTTTCAATGCTTTTCAAAAGGCTAAGTAATTACTTCAGCAAAGTTGATGCACAATATTCAAATTGAGTAGGTCAAGATTCTAATGAACACATTAGGAAAACAAAAAACAAGAAGCATAATGTTGGAAGAAATTTTTTCAAAATCTTCATTTCTCTCTAATGTACCAGTTAGTATTAATTTAGCAAAATACTAACTGCACTGTACAAAATCCCAGTGAAAAGTTTCTAGACCATGACTAAAGAATGTTATTCTCTTTTTAAAAATATTATATTTCTAGGTGAACTAGTGTTTGATCTTGACATGCTTTTACAGTGTATTCAGCCATATTGTTAAACAATCAATGGTTTTAAAAAAATTACCATAGGCCCTGAATGACTTGTTTACAAATTTAATGTAAACCTTGAGTTCATTAATACATTTGCCAAATGAGATAGAAGCTCTGAATATAAGTGAGTCCATTTTCCCCACCATGTAACAGTGCCCTAACTGGCCCTGCGAGAGAAATATGTCACACCAAACCTCATTTACAATCATCTAGACATGCTTTAGAAATCTCACAACTTTCAAAATAATTGTTTTAAAATTTATTTTGTATGGAGCCAACACAGATTCCCTTCAGTAGTTAAATGGAAAATGTGATACAACACACACACACACACACACACACACACACACACACACACACACACACACACACACACACACACACACACACACACACACACACACACACTGGAATTCTATGCCTCCATCAGAAAGAATGACACTGCCCTATTTGTTAGGAAATGGAAAGACTTAGAAAAAATTATAAAGTGAAGTAAGCCAAGCCCAAAGAAATAGGTCTCATGGTTTCCCTTATTTGCAATAACTAATGTCTAGAACAAGCAGAAAAGGTAAGTACATATGACCATATAACCAGATGCTAAGCGAAATGAACCCCAAGAGAGGGGCACAAGAGATTTTATCTTTCTTGCTGTTATTTTTTTTGAGGGGGGTCCAGTCGTGGGGCCTGAACTCTGGGCCTGGGCACTGTCCCTCAGCGCTTTAGCTCAAGGCTAGCGCTCTACCACTTGAGCCACAGTGCCACTTCCAGCTTTTTTCTTTTTACTTATGTGGTGCTGATGAATTGAACCCAGGGCCTCAGGCATGCAAGGCAAGCGCTCTACCACTGAGCTACCTTCCCAGCCCCTCTTGCTGTTATTTTTAATGTACTTATAATGTACTGTGTGATTTTTTTGTTTCTTTTATGTCCTTCCCCCATGGTATAACCCCTGTTTTCACTGTATTTGATTCCAGTGCCCAGCATCTTGTATATGCATTTTTCTAATTTGGGGAGGAGAAGGGAAATAACAAAATGCTGAAATAAGGATACAGGTTGACTCATTGCAACAATGAGATATACAAGACACTATATTGAAAACCAGCTTCACAATCTGGGGGCAGGGGTGAGGGAGGAGTTGAGGAGGTGGGAGGGAAGGGATGGTAGGGGAAAAACAAAGGAGGGGGTAACAACACTTGATAGGAAATGCACTCATTACCTTACTCCTGTAACTGTAACCCCTCTTTACAGTATCTTTACAAGAAAAAATATTTTTAATTTTTTTAACTTATCTTATAAAAATGTAGGCATACAATCTAAGATTTTAAAGAAAATCTGTTAATTGGAAAAGAGTTTTACTATCCTGGAGAAACTAAGAAGCACTTCTAAAATTTTAGCACTCAGGAAAATTAATTCACCTAATGCTATGCATATGATCCAATTTTTAATTTTTTTATTATATATATATGTATATATATAGTGAAAATACCGTGCAGAGGGGTTACAATTACATGGGCAAGATAATGAGTACATTTCTTATCAAGCATTGTTGCCTCCTCCTTTGTTTCCCCTTCCCATCCCTTCCCATTCTCCCCCCAACTTGTAAAGTTTGTTTTTGACATAACAACTTGTACATCTCATTGTTGCAATGGGTCTACCTGTATCCCTATTTTTGGGGGGGGGGTGTCCGGTCGTGGGGCCGGAACTCTGGGCCTGGGCGCTGTCCCTCAGCTCTTCAGCTCAAGGCTAGCACTCTACTACTTGAGCCACAGTGCCACTTCTGGCTTTTTTTCTTTTTGCTTATGTGGTGCTGATGAATCAAACTCAGGGCCTCATGCATGCAAGGCAAGCACTCTACCACTGAGCCACCTTCCCAGCCCCTGTATCCCTATTTAAACGATTTGTTTTTGCCCTTCCCCTCCACAAATTATACCAACACATATGATCCAATTTTTAAACAAGTAAGCATCCATTTTCTTCCAGATGAAGTCAACCTCTCTGGAGTAATTGGACACGGCATCACTCAGAGTCACTGGACCACTCTGTGAGGGACAGCACAGTGCCAGCTGCACTCGGCAGACCATGAGACTCACACTGAAAAGTAGCGTCTGAGAATAGGATTGAGTTTTGTTTTGATACAGCTCATTTCTTTAGGAAATAAATACCAAAGTTCAAATACCAAAATTGAAGTAAAGAATAAAGGTTTTGAACACAATTCAACAAAAGAACTTCCTGCTGAATAAAATACTCATTTTAGAATATTTTGTAGGTAGGTGTTGGGTAGCGAGGGAGTAGACATGAAGCTATTCTTTCAAGTTCAGTTGTGTACCCTTTACTCCACTTAGAGCAAGTTTTGAATTTGGAGTTACAAAGACTCTTTTTGTTTCAATTTTCAGGTAATATTTTGAAGTACCACATTTATTTATTCCTTTTTTTTTGCCAAAACAAATCAATTTACTTCATTAGATTCCACCAAATTGCTCCCTGAGGGGCTACACAGTTTCTTTTTTTTTTAATTGAAAAGGTGATCAGCTGGGGGTTACAGTTACATAGGTAAAGCAATAAGTATATTTGTTTTTAGTCAGTGTTCCCACATCCCTCTTTATCTCCCACTTACCCCTCCCTACGCCCTCCCCCAAACTGTAATGTTCATATCCAATAGAGTGTCAAGTGACTTGTGTTGCTGTGGTTCATCTGTTGTTCTGCTGTTTCTGTGATTCCCTTTCCTTTTCACATATTGCATTGTCTATTATGCAAAACACGAGGTACAAAAAGAAATGAAGAAAGAAAACACAATAATAGAGAAAAAGAACGAACTATATACACGGTCTAATGAGAACCTCTTGTTTCCATAAGTTGGAATTCATGTTAATAATCAAAGACCCTTTCTACATGGACATGTGTCTCAGTGGCATTGCACCAACCTAGCAAGTACATGTCCCTGAGTTCAAACCTCAGTAACACACACACACACACACCACACACACACACACTTGTGTATACGTAAGTGATGCCATATGCCTGATCCTAGAGGAATGTGCTCAACTGTGCATTAGCCACACATTCTAGGTTTGTGCAGCTAGAGATGAAATCACAACTGAAGTAGACCTATGACCAAATGTTTATTTCTTGGTATGGAAGCGAGATCGTAACAGTAACATTGGTAACAGAAACTTTTGCCCTTGTGGAGCTTTTATTCTAGCAGAAAGAGGCACACAATTAGTAACAGATCTAATAAATGAGGGAATCTCAGAGTATGTTAGAATGTAGTGAGTGCTGGAGACTATAGAAAAGTCAGATATGGTAGGAAGGATCAGGAATAGGATAGGGATAGGATGTAGACTCTTCATGGAGCAAAGACAAAGTTTCTATGGGAAAGGGTAGCAATCAACATAAAGACCTTAAGTCAGCAGTGTGTCTGTGGTTCTAAAGAACAAGCAAGGAGCCAATGTAGCCAACAGGTAGTGAGCAAATGGGAAACCTATACACAAGGGAGTCAGAAAAGTAGTAGAGACATCAGCAGTCAGAGCCTTGAGGCCACTGTAAAGGATTTGACTTTTGCTTGGAGTTTATGACTCAGGTGGCATTCCCACAGGCCTTTGGGGCACACACAATTCCTGTTTTCTCCGTGGTGACTGACTAGCTAGTGTGGGAAGAAGGACTCAGCCAGCATGAACACAACATGAAGAAAATGTAGCCTCTTGTACACAGCTGGGGTAGAGGTGCCTGGATTCTGGTGCTGTTCCTGCTATCCTGTCAGACCAGACATATGCTTCTGTGGAGAGAAAGTTATGAGCAGTGCCAAATCCATCCTGCCCAGAACTGCACAAGTTCACAGGAAAGGAGACAAACTGAGTAAACTAAAGTTGCATGAGAGTGGACAGGATAACAGAGATTGTGTACAGGCAGAAGTCAGTCTCTAAACAGGCAGGAAGAGAAAATGATGGCCTAGTTTTGCCCACTGCAGGTAACTGCAAGGTCTGGTGTTAGGGATAAAGAGAAAGTGAAGAAGAGAGATGTTTCTAATGAAAATAGAGAAGTGTTACATTTCACAAAAAGGAGAGTCTGTGAGGTGAACATGTCCTTTTTATGCCCTGAATAAAGACTAAATAATAATAATGTTCATGAAACTTAATACACAGTTATCTAGAGCGAAGTTTGATCTGAAAACTGAAAATTCTAAAGGAGTTGAATAATCAGTCAAGATTTTGATGGAAGGATAGAAATAAGAAACAAAACTTTCAAAGGAAATGTTAGAACATTTACATTACTGGAACATCAACACTCTGGCCAGCTCCTCTGAATTTGCATCTTTACTCTGTAAGATCTCATTTCAGGAATGACTTCCAAGGATCTAGAATAGGTTCAGGCACCTTTTTCCAGTTCTAGCTCTCTAAGGGCTACGAGAAAATGCTAACCAATGCAGCATATATATTCCCATGTATATATATATATATATGTGTGTGTATATATATATATATATATATATATATATATATATATATATTCCCATGTATATATACCCGGATTCTCCTGTTCTCACCCCTCTATGTGGCTGCCAGGTTTGTGACGCAGGTTCTTTACTGGTCCAACATACCTCTGCCTTAAACAATGAATTTCTTGAAATCGAGCAACTCTTTTGGAAGTTAGCCTCTGCCCGCCCCACCCCCACACACATAGGGAGGGATTCATTAGCAAACTCATAGAAAAATCTCTTAAGGGACTAAGGAGAAGCCTTTAAATCAGCTTTTGTAGGATCATCAAAGTATGCTTTCAAGAAAAGAATTTTGAGCTAACTATTGAGAAATGACACCCTCAAGAAGCTAATAATCATTGCAATGTACAGGCTACTATGTTACTGAAAATTTTCAAGTAAGAAAAGCAAACTTAAGATGGGTGCCAGTGATTCAGGCCTGTAATCTTAGCTACTCATGAGGCTGAGATCTGTAGTTCAAAGCCAGCCTGAGCAGGAAAGTCTGTGAGACTCTTAACTCCAATTAACCATCTGAAAACTAGAAGTGGAGCTGTAGCTTAAATTGCTAGAGTGCTAGCCTTGAGCTAAAACGCTCAGGGACAGTGCTCAGGCCCTGAGTTCAAGCCCAAGGCCAACAAAAAAAAGGAGGAAGGAAGGAAGGAAGGAAGGAAGGAAGGAAGGAAGGAAGGAAGGAAGGAAGGAAGGAAGGAAGGAAGGGAGAGAGGGAGGGAGGGAGAGAGGGAGGGAGGGAAGGAGGAAGAAAGAAAGAGTTTTGTTTTGTTTTTTCTTTTTGTCTTCTTTGTTCATTTTTGGGGCTTTGGTGAGGGAGAGGGGAGGTGGTGGTGGTGGTAAGGAAAGGCATAGAAAGGGAAGGACAAAGGGTGAACAAATGTAGTAGCAATACTCATTAGACACTATGTGGAAATAACTATAGAACTTGCAGATGGAAACAGGAGGGAAAAACTTGGAGAGAGGAAGGGAAGGGTGACATTGTCCAAAAAGAAATGTACTCATTGTGGGACTTAGGAAACAGTAACCCCTCTGTACATCACCTTTATAATAAAAAAAATTAATGGAAAAAATAGTATTGGAAAGTGTAACCTTGGTGTTTTAAAATGAACAAATGAAGATTCCACTGTGAGAGAGGATTTATATTATACATTCTGACTTTAGGCACCAGCATGCCTTGGTTTTCTGGGGATTGATACAACTCCTGAGTCCTAACAGAAACTGTGTGGGATTTGAGGAATGGGAAAGAGAGCCCAGTGAACAGTTAGACCAAGATGAGTGAGGGTGGAAAGGGCCTGGCACTGGGTGTCTGGTGTCCTGTGGCTGAAGTACATTCGTGATTGATTACAGAACCACAGCCTTCTTCCTCTCTCTGCTGTGAGTGCCTCGTTAGTCTGCACTTTAGACCTAAGGTTAGCCAAAGACGCTCTAGTTTGTACTTGGCATGTCTATAAGCCAAGCTGGGAACTCCATATGACTATCACTTTAAACTTTCTTGATACTTTAAGTTCTCCTTGAAAACTATGTTTCCATCTCACATGGGCCTCCCTCATTTTTTTAAAATTTTGCACAAGTGAAATAACATGAAAATGGATTTTCAGCATAAGGACATGAGACCAACAAAAAATGAATAATAAATAACATGTAAAATATTTCAACTCCTAAAATATGCCTCATATGAAAACCAGCGGTGTTTCCTAAATGCTAAAGAATCACATGGAGTTTAGAATTTAAAAATTCTACCAAAAGTCTTCAATAAAATAAAACTATTTCTCAGTGATATGGTTGAAAAATTAGATAGATGTCTTGACTTTTTATATCCCAAAATAAATAAAAAAAATTCAGGCTATGGGAATGGAGCTGGTAGAAGAATTTGTTTATTTTCAGAAACATTCATCAAAATATATTCTAAAGGTCATCTATGTTGAATAAATACTAATGTGCATAAATTTTCTCAGAGGCAATGGTGGTCTGTGTCAGCCTGTCCAATCTAATCATTCATAGTGCAGGAATGTTCATACTGGATAGAAACTAGCTCTTCCAAGAGTCCCGCAACAGATTTAAGAAAAGGAACTTTAATTCAACAATGTCATTCTTACAGTGGAGGAAATCAGAAGAGTTTAGCAATTTGTCCATAATTGGCACATTTGCTATACAGTGAACTGATCAAACTTCTGGTCTCGAATCCAAATCATGACACAACTTGAACAAAGACCTGGTCTGAAGTTCTTTCTGCCATTCCATATAAAAGGAAAAACAAAGAGGGCTGGGAAGGTGGCTCAGTGGTAGAGTGCTTGTCATGTATGCATGAGGCCCTGGGTTCAATTCCTCAGTACCACATAAGCAGAAAAAGCCAGAAGTGGCGCTGTGGCTCAAGTGGTAGAGTGCTAGTCTTGAGCTGAAAAGCTGAGGGAGAGTGCCCAAGCCCAGAGTTCAGGCCCCACGACCAACAAAAAAAAAAAAAAAAAAAAAGGAAAAGCAAAGAATGCTGAATTTCCAAAGAAGTAACAGTTCAGGAGACCACACCAAGTTATTTGTATTCCTAGGGATTCCCATGATAGTAGCAATATTTAACTTGAGGCTAATGACAATAAGTAAAACTTCCAACATCAGATGGAGAAACTGGGACCTAAACTTCTGTTCTGCAGTGTTGTCCTGTGAACTGGTTCCAGGAAGGTTGTATTAAAAATCCTGATAAAAACACAATACCTCACAGAGGAGATTCTGATAAATATGATCCAAATACTTTATATACATATATGAAAAGGTCATAATGAAATTCATCAAAAATATACAAAAAGAAAAATTGTGGGAGCTGAATCTGTCTACCAAGCAATGTGAATTTGAAAAAAAAAAATCTTGCATGGTGTTTGGTGTAAGTAGAGGTGATCATTGATTCATTTATTTACTTTAAAAATTATCTATTATCAGTGGAGAAGCTACATTTATTAGTAGAAAGATGGCTGTAGACAGACAGAGAAATGTCCATAGTTTACAAAGCTTTTATTCTAGTGAGGCAGAAAGGAAATAATGTAATATTAATGTCAAGGTGAAAAAATAGAAGGATATATAGAATAACCACAGCGATATATTTTTTTGGGTCCGGTCGTGGGGCCTGAACTCTGGGCCTGGGTGCTATCCCTCAGCTCTTCAGCTCAAGGCTAGTGCTCTACCATTTGAGTCACAGCGCCACTTCTGGCTTTTTTCTTTTTGCTTATGTGGTGCTGAGGAATCGAACCCAGGGCCTCATGCATGCAAGGCAAGCGCTCTACCACTGAGCCACCTTCCCAGCCCGACCACAGCAATATTTTAAAATAGAGTAGTAAGGGAGGCTGATACTTATATAAGAGAATGAAAGCTTCAAGCATTAAAATTCAGTAGGATGTTATTCACTGCACTGAATTTGTCTTTCTTTCTTTCCTTCCTTCTTTCTTTCTTTCTTTCTTTCCTTCTTTCTTTCCTTCTTTCCTTCTTTCTTTCTTTCTTTCTTTCTTTCTTTCTTCCTTTCTTCCTTTCTTTCTTTCTTTTTTTTTGCCAGTCTTGGGGCTTGAACTCAGGGCCTGGGCACTGTCCCTGAGTTTTTACCACTTCAGCCACAGCGCCACTTATGGCTTTTTCTGTTTATGTGGTACTGAGGAATCAAATCCAGGGCTTTATGTATGCTAGGCAAGCATTCTACCACTAAGCCACATTCCCAGCCCACTGCACTGCATTTCTATATATACCTGAACTCATCTGGTAATTAACTCCTAGTTGTCGTTTCTCTACAAAGCAAAAATCAATGAATATAATTGTTGGATATTTGAGAATGTCCTAGTGAGTTCAGATACTATAACAAATTGCTATAGACTAGGTGTCTTAATCACCCACTGACTATGCATTGATTTGTGAGTTCTGGAGGCTGAAAGTTGAAGATCATTTTGTCACCTTGGTTAGATTCTTGATACTTGCCAAGAATCCTGGTTATGTTCTCATAACCAGGATTTTCTTTGGTATATGCACCCAAAATAAGAGAAGGATAAAAAGGGAGAGAAAGAGAGAGTGAGAGAGAGAGATTTTATGTCCCTTATTAAGGAGTTAATGCCACATGTGCCTTCATTCTCACAATCTAATTTAAATTTAATTACCTCTCAAAGGCCCCATCTACAAATATGATCATGTTGGGGATTAGGGTTTCAGTGTGTGAATTCTAGGGGAAATGCATGTCATCCATAACAGAGGAATTTAGAGGTGAGCAAGCCAAATCATGTAATCACACATGGCAGAAATTATAACAAACTTTATTGGGTGCACTTGGATGACTTCACAAAGAGGGCATGCCCCTCACCACAGGATTCTGCCCAGAAGCTATCATGTATGGGTTGGAGTCAAAAGAGGCAAAGGACAGGGGACAGGGCAAGTGAGAAGGGACCTGTGTGTCAGGCAGCCTGGCTGGCACTTTCTAAGTCAAAGCATTCTGAGGGACTCTCGAGAACTTAAGGGCCTTATAACTGCAAGCACCTGCTATAAGAATAAACAGATGGGAGGTGAAAAATTTGCAGAATATACAAATACAGAAAAGAGTAAATTGCTGAAAAATATACATTTGGGTTTAATTGTTTTAAAAAATGTGTTTGGCACAAGCTGGTTTTGAACTAATCGGGCTTCTTGAAGAAATAAACAACTTCAGGCTAAAAGCCTTTTTTGGCTTATGGATATATTGTAGATAAAATATATAAATAAAAGTTGCACAGCAATATACATACATGTATGTATGTGTGTGTATGTGTGTGTGTGTGTGTGTGCGTGTGTGTGAAAGTCTTATTGTTTTCTGGGCCAGCAATAGCTTGCATTTTCCATACTGGTTCTAAATAAGCTTAATTATATCTTAGAAATATTGTTTATTAGATAAAAGGGAGAGAGCCCTACAAACTTTCCTGATTGGGCCAGAAAATGAAGTCAACAAACACAAATGTAAACTTAGATTCTCAGGTTTTCTGTTTCACTGCTGAGAAACATGAGAAAATGAGTGAAGCGCAGCTGTCTTTCGTCTCCAGATACTGCGAGAACAGGTAGTTTAAAAAAAAAAACTGCAAAATTCACAAAATACAATTTTAGCAAGGTTCTTAGAGAACTTTACTTTTAATTAAGGCTTGGAAGCTTTGGACCAGTAATCAACAAAGAAGATAGATACCTTATCCACAGGACTCAGCTGAACAAGAATATATATCAATAGCAAACTGGGGCTCAGAAAAGCATCTGACCTAGCCAAAATCACACTGCTAATTAGGAATAGCCTGAATTCCTATTCTAAGAATTGATTTGTTAAGGACCATTTGTGTGTGTGTGTGTGTGTGTGTGTGTGTGTGTGTGTGTGTGTGTGTGTGTGTGTGCTAGTAAGGGGCCTTGAACTCAGGGCCTCATACTCTTGTTTGGGTTTTTACTCAAGGCTGATGCTCTACCACTTGAGCCTTAACCTCCACTTCTGGCTTTTGCTGGTTAGTTAGAGGTAAGAATCTCACACTTTTCTTCCCTGGCTAGCTTTGAACTTTGATCTTCAGATTTTAGCCTCCCCAGTAGCTAGGATTACAAGTGTGAGTCACCAGGACCTGGCTTATCATATTTCTAAGTATTTTCTATTAATATGTAGTTTGAGAAAAAAGTAAGGGCAGCTTAATTAGTAGCTGTGAGATAAAGATGTTCTGCTGGAGCCATTTAATGATAATACAGAGGTTATGCTCTTAGTCAGAGCTTCTAAGAGTAAGCACTCCATAAGAAACAGCATTTGAAAGTCAGCTGAAGTATGCATTTTATTTCAGTTTTCCTGTGACCATCAATGCATAAACTATATGACAATTCTCCACCCAAAAATAATCCATAAAAGTACAAGTGATCTGGGCACTATTGGCTCACTCTTGTAATTCTAGCTATTCAGTAGACTGAGATTTGAAGGTCACAGTTCAAAGCCAGCCCAGGCAGAAAAGTCTGTTAGACTCTTACTTCCAATTAACCACTAGAAAACAAGAAGTGGTACTGTGGCTCAAAGTGGGAGATTGCTAGCCTTGACTGAAAGAACTCAGTGATAGGGCCCAAGATCTGAGTTCAAGCCCCACAATCAAAAGACAACCTTTTCCTGTATCTCAGTCACAGATGATTAGTTAAGGTTATTCTAGCAGCTGTAAATGTAAATCTCTAAAATCTCAATCAAACATTTCCGGTAGCTGGGCACCAGTGCTCACATCTGTAATCCTAGCTACTCAGGGGGCTGAGATCTCAGGATAGCAGAAGTGGCAGTGTGGCTCAAGTGGTAGAGTGCTAGCCTAGAGCTGAAGAACTGAGGGACAGTACCCAGGCCCAGAGTTCAAACCCAACAGCCAACAACAACAACAAAAAATTCCTGTAAAGGAGACCTGGAAATATTTTCAGCTTTGTGAATCATTTAGTTCTGTTGAAATTATTCATGTCTCCAGGCAATATCTAAACAAATGAGCAAGACTATATTCTAGAAATGCCTTTCAAAAACAGTAGTGAACTAGGTTTTAGCTCATCGGTTATCATTTGCCAACCCCTGTCTTAGACCCTCAGAGTGCTTTGCTGTTCATCAACTATAAGGCACAGATGTGTTACACGTGTGTGTGCATGCATGCACATGCACAGCACAAAGCTACAACAGATTATTCTAGGTTGTGCTTGAAAGAAGCAGGTAGTTAACTTGGGTTTGCACACTATTGGCCACACCTCATTCACATGTCACACAAAGCAAGAAGCTGAACAATAGTCTTGATGTTTTCATGAGCCAGAAGTAATGACATTGTTAATACTCATACACAGCAGTTGTCCCTGGCTCACCTTCTGACCACTCAGAATCAATTTTATATTTCCTTCTGTCCAGAGAACACTTCTCAGCCCCTCCCCACGCCAAGTAGTCCATTCAAAGCCCTTGCATGTGCTGCATCCATCTTCTTGATGCCACTTTTTAGGTCCACAGGGTAGCCTGGCAGCCAGGACATAAAATAATTCATGACTTAAGAACCAAATATGTTATCTGTCCACTTTTGTTCAAAAATCCAGTATCCAGTGATGAAATAGGAGTAGAAGAATTCTAATAAAGTCTTCCATTTAAAATGGGAAAGCCTAAGAGGCACATAGAAGTTCCTAGTCAGTGGTAAAAGTTCAATCTTGCTGGGCAACCACTGTAAAAGTCCTTAACCTGGCTGAGACACTGGCTGCTCTGGGAAGGTGCCCATTTGTTTGTTGCTTTCCATGGCCGCAGACACTGCCTTCTGAGAGCTTCATCCTTGTCTATTAACCTCAAGGCCTTATCTGATTTAGACGCTTGTAGACTGTGCAGATATTGCAGGCTTCTCCCTGCCCAAGGTTGCTTTCAGGTCTCTAAACGGTTTCAAACTTAGAACTGTTGCATTACATTCTTTAGCAATACATTCCCTCAAAATTTTTCAAGGCAGAAGCCTCTTCCAGTCTGTGGCAAGTGCAGTAATGTCACCTAGAATTTATTTTCAGAATTAATTATCAAAATTATTTCTCAGACTCTTGATGCTAACCTTTGCTGACAATATTGACACTGTCTAGACCAACAGAATTTGGTTTGATCATAACATTACAGCCATTGGGATTAACTGAGAAGTCTTGCTTACCTTTTCCAATCAAGACTTAAATCTTATTATTCTGAGTCTAGATGCAATTGACTTTTACTCATTAAGGTCCAGATATAGTAGACTTTTCCAAATGATGAGATTTTAAAATCTGGAACTTATACATTCCCTTGATTCTCTGCTTGAGAAATGGCCAAATCTTGATCTATCTCTTATTACAGTACATTTCTCAAAGCAGCCAATAGAAGTCAACATAATCACAGCAATTCTTATTTCTACTACAGCTACTTACATCTTCCAAATAATTACAAGTGATATTTTACCAAATATTTTTTGTGACACAAAGATCTCCTCAGTCTTATGTGTCTCTTCTTTCTTTTCCAACACTTGATGACCAAGCTAATGATGTGTATTTTTTTATTAAATTACTTTATTTTTATTATAGAGGTGATATACAGAGGAAGTACAGTTACATGAGTCAGGTAATGAGGACATTTCCTTTCTTGCAGTGTTCCCTCATTCTTTCCCAGTCCCTCAATCCCGTCTCCACCTACAGGTGTCCAGTGAACTCCACTGCTGCTGTTTTTCACGCTTTTTCCCTTGAGTTCTGTGCCTTCCCCACCTTCCCAAAGATATATAGATATATAGATGACTGACTATACCATACATAAGTTAAAGAAGACACAATCATTGAAAACTAAACACTAAAAAGTCTTTTGTTTCCACATCTTGGAATTCATTTCAGTATGTATATTATTTTATAAATATGAAGAGGCACATAGGCCTTGTGCCTTTGTGCTTCTCTCCTAAAGGTAGCCTCTTTTGGTCCCACTGTGTGTCAGTACAATGATACATTTTTGCTCTTTGCTATTGTTGTTTTATGAGAACACCCCACTCTGGTACCAACTGCAGTGAAAGACAATCTCAGGGGACTCATAGAGGTCTGTTGCTCACTCACATCATGTATTCAACAAAAGAGCTTCCACGTAGACGTTTAAGCTCTACTCTTTCTCTCATATATCGACACTATCACCCAGGACCACGAAAGAGTTATCTTCTAGTCAGAGGTAAGAGAAGGAAAAAGATATGACTGTGCTGAAGTGTTTTACAATTCGATTTGAAAGTGCTCATTATCTATTCACATTCCAGAGTCCACCTGCCACTAGCTGGGACATGCCAGGAGATCGAGGAAATTAGTTCTGTAAAGACATAGAATTTGTCATTCACATCTCAAACAGGTTGACATAATCAGAAATAAACAATTTTAAGTTTTGGACCTTTGAATACTAGAGTTTTTTTGGAAGAAATTAAAGATTAGTATGAGCTCAACCAGCTCATACTATAGATTAATGAACTGAGGCTCAGTTGCTCACAGAGGAGGCTACAAGACCTAATGCAGTAGCTGCCTTCCACTTATATCAAGTCTGTCTGCTGGATTTTTCTCACTTTTTTTATGTATCTGTATATTTGCTTTAAACTGATAAACCCAAGCATATTTTAATGTATTTTTATATATAACATTAAGTTGAGCTGGGAGTTGATGAATCATGCCTATAATCCAAGCTACTAAGGAGGCTGAGATCTGAGGATCATGGTTCAAAGCCAACCTGGGCAGGAAAGGCCGTGAGACTCTTATCTCCAGTAAACCACTCAGAAAACTGGAAGTGGTGCTGTGGCTCAAGTGGTAGAGCGCTTGCCTTGAGCTGAAGAGCTGAGGGATAGGGCGTAGGCCCAGAGTTCAAGCCCTACAACTGACAAAAACAAAAACAAAAACAAAAAACAACAACAAAACATTAAGTTGGTAGGAGAATTGGCATCCAATTAAAAGACAAAACCTGTTAGTTAGAATTCCAGTGGAAATATGATTGTTTTATATAATCTTAGCAGAAATATCTTTTATTCCAAATGTGTTCTTGAATGCTCTTTCACAGACCTTTTCTAACTGAACATTACAGAATCAATCAGATCAAAGCAGAATAAAACATTGCTTTTGTGAAACTAACCAAATGTGAAATAGATAAATGTTTGCATAAACTTGAGGATGCAGTAAGGGATGATGAGCATAACACTGACTAATTGCTCAAAGACATAGGAACCCGTGTGCTTTGCCACACTTTGAGATACGTGATTATCTTCTGCAAATCTAGAAATCATTGTGTATATGTATGCACACACACACACACACACACACACACACACACACACACACACTTGAGTTATGACTGTGATCAGAAAAAATCGATCACATATACAAAAGTGATTTGTAAATGGGTACATGCAAGTGGAAATGGAGCCAAGAGGAGAAAGCAGGTGAATTAAGGGGGTAAGGAGGGAAGAATGAAGTCAAGAATTCATTATATATACCACAAAATTAAAGAAAATAAGAGAAAGGGTAGATCAAAGGGGGTGAGAATATTGAAAGGGGTGGCAATGATCAAGATACATTGTATTCATAAACAGCTTTGTTAAATGACATCTCCTTTGTACAACTACTTAAAGATAATAAAATTATAGGTTATACATTATAAAATAAAAGTAACTTTAAAACAAAAAAGTGATTGGCAAAATGAAAAACAATAGTAAAGAGAATACGGCTATTAATGTCAAATCATCAGTAACAAATCTCCTACTTTAGCTTATAAATGTCCATGAAAATATATTATAATCTATATTTTCCTCAGCAATATGAATGTAAGTAAACTGCTAAATTGTTATTCTATATTTTACAATTACTGTTTGCTGAATTTCCAATGTTCTCTCTACTTACACAAAATATATTGGTAATACGATCTGAAATTAGAAATAAAATCATGCTTTCTGAAAATTACATACAAAGTGCAAAATATAATCACTTGTTACAAAGTTATCTTTTTATTACAAATACAATAATTATGAGAAATCCTCATAAGTAGCTATAGTATCAAACTATTGTATGTTTCATAGGAAACATACAATAAACAGTGGTAGCACAAAAATGTGTGAAATCATTAAATAAAACTATTTTTTCCTAAAAATCAGATTTAGTTCAGTATGGAACTAGTTCCTACCTAAACAATTTTTTGCTATTATGTCACACCTTCTTCCCTACAATTTTAGAATGTTATTATTTGTAATCTTGGAAAAGAAATCTCATCCAATTTCCATTAGTCTTGTCACTTACACTACAGGTTTGAATCTAGAGAAGTATTCATGTGAAAACTTTATTGTAGCTACAAAGAAGAAATAAATTTAAAGGGACAAAAATATTGACATTTTAGGGTTTGTTTTGAGGGGTCATTTTTTTTTAGCTCTAAGTATATTTTAGATATGAAGCCCTTATCTGATACATAGCTAATAGAAAATCTTCTCCCATTCTGTAGGCTATTTATCTTGCTAGCTAGGTCCTTTGCCATGCAGAAACTCTTCAGCTTGATGCAATCCCATTTACCAGTCTTTTTTTGATTTGGTGTCATTCTGGAGCTTTATTAGAAATTTTCAACCCATGCTTAGGAAGCCTAGTGTTTCCCCTACAGCTTTCACTAATATTTTCATGGCATTAGGCCTTACATTGAGGTCTTTGACCCATTTGGAATTGATTCTAGTGCAGGATGATATAGAAGGATCTAACTTCAGTTTTCTGCATGTATATAGCCAATTCTGCCTGCACCATTTGTTGAAGAGGCTGTCTTGCTTCCAACTTGTGTTTTTGGATTCCTCATCAAATATTAGGTAGTTATAGGTCTGTGGGTTCATTTCTGGGTCTCCTATTCTATTCTATTGGTCCTCAAGCTTATTCTTGTTCCAGTACCAAGCTATGTTTATTGCTATGGCTTTATAATAGACTTTGAGGTTTTGTATTGATATTCCTCCAAACTGTTCTTCCTGCTCAGGATTATTTTTTGCTAGTTGGGGTCTTTTATTATTCCATATGAATTTTTGGATTTCTTCCTCTATATCATTGAAGAACATTGTTGGGATTTTGATGAGTATTGCAATGAATTTGTAGATAGCTTTGGGCAGTATAGACATTTTCGCAACGTTAATCCTTCCTACCCAGAAGCTTGAAAAGAAATTTTCCATTTGCTTACATCTGCTTTAATTTCTTTTTTCATACTTTTAACGTTTTCATCATAGCAATCGTCCACATCTTTGGTTACAACCCAATTAGAAAATAGACTAAAGAGAGACTTTCCTGAAAAAGAAGGAAGAATGGCCAATAGTCACACAAAGAAATGTTCAACATCTCTGGCCATGAAAGAAATGCAAATCAAAGCAACTTGAGATTCCACCTCACCCCAGTTAGAATGGCCATTGTCAAGAAAACTAACTATAACAGATGCTGACAGGGATGTGGTCCAAATGGAATGCTACTACACTGTTGGTGGGAATGTAAAGTTGTTCAACCACTCTGGAAAGTAGTACGGAGGGTCCTCAGAAAACTAATCATAAAGTTTCCCTATGGACCAGCAATCACACTCCTGGGCATTTATCCAATAGGACACAAACAAGGCCACACTATAGCTACCAGCACAATCAAGTTCATTGCAGCATTAATAATGGAATCAACCCAATGCTCCTCAGTGAATGAATAGATCAAGAAAATGTGGTATATATACACAATCAAATTCTATGCTTCCGCAGAAAGAATGATATTGTACGCTTCTTAATGAAATGGGAAAAAAATTATATTAAGGGAAGTAAGCCAGATCCAAAAAAACCTATGTTGCATGGTCTCACTCATTTGTAGTAATTATAATGTGCCTACAAAGCTACAAATAAACACAATAGATGGTAAAAGATTAAAAAATTACACTTGGACATGATAAATTAAATAGGACACTACACAGTCACACAATGAGACTGAAGGAGGATATTCTTAGGAGAGGATAACAAAGGCTCAATTGTTATGTGCATATGATCATAAAAAAATGATGTTTATTGAACTCCAAGAAATGAAAGCAAGGTTTTTTGTTACTTTTCTTTTTGTTTTAGTTTTGGTTGTTTAGTTGTTTTTCTTTTCTCCTTTGTCGCTTTTCTGATTTCTGTACTTTTTGTCTTGTATGTAAGTTTTTGTTTTGGGTAGGGTAAGGGGAACACAGAAATAGTGGGACAGAGGATAAACAAATGTAGCAGTGATACTCACTAGACACTATTATGCAAATAAATTCTACAAGTTGTGGGGGAGGAAAAAACAGAGAAAACATGGAAAGAGGTGACTATCCGAAAAGAAATGTACTCAATACCTCACGTATGTAACTGTAACCCCTCTGTACACCACCCTTACAATGTAAATAAATAAGTAAATAAACAAATAAAATTGATCTTTTAAAACTAGTGAGGCAACCAGTTCTGAGTGGTTCATACCTGTAATTCTAGCTACTAAGGAGGCTGAGATCTGGAAGATCATGGGAGGAAGTCACATTTATAATTAACACTAAAATTGGCTCAGAATCAAAATATGTTAATATTAACTTTTTCCTTTTTCCCTTTTTTCAAAAGTGTTTTATTCCTATGTAGAGGTGATGTACAGAGACATTAAAGTTCCAACAGTCAGGTAATGAGTATATTTCTTTTTGAACCATGTCACCCCTTCCTTTACTCTCTCCCAGTTTTTCCCTCCTGTCCCTACCCACAGGTTATAGCTCACATAGTGAACTATAGTCTAGTGAGTACCACTTCTGTACTTGTTCACCTTTTGTCCCATCTTTTCTGTGCTCTTCCCTTACCTTCCCAAAGACAAACTAACTAACAAATAAGACAAATGGAAAAGACAACAAAAACAACTACCAAAAAAACTCTTGTTCCATTGCTTGATGTTCATTTCATAAAATACTTTTATATGATCATATGCACATAGCTATTGAGCATTTATGATCTGTTCCTATAATATCTTTCTTTGGTCTCACTGTTTAAATGTCTGAGACCTGTATGATTTATTATGCCCAAGTGCATTTTTTTAACCATCCAGTATGCTTACTAATAGATTTATAGGCACAGTCTAGTTATAACAAATGAGGGAAACTATGGAAGGTATGTTTTTTTGGGGTCTGGCTTACTTCATTTAATATAATTTTTTCCAAGTCTTTCCATTTCCTCATGAATGGAGCAATATTCTTTTAAATGGAAGCATAGAATTCCATTGTATGTATATACCACATTTTCTTGATCCATTCATCCACTGGGGAGTATCTAGGTTGATTCCATTATCTTGGCTATGGTAAACCATGCTGCAATGAACATAGTTGTGTTGGTAGCTTTACCCTTGTTTGTGTCCTATTGGATAAATGCCCAGGAATGGGATTGCTGGGTCATAGGGAAGCTCTATGTTTAGTCTTTTGAGGACCCTCCATACTGCTTTCCAGAGTGGTTGAACAAGTTTACATTCCTACCAACAGTGTAGTAGCATTCCCTTTGGACCACATCCCTGCTAGCATCTCTTATTTGTTTTCTTAATAATGACCATTCAAACTAGGGTGAGGTGGAATCTAAGTGTTGTTTTGAGTTGCATTTCTTTTATGTCCAGAGCTGTTGAAAATTTCTTTGTATGTCTATTGGCCATCCTTCCTTCTTCTTCTGAAAACTCTCTCTTTAAATCTTTATCCCATTAAGTGGGCTGTTGTTTCTTTGAGGATTTATTTTTGGAGGGTTAAGTTTTTAGCTCTAATTAGTTAATATTAATTCAATACATGACTTTTTAACTTCATGGAGCAATTGTTTTGGCTTTAATAAATGTATTTTCTTTGAATCATCAGCATTGAAACTCATCTACAGTTCCATTCACAATAACTTCCAAAAATACAGCACCAAGGAGTAAATTTAACCAAGGAGGTGGAGGACCTCTACAATAAAAACTGACTGAGTTTGTCTTTGTATGTAACCTGACATTTCTATTTGGTAGTCTTCAATATCCTTTCTTTGATTTATATTTTTGCCATTTTAACCACAGTGTGATGTCCAGAGGTTCTTTTCTGGTCATGTTTATTTGGACAATTTGGGATACTTTTTTGCTATAACTTCATGTAATAGGCTTTCTATGCTTTTATTTGTATCTCAGTTTCTTCTTCTTTTTCATGGATTTTGAAATTTTTGACTTTTGGTCATTTCCCAAAGTTCTTCAAAGTTGGGATAATGATTGATTTCTTTATTGTTGTCTGATTGTGGTACTTCTTAAAACTTCAATCCCTGGCATTCTTTCTCCTTAATCAATTGGTAAGTAATACTTTTACCTGTGTTTTTTTATTTGATTTGTTGGGTTTTGCATTTTAAAGACTTCTATTGATTCTTTTGTTTAGAATCTCAACTTCCTTCCTGGATTTTTTGTTGCTAAATTTCTCATCTAAATCATCCACTGATTCTTACTTCTTTCATCTGTTTCTTTGGATACACTCTGAGGTCACTGATAATACTTATAACCAGACTTTTATAACCAGACTATGTCTGGCATTTCAGCCATTTTTTAATTTAGGTATTTGGGAGAGAGCTGTGAACTTTTGCAAAAATCATTTTGTCTTGGTTTTTCATGGTTCTTATGTTTCTACATGGTAATTTGCATATCTGGGAACTAGATATTTTTCATTTTTTTACTTGGAGGACTTATTAGTGAAAAGCCTTCTCCTGTAGTCACATTCCCTACTACCACTCACAGGAAAGAAAGCAGACAGCAATAACAAAAAATTCAAAAACAACCCAGATATATACATTAAGTAAAAACAAAAATTTGGGAAAATTAACTCCATCTCCAATATGAATAAAAAAGGAAGATGTTAGGATACTGTGTAAGTTACTTTTTGCATAGCTGTGACATGAGCAAAGAACATTTTATTTCAGTTCATTATGTCTTAGTTTCAGTATGGCAATGAGGACATGACAGAGAGGTACTTTTCGCACCAAGGCAACCAAGAAGTAGAGGACAGCATTACAAGAAGTGTCTAGAAACTGTCCCAAGTTACTTACTGCCCCAGTCACTTACTTCCTCCAACTTAAGACCCACCCCACTTCCCAATAAGATTATGATATTTTGAATCCACAAAGTGATTAATTTGTTGATAAGATCAGAGCCCTTAAGGTGGGATCACTTCTCTGAAACCTGTCAGCTGGTGACCAAGCCCCTATGAAATGAGGCTGGGAAAACAATGAATATTTAAATCATAACAGATACTTATAGAATAAATTAGGAACTTAAAAATTATTAAAGTTAAAATCACAAATAATTAACTACTAAGGAGAAGAGAGATAACAAATGTAAAAAAGAGGGAGTAAGCAAGGTAAGGAAGAGAGGAAATATATATATGATGAAGGCATATGAAATAATCATGAAGCATACACGTAAAATAGATATAGAGCAAGACAAAACACAAACAACAGAAGGTCAATCAATAGTTCTTCATTCCTGGACAGATTTAAGATGGAGATGCTTCTCTTCTTCTTCCGCTGGGCTTGTCATTTTATAGTTTTCTTCTTGATGGGGATAGTAAGTCTTTTTTTTCTGAAGTCTAAACAGGGTAGGCTATTGCATGCTGAGTCTTGCTTTCTAATTTAGAATATTCACTATTATGCTTATTGCTGACTGAATTCCTGGAGTAATTTCTGCAGTGTAGGGATCTTAGTGGCTGACCTCCAATTGTTCCTGCTAATTAAGCCCAGGAACTCCCCCAGTTGGATTCCCTCTCACAGCAAAGGGGCTCTGCCAGTGCACCCTTGGTATAGGAAATTTCCCATGTAGAGACTGTACTTTGACCAAGATTCCCCAAACTTCTTCATGTGTAAAAAATAGACTAAAGCAATCGCTGCTTGAGAGGCAAAGCATGGGATAATGAGTTATCCTGTGTGCACTGGCCAGGCCCACACCTAGCAACTCTTGCTTCAATCACATATAGTTTCTCTGTCTCTTCTTCCCAGACTTTGAGCTCTAACCTGCCTTCCCTCTGTAGTATGGCACACACTTCTCACCCAAGTGAACCTGTACTTATGAATCTAAACCTGACTCAGAACCAGTTTCTTTGATCCATTCTGATACTGGAGTAGTTCTTGCTTAGCCAGTAAAGACAGGGAGGACTTTGCAGTTTGACACTATAAAAATGCAGGGTCTTATGTTCTTCCTGCCAAAAGATTTGTTTTTGATTCCCCACCATCACACCAGCTAGGAAATGCACGGATCCTTCGCCAAAACTGGGTAGTACATATATCTCCCATCTTAAACTATATTTTTTCAGAATGCCAGCTTGTAGAGATTTTCCTCCTCTTTCAGCTCCAGTGGGAAAGAGCATTCTTCTTCCCTGCATTTTGCCTAGCACCGATGTTATGGTGTATTGTTTCACTTAATATCTATAGTTCAATGTTTCTGTTGCCCTCCAATGCCTTCCTACTCCACTACCTCTTCCTAGAGTTATTCACTGATTGCTTTGTTTCAGATTTATGGATACTCTGGACAGTATTGGGAGGCCTGTAATCTGCAATAATCCCTTTCCTGGATGTATTATTTTGTTCATGGACACAAAATGTAGCTAGCATGAACAATAAACCCTTGTCTGGTCCCGTCCCACTGACTATAACCCTCACTGCTTCTGTGAGTCAGTCCTCCATTTTGTAAGCATGCTCATACTGCACTCACATTCTTTATATGAACTTTCCTATAACTCTGTCTTAATCACATCACCTAAGGAAGAATCTAAAAACAAAATGGTAAACAACCCAATACACTAAGCCTTTATACATTTTATTCCCAAGCCTTTGTTCTTTATTTATAGTCTACTGACCAACTGGTAAATTGATTTTGCACACATGCTTCTAATAGCAACAGCAAATAGAAGTTGAAATAGGGAGAAAGAGGTCAATACACTGTAAGGAGAGAAGCCAAAACAAGAGAAAAAAAGGACAGACATAACACTCAAATTCTAAAAGCAGAACAGCAGAGAGTCACTTCTAGTAAGAAGAGGGAGCCCTCCACATTCCATTAGCTTCTAAGGATGTCATTGACGATCACTTTTTGGTCAAGTGTGACTTGAGCCATGAAGTCAAATATCAATTAGCAGTCTGTATTTCTGCAAGCAGAAGGAAAGCAACCCATCCATGTTGAAATACAGGCCTATGGACCTTAAAAAAAGGAAAATTTCTGATCCTGAAAATGTGCCTTGTGAAGTTGAAGGAAACTATGAGATTTATTAAATTTATAGAAATCAACTAAATGTTCCTTAAGGAGAACACAGCATATTGAAAACGCACATTCATTATATGTTTTCTTTGTTCATGTAGAATGATCAGTGTTAGCCTTTTCTTTTTGTACTAATATATCCTTTTTGCTTGTCTTAAGTGAATCCTACCTGCACTGGGCTTGTCACTGAATAGATCATTTGTCTCTATCATTTTATAGAGAAAATTACTAAATTTTGCTCTGTCCTTCTTATTTGAATTTGCAATCTCAGAAGTGAAAAATAAACTTTGGAGTCACAAAATCCTGCAGTTCTTTGTAAATACTGGTCTGATCTTCTCTCTTCCCCTCTTCTTCCCTCCCTTCTTCCATCTCTCTTTCTCTCTTTCCTTCACTTCCTCCCTCCCCCCAACAGTCTCCACAGCAGTGTCAAATTCTTCATCAAAGAGATAGATTAGGATTTAAAATAGGCTTATGTCCCAATCAAGATACCAGCGACTTAGGATTGATTATGATTTTTTATTTTTCAAAGATGTCTTCATTTGAGAGTCTAGAGTCATAGAAATGCCCTTTGAAATAGTTGTACCTAGCTAATTTTTTAGATTAACTGTGAAATTTCTGCCCCAGACTCTTTTAAGAGATGTAGGCATCACTTATGGTGGAACAGGAAAAGAACTTTCCTCTGCACAATAGGGAGGGTGAGGCAGCAGGTGTTGCATAAAGGTAGAACAGAGCAAAAAGCACATTCTTCGATTCTACCTCCTCCTTAAGGGATCTAACAGTTAGCAAATTCAGAAAACATTTATTTTGTAGGGGACATTTGAAGTGCCCTACAGTTTCAAGAGTTTGGATTTCTAAAGGAAATATTCATTCTCTATATCATTTAATTGGTAAGAGTTTCCATTTTGGAGTAAAGAGAAAGGCCTGGACATAGACAATGATGATGGTTGAACAACATTGTGAATGTACTGAATATCACTGAACTGCATGCTTTAGAAATTATTAAAATGTCAGGTGCCAGGGGCTTATGCCTACAATCTTAGCTACTCAGGAGGCCCAGGTCTAAGGACAGGAACTTTAAAACCACCTTAGGCAGAAATGTCTGTGAGACTCTTATATCCAATGAACCACTAAAAACCAGAAGTGGAAGTATGGCTCAAGTGGTAAAACACGAGCCTTGAGCCAAAAAGCTCAGGAACAGCACCCAGGCACTGAGTTTAAGCCCCAGAACAGGAACAAAAAAAAAAGGTTAAAATGGTAAATTTTTTAATCTTTAAGTAGTTGTATGAAAGAGCTGCCATTTAGCAAAGTAATTTATGAGTGCAATATATCTTGATCATTATCACCCCTTTCAACGTTCTCACCCATCCAGTCCTACCTACCCCTTTCCTCACTTCTTAATTTTGTAGAACATACATTGAATTCTTGTCTGCATTCTCCTCCTCTTCTCCTCTTCATTTGTTCACCCTTCTCCCTTAGACACCGCCTCATCCTTTTTAAGTAGTCACTTAGGGTTTATTTTGCTGAACTTTGATCTTGCCATTCTAAGGAATTACACTGAGATCTCCCTTGAATCTACCCTATTTCAGTTAATACATTTCTACATACTTGCATTCCACCAAATATATTTACTTGTAGGTGTATAAGCTAAATCTTGCTTCCACATATTAGAGAAAATATGTATCACTTGTCTCTCTGGACCAGACTTACTTCACCTATCATCTTTTCCAGGTCTTTCCATACAATATCACTGTGTATATATTCCACATTTCCTTGATGCATTCATCTATTGAAGGGCATCTGAGCTGATTCCATACCTTGCCTATGGTGAATGGCACTGCAATAAACATGGTTGTGCCCCACCCCCAACTCCTCAGTGTTACATCAAATCCCAATCAAGACTTTTTCTCAAGTGGTTCTGCCCACCTTGCTGATTTCATGTCAATATGAAGACTAAGAAGGAAAGAAGTAGTGGCAGGAGGAGGTTGCCTTGGGAACAGAGGTAAGGACAGCAAACGGAATCACCCGGGCAAAATTGACTAGAGTAGCAGAAGCAGGAGTAACTGTCCGCAGAGAATATCCATAAGCAAATGAGAGCTGCACCACTCAGAGACTACGGGCACCTAGAGTACAACGAGCTATAACACTTAAAGCAGACCCCCTCCCACGGCAGAAGTTGTAACACTTATGACCCAAAACTCCACGCTGCTACCTTACCTATCAGAGAGTTCAGACCTGAACCCAGAGGCGCAAATCCTGAGCCACCTGCTAGACCTCTCAAAGGCCTAGGGCCTAATGTCATCACACACAGCAATCATCCATTCTGTCATCTACCATGCTGCCTGAAAAATAACCACCAAGGTTTGAAATAAGAGGAGCTTCTCCTTGCCTACACACCATTTCTATATAGGTAGAGCAAAAGAATCCTAGCCAGCTGATTTGTAACAAGGCCACTTATGTTAGGGTTCTCTGGGAAATAAAAAAATATAGGGGTGTGAGGCAAGAGGAGAGAAAGAGAGATTAAAATATTTCAGCTCACAAATTATAGAAGTTGGCAAGTCATAAGACATGCGATCAAGAAGCTGTAGACCCAATGGGACTGATGGTGACATTCTGGTCCAAATGCTAGCAGGCTCATTATCCAGAAAGAATCAATTTTTTAACTCAGGACTGAAGGCAGAAAACAACCAATGTCCCAGCACAAGGTGGTCAAGTGGAAGCACTTCCTTTTTCCTTTCTCTAAGGTCATTCTTTGGGTTCGATTCAGGCCTTAAACTGATTGAGTTGGATTCATCCATATTAGAGAGAGCAGTCAGCTTTACCCAAATTTAAACACTAATCTCATCCAGAAACACCTTCACAGGCATATACAGAATAGTATCTGAGCAAATTTCTGAGCCTCCTTTGGCTCAGTAAAACTGACACGAAGTTAACATCACACCATTCTACTGTCTACCCAAGGCCAGTTTCCTCAGATGAAATCAAGAATCTGCTTCTTCTCTAGGAAATGAAAACAAACAACAACAACAAAAAAGACATCCACCCCCAAGTAGATCTTTGCATTCATGAGTACAAGGCCTATCCTTTCAAAGAGCAACTAAATAGGCTACCTATGAATGACCACCTTCACAGCCTTCTACTCCATCAGACCTGTATCTACCTTTCTTTCCTCTTAGCAGCTTCTGACTTGTTTGTTACCTATTGTTCCCTGGCAGAAGCCAGTTTCTTGACTTAGAGAGCAGCTCTCTACTAAGAACCCAATGACTCAATAATGTCTCCATCCTAAACATTTCTATGTAAACTTTGACCTTCAGTATTTTACCCCTAAGAAAACTAAAGACCTTCTAGTTTGGGTCACAGCTACCCCTGTGTCTTAAGACAATGGATTTATTGGAGACCCTTCTTCTCAAGACTGATCTTACAACACCCACAGAAAATACACTTAAGAAGAATGGTCATTTGTCAGTGCCTGAGTTAAAATCTGATGTGGTAGGAGGATAGTTCTATAGAAAAACATTTTTATAGAAGAAATAGTGGAAACTAGGTGAGATTAGTGGAATGAATAAACTAAGAGAACAAAACACACATAAGCATTGGAGACATCTGTTTTTTGCATGGACCACCAATGAAGCTGGCAAAGAGAATAGTTCATGAAGCACTCCCCACAGATTTGGCACTTATTACCATAGCCTACAAAGTATAACCTAAACCCATTCCTGATCTCCATTTTGAAACTAGATGACTTAAGATACTACATGAAGGAGTCATAAGGGTGGGAGGGAAGAGTAAGGATGAGAATATAGTCAACTTTGGATAAGATGATGAAAAGAAAGACTTTGAAATGAGAGAAATCTGATTCGACCCAATCAACTCAGAGAATTCAGGCCAGTTATTGAACTCTTCTATGCCATTGTTCACTAAGCTTAAAAAAAAAAAGAGGAAGAATAACACAAATAGCACAGATGAGAATGAGATATATGTTCCTCCTACATGCAAGGAAAAGATAAATGAACCTTAATGGGGGTGTTCTACCCCTCCGAGCACTCCTTTATTATCCTTTTACTACCTGTGTCATTTTTTTGATAGGTCAAAACACCTGAGACAAACAACTTAAAGGAAGAAGAATTTATTTTGGCTTGTGGTTCCAGAGGTTTCAGTCAATGGTTGCTTACCTACATTGTTTTCAGACCTTTGGCAAGGCAGAAATACCATGATAAAAAGTCATAGTGGAAGAAATCTATCCACCTCATGGCCAAAATGGAAAGCACAGAGGACCCATGAGCTACTTCCTCCACGTAGGCACAACCTGAGTCTTTCTACCACCTCTCAATAATGCCATTGGATTATTACTCCATCATCACTTTACTTCATTAATTAGGTAAAATCCCTTCAATAAATGGATTTACCAACTGGGAATCAATATCCCCTTTTGGAGGTGAACATTTTATATCCAAATGTTAACACTGACACACACATCTGAAACTTATCTCCTCAGAATGCCTTTAAAATAGTAGTTCCTTGAAAAAACTGGCAGTCTTCTTTTTGTAGCCACTGCTGATAAGAAAGATTAAAACTATAAGCATATTCTTTTCTCTCTTGAACCTGTAGTGGGGAAACTATGTCACAGCCATCCTGGCAAACAGCCAGGTGCTGGTTGGTTTCACACCTACCCTGGTGCCTAGCCAGGAGATGAGGGCTGTCCACCCAGTTCCAAGGCCTAGAAGTGAGACAAGTCATCCTTTAGATTGCAGATGCCTGGCTCAGTGGAGAGAGCCAGAAGGGCCTTGCTTTGGGAATATGTGGATACATTGTGTTAGCCCTTGGGGAGCCCTGCTTCTCATGCTGTGTTTACGTGTAATGTTTTGCTGAGGCTGTGTCTCCACCCAACATGTGGCCTTTAAAAGCTTGGTGTGAGCTCTGTTCTGGACTGCAGGTCTTTGTAATTGGCCTGTCTACAGTCCTCGGCTAGTGCTACAATAAAGACTCCAAATGTTGACCTCTCAAAATGTGGTTTCTCTATTTTCTCATGACTGGACTTATATCTGATTTAAGGTATTATTACTTCACAACAAACCCAAAGAAGAAAATATACTTCTTAGGATTCATTTAAAAGATTGTTGACTCTATAAATACTTGTGATCTTTATTCTTGTTCCTCATTCACATGCATACCTCATCCTAACTGGCACACTTCTAACTCAGGACTTGTGATCTCACAGTGTTAATCTTCACAGAGAAATCAAAGGGGACTGAATTTGGGTTTCTGGAATTTGAACTCTCAGTCATCAAAGAGGCCTGACAGTGAGAGTGATATATGAAAGTCACATATTTTTTAACATAAGATCCTTGAAAAGGCCAGTTTTTTGTTTTCTTTCTACTTTGTAGTAGCTCCCCAGGTGTGTGTGTGTGTGTGTGTGTGTGTGTGTGTGTGTGTGTGTGTGTGTGTGTGTGTGTGTAAAATCTAAAGACAGCTCCCATTTTTTTAGTGTGGTAGGTAAAATAACTTGACCCACATATATGTTGCACAAATTGCTAGCTACAGATAGACCATATTATAGCAAAGAAGGTTGCTTACAGCCAAATGTAATCCAAAACACAATGCAAACTTGTTTCAAATTAAAGCAAAACATATTACCTACCAGTAGTAAAGTTTAGAAACAAGTACTGAAAGTTTAGATATAAGATGAACTTCAAGGATAGATTTCCCTGCTATTCACCGAAAATCTCTCGTCTCTTAAGAGCTTTATCCTAACACTTCTAGTTTTCATATTTGTATTTTAAAACTTTGGAGAAAAGAAGTGGCTGCTTCCCAAAACTCCCAGAAAAACCAGTATGGTAGCCCATAGAAACCCCAGAAAACCCCTCCTCTCATTCTAGTGGCCTCCATTGAGTCACAAGGTAATTCCTGAATCAATCTCAGGCAGAAAGAGAAAAATATGCATGTGTGTGCCGAAACTACATCAAGATGAGTTAAATCAACTTCACAGACCCATATCAAGCACTGAAATAGATGGGAGGTCTCTTATTGGTGTTTCTATTTCAGAAACACCAATAAGAGACCTCCCATCTAAGAAAAGCCCAGGACCAGATGGATTTACAGCTGAATTCTACAAGGCCTTCAAAGCAGAACTCACTCCAATATTCCTTCAACTTTTCAATGAAATTGAAAGAGAACGTTCACTACTGAACTCTTTCTATGAAGCCATCATAAACCTCATCCAAAAACTAGACAGGGACTCATCAAAGAAAGAGAACTATAGACCCATTTCTTTGATGAACATCCATGCAAAATTTCTCAACAAAATTTTGGCCAATCGACTTCAACAATTTATCCAAAAAAAGCATACACCATGATCAAACAGGATTCATTTCAGGGATACAAAGCGGGTTCAATATATGCAAATCAATTAATATAATCCATCACATCAACAAGAGCAAGGATAAGAACCACATGGTTATTTCAATAGATGCAGAAAAAGCATTTGACAAGATCCAACACCCCTTTATGATGAAGGTTTTGGAAATATTAGGAATCCATGGAACATTCCTTAGTAAAATAACGGCTGTATATGACAAACCTACAGCCAGCATAATAGTTAGTGATGAAAAACTAAAGCCATTTCCTCTAAACTCAGGAATGAGACAAGGATGTACACTTTCTCCACTACTCTTCAATTTAGTATTAGAAAGCCTAGTTACAGCAATAAGACAAGATGCAAACATAAAGGGGATCCAAATAGGGAAATATGAAGTAAGACTTGCTCTCTTTGCAGATGACATGATCATGTATTTAAAGAATCCCACGGACTCCACTCCCAAATTACTCAAGCTGATTCAAAACTTTGGCAAAATAGTAGGGTATAAAATTAACCCTCAAAAATCAATGGCTTTTCTGTATGCCAACAATGAGAAGAGTGCTGCTTAAATCAGGAAAGCAACTCCTTTTGTAATAGCCCCACAAAAAATAAAATACCTAGGAATTAACTTAACTAAAGAAGTGAAGGACCTCTATGATGAAAAATTCAAAAACCTGAAAAAGGAAATCAAGGCAGAACTTAGAAAGTAGGAAAACCTCCCATGCTCCTGGATTAGAAGGATCAACATCATGAAAATGGCAATAAAATTCAATGTGGTACCTATCAATATTCCAACCTCATTCTTCAAGGAAATGAAAGCAGCAATCTAAAAATTCATATGAAACAATAAAAGACCCCGAATAGCAAAAACAGAAAGAACAGTGCTGGAGGAATATCAATACCAGATTTCAAACTCTACTACAAAGCCATAGTAATCAAAACAGCTTAGTACTGGCACAAGAACATACCTCAGGACCAACAAAATAAAATTGAAAACCCAGAAATGAACTCACAGACATATAGCGACCTAATCTTCGATAAGGGAGCTAAAAAAAATAGAATGGAAGAAAAACAGCCTCTTCAGTAAATGGTGCTGGCAAAATTTGTTAGTCACCTGTAGAAAACTAAAGCTAGATCCTTATATATCACCCTGCACCAGAATCAACTCCAAATGGATCAAAGACCTTGGAGTTAAAACAGACACTCTGAAAACATTACAGGATGGAATAGGAGAAACCCTAGGTCTTCATGACACAGGCTGAAATTTGCTTAATAGAAACCCAGAAACACAACAAATCAAAGAAAGGTTAGAAAAATGGAATTGCATGACATTGCAGCACTTCTGCTTGGCAAAGGACATAGCTAGCAAGATCAATAGAAAGCCCACAGATTGGGAGAAGATTTTCATTAGCCATACAATGGATAAGGGTCTCATATGTAAAATATAACTGAACTCAAAAAATTAAATCCCCCAACAACAAATCTTCAAAGAAACAACTGCCCCATAAATAAGTGGGCTACAGACTTAAAGAGAAACTTCTCTGAAGAGGGAATAAGAGGCCAATAGACACATGAAGAAATGCTCAACCTCTCTAGCCAAAAAGAAATGCAAATCAAAACAACATTGAGATTCCACTTCACCCCAGTTAGAATGGCTATAATCAAGAACTCTAATAACAACAGATGCTGGAGGGGATGTGGACAGAAGGGAACCTTACTGCATTGTTGATGGGTGTGTAAACTTGTTCAATCACTTTGGAAAGCAGGATGGAGGTTCCTCAAAAGACTCCACATAGAGCTCCCCTATGACCCAGCAATCCCACTTTTGGGCATTTATCCAAAAGATCACAAACAAGACCAAACTAACACTACCAGCACAACTATGTTTATTGTGGCATTATTTACCATAGCTAAGAAATGGAACCAACCCAGATGTCCCTCAGTAGATGAATGGATGAAGAAAATGTGCTACACACACACACACACACACACACACTATATATATATATATATATATATATATGTATGTATATATATATATATATATATATATATATATATACACACACACACACACATACATACATACACACACACAATGGAATTCTATGCCTCCAACAGAAAGAATGTCATCGCCCCATTTGTTAAGAAATGGAAATACTTGGAAAAAATTATATTAAGTGAAGTAAGCCAGGCCCAAAGAAACATAGGTCTCATGGTTTCCCTTGTTTGCAATAACTAGTATATGTCTGGGACAAGTAGAAAAGGTCAAAAGCTATGTACATATGACCAGATAAGATGAAGTTAAGCGAAATAAACCCCAAGATAAGGACTCAAGTGGTTTTTTTTCTTGCTTGCTATTGTTTCTAACATATTTATAATGTACCATGTGATTTTTTTTCTTTGTATGTTCGTCCCCCACAGTATAATCCCTGTTTTCACTGTATCTGATGTCGGTCTAATTTGGGGAAGAGAAGGGGAAAAAATGTTTAAATAAGGATACAGATTGACCCATTATAACAATGAGATGTAGAAGACACTGTTGAAAAATGAACTTTACAATTTAGACAGAGGTGGGGGGAATATAGTTGTGTAGTTGTGGAGGTGGGAGGGTAGGGATGATGGGGAAAAAACAAAGGAGTAGGCAACAATGCTTGATAAGAAATGTACTCACCTAGCTACAGCAATAAGACAAGATGCAAACATAAAGGCAATCCAAATAGGGAAAGAAGATGTAAAACTCTCCCTCTTTGCAGATGACATGATCTTGTATTTAAAGAATTCCACGGACTCCACTCCCAAATTACTCAAGCTGATTCAAAACTTTGGCAAAGTAGCAGGGTAAAAAATGAACCCTCAGAAATAAATGGCTTTTCTGTATGCCAACAATGAGAAGAGTGCTGCTTAAATCAGGAAAGCAACTCCTTTTGTAATAGCCCCACAAAAAATAAAATACCTAGGAATTAACCAAGGAAGTGAAGGACCTCTATGATGAAAACTTGAAAAAGGAAATCAAAACAGAACTTAGAAAGTGGCAAAAACTCCCATGATCCTGGATTGGAAAGATCAACAACATGAAAAGGCAATACTTCCCAAGGCTATCTACAAATCCAATGCGATACCTATCAATATTCCAACCTCATTCTTCAAGGAAATAGAAGAGGCAATCCAAAAATTCATATGGAACAATAAAAGACCTCGAATAGCAAAAACAATCCTTAACAGAAAGAACAGTGCTTTCATGGGATTGTTTCTAACACATTTATAAGATTATTTCTTTGTTGCTTTGTATGTCCCTCCCCATGGTATAACCCCTGCTTTCACTGTATTTGATGTTGGTATAATTTGTGGAGGGGAAGGGAAAAAACAAATCATTTAAATAGGGATACAGGTGGACCCATTGCAACAATGAGATGTTGAAAAACGAACTTTACATCTTGGTGGGGGGAGGAGGATGGGAAAGGATGGAAAGGGAAAACAAAGGAGGAGGCAACAATGCTTGATAAGAAATGTACTCATTATGTTGCCCATGTAATTGTAATCCCTCTGTACAGTATTTTCACAATAAAAAAGGAATGTACTCATTACTTTTGCTCATGTAACTGTAACCCCTCTGTACAGTATTTTCACAATGAAAAACTTATTAAAAAGAAAAGAATGTGCATGTGTGCGTGTGTGCACACACATGGACATGTGTACACACACACAAACAAACACAAAGATTCCATTAGACCAATCAAGCCAATGACTCAGAAAGATGTGGCCTGAATAACTGAACAAAACATGGGATGATTTTTAAGCAAGTAATCTGTCCAAAAGTAAAACTGGGTCCTTGTAGGTGTTCACTAGTGAACACTCCAGCTTGCTTTTTTTTCTAAAACTTATTTCATCCCACTTTAATGACAATATTATCAAGAATCTGGTTTATATTAACATAGAGCTTAATCATGGTGGAAAAATACGAATCAGTTTTTTCGCAAGAATGCAAGAAATCCAAATAGCTGATATCCTGTTATGCTAATCAACCTGGAAAATCAGTTTCTCTACTGCTCTGTTGTTTGTGACACACCTGAAACTCTTCTTTTAGAAACTCACCGTTTCTTCTCTAAGCTTAGATGACTTAGATGTCATCTTTATGCTACTGACTTGTCAATTTCTATTTCAAGCCCAAATCTCTCTGCTGAACTCACAATTTATATGTCAAGTTGCTTATATGATATATCCTTTCAGATATATTAAACCTAGTACACCTCAATAAAACATAATATTCTCTCCAGGTCACACCTATAATGCTATCTAGTCAGAAGGCTGAGATCTGAGGATCCAGTTTTGAAGTCAACCCATATACCAAAGTCTCTGAGATTCTTCTGTGCAATCAACTAGTAAATAGCCAGAAGTGGAGGTGTTGTTTACGTGGCAGAGTGCTAGACTTGGAAAATAAAGCTAAGGGAGATCTCCAGGGCATGGATTCAAACCCCAGTACACACATGTATACGCATGCAATAGTGCATGTATATGTGCGCACACACACACATACACACACAGCACAATATTCTCCATAACAGTCTTCCTTATCTCAGTAAATATCCTCAATTCAGTTCATTATTTAATATGGAAATCTAAAATTAATATTCTTTTTTGGGGGGGGGTCCAGTCGTGGGGCCTGAACTCTGGGCCTGGGCGCTGTCCCTCAGCTCTTCAGCTCAAGGCTAGCGCTCTACCACAGCGTCACTTCCGGCTTTTTTTCCTTTTGCTTATGTGGTGCTGGGGAATCGATCGAACCCAGGGCCTCAGGCATGCAAGGCAAGCGCTCTACCACTGAGCCACCTTCCCAGCCCCTAAAATTAATATTCTTTTATATCATGTGTACATGTGTTTGTGTGTGTGTGTGTGTGTGTGTGTGTGTGTGCATGTGTTCATGCTAAAGGAGTTTCCAAGAATGTTGACAACTGAACAGCCTTGGCAATCATTCGATCTGGTGCCATTTCCTCTGCATTTCCAATTCAACTCAGGAAAGAATAATGATTTTTCTATAGGTAGACGAACAGCTAGAAGAATAGTAAATGCGAAGTTGAGTTTTTCTGGTTGTAAATCTGAATCTCTTTTTCTTTTCTTTTCTTTCTTTTTTTTTTTTTTTTGAATCTCTTTTTCATCAAGAGAACACCCAAGGAAATTCTGTAATTGTATAGTAATTACCAGTTTTCTCCTATGGATTTCCTAGGTCCTTCCAGGAAATCTTGCACACTCTAGTTTACTTTCAATTATGTAATCTATAGAGACAAGGATCGATTTTCAGGCAAATGAAACTATTTCATCTAAAGGAATGGAGCACCAGTCAGGGAGTTGTGTTTCCTCTCATCTCAAGCACCCTCCAGAGACTGCTCAATCATTTCCATAACCTTGATTCATAGGCACAGATTATGTAGGCATTTTACTTACCATAGATCACTCCACCATCATGAATAAAGGCTGCTTGAAAATTCTAGTGATGGTTATAGTTCACTTCAGAGGATGGACCCACTGAGGTAATGTCCTTAAATTTAACAGCATCAGTTTTTTGCTTGCTGTAGAAAAAAAGCAAAGTTAACATTTATTTAGATATACTCTTAACTGAAATTGTCAGAGATTAGACTTAACAGCCTGCACTTTGTTGGAAGCTCACAAATCACAAAACTGGAACTAAGAAATGTAGAATCCACCCCATCTGTTAAGTCAAAGGGAGTCTTACAGCCAGAGAGTGAACACTGAAGAGACAGTGTGAAGCACAGTATTATTACCTCTTAAATGTGCAATCTTTTTTTTATTGTGAAAATACTGTACAGAAGGGTTAAAATTACATGGGCAAGATAATGAGTACATTTCTTATCAAGCATTGTAGCTTCCTCCTTTGTTTCCCCTTCCAATCCCTTCCCATCCTCCCCCTGCCCCCCACCCAATCCTTCCACCCCCCGCTACCAAAGTTGTAAAGTTCGTTTTCAACATAACGATTTGTCCATCTCATTGTTGCAATGGGTCCACCTGTATCCCTATTTAAGCGATTTGTTTTTCCCCTTCCCCTCCACAAATGATAACAACATCAAATACAGTGAAAGTGGGGGAGGGACCTACAAAGCAACAAAGAAATAATATTAAATGTGTTAGAAACAATCGCATGAAAGAAAAAAACATTTGAATCCTTATGCTAGTAGTGGGGTCTGAACTCAGAGCCTAATACTCTCAATTTCATTCAAGGCTGGTGCTTTACCAGTTAGCCCATATGTTTGCCTCCAGCTTTTTGTTGATTAACTGGAGATAAGAGTTTCAGTGGGCTTTCCTGCTTAAACCAACATCCTCAAATCTCAGCCTCCCTCCTGAGTAGCTAAGATTACAGGTATGAGCCACCAGTATCTGGCTCATTGTATCCTTTTTATACTAAGTTTTCTAAATCCAGTGTATAGTTCATATTTAGGGAACATTTCCGTTTGGGCCAGATGCTTTTCAATTGTCACATGTCATAACCATATAGGAAGCTTGATGCCAGACAAATGCTCTTCCAAAGGCCAGAGGTTCCTAAATCCTCTGTCTCTGTGGAAGGAAAATCATGCACACTCACTTGACAAAGCTCTATACTCCAAAGGTCCATCTTGCTCCTGCTCTGTGATTAATGAAACCTCAGAGCAGGTTCTTTCTCAAAGTCCTTGCCTTTGTACCCTTGGACTTCTCAGTTATCCTGCAGTGAGCATGAGAGAGAAATTCCACCTGGGCAAGAATTACTAACTTTGGCCCACAGGGAAAGCTCATAGCAGCCACTAGAGCTTCAAGGCTCTACCTTGTTCCCACTGGTTTCATATTTAGGCAAAGGGTAAAATTCAAGTATTTCATTCTGTGGGTTCCTGTTCTGTCTCTCTACTGCCTGGCTTACTTAGTAAAACAAACTAACATTGATTGCATGTTTCCTATCTACGATTTCATTTGTTCAACCTTCACAATAAGACCCTATGGGCACTATGATAAGCAAATCAAGAACCACTTAGATTTATTGAGTAAATTGGCCATGGCCACACAGCAGAAGGTAGAACTAGGATTCAGTCTCCCAAAGAGCCCTACACTCACACCATTGCTTCAAAACTATTCTCTAGCTTCTGTATTTTCCTGTTTTCAGCATGATCTATTCTTTCTTGACTTTCCAGACCTATTTCATTCTGGTTAAAGCTAGCTTCCCTTTGCAATGAGCTCTAGAGTTTCTTCTGTGTTCTGGATAAATAAACATTCAAGAAATCTGATCATATCTTTGCCACCAGAATATCCACGACCCTTGGCCATCCACATACATCCACAAACAAGAAAGAAGGATAGAGCTATTAATTTAACATCATTTAGCAGCTTTTAATACACCACTTTTTTCATGCTGGCAAAGGTGCTAAAAGCTAGGGCTATGGCAGGAAACAAGATATACAAGCTCCTTGCTTTGAGGAAACTTGTATTCTACAGATGAGAGTAAGACGTTAAGTGAAACCAAAACTAAAGATTCTTTCATATAATACATAGGATACATAGGATGATACAATAAAACAATATTATGTGGCGGATCCTTTTTTTTGTTGCTTCTTTGGTTTTGTTTTTTAATGTACTGTGAGAAGATATTTCTTTTTTCTTTCATTTTTTTCTTTGGTTTATCCCCTGTTGTCACTGTTTTGGATTTTGGTACCTGTGTCATATAATATATATTATATTATATATATTTATCTGATTTGAGGAAAGATAGAGGAATAACAAAATGGTGAGACAAAGGTCAAAGAGTGAACCAATGCAACAGTGATACTCACAAAACATTATGTTGGAAATGAACTTTACAAATTGGGGAAAAGGGGAGTTGGGGGAGGGAAAATGGGAGGGAAAAAGAAAGAGGGTAAAAAATGTTCAACAAGAAATGTACTTATTACCTCACTTATGTAACTGTAACCCCTCTGACATCGCCTTTACAATAAAATAAAATTTAACTTAAAAAAAGAAAGAAAATGATATATATGTGCCTAAAACCCATAGCACCAAAGTGGCACCATAACCATTCATATGCTCTGAGAAACTGATTTTCTATTATTCCAATACAAAAATAAGAAAAGGGAAAAAAGGAAAGAATAGGCTATGTATCTGTCCCAAAGGAAGCTCCAGGTTGTAGCTTCTTTGTTCAGAAATATTTGCTTTCTTGTTCTTTTAATATGTATGTCTAATTACAGTGAAACATTTTCTCCTTGTAACTCTAGTAGAGGAGAGTAAAAATTGGACGTCCCTATAGGTCCAAAACTTTTTGTCTCAGAATAAATGAAAGAGTTTATCACAGGAAGAATGCCCTGAGAACAGACTCACAGACAGTAATTTGCATATAGACAAATGATTAGGCATTGTCTTGTGAATAACACTTACAAGGGAATAAAGGAAGTAGAACTGGACAGAGAAAGAAATTCAAGTGCATTGTAATTGCCTTTATCATAAGGAGTAGTAGAGCTGACAGCCCTTCACAGATGTCCCAGATTGAGACATAGGACAGTATCTTTGTACCCTCCAAACTCCAGCAACCAGTCTTTGAACAGAGGTTCCTTGGGAAGAAAGAGTAAACTTCGGTAAGTTGGAAGACAGTGGGAAGGAGTCAGTTGTAACTGTTAGAAGTAGACCTTCCTAATGCCAGCATGTGACCATATTAGCATATAGAATTTGGTTTGGAGGGTGGTTGGGATTGTTTTCTTGTGGGGGTTTTTTTAGTCAGGAGCTTGAAGTCAGGGCCTGGGTGCTGTCCCTGAGCTCTTTTGTTCAAGGCTAGCACTCTACTACTTTGAGCCACAGCTCCACTTCCAATTTTCTGGTGGTTAATTGGAAATAAAAGTCTCATGGACTTTCCTGCCTGGGCTGGCTTCAAACCATGATCCTCAGATCCCAGCCTCCTGAGTAGCCAGAACTACAGGCATGAGCCACTGGCATCGGCAGCACATAGCGTCTTTAAAAAGATAATAAATAAGATCTTTGGTACAGGTCCTAGTCCAAAATGACTGATGTCATTGTGAGAATGCAACAGCAATACTCCCTAGACACCACGCTGCAAATGAACTTTACACTAGACACCACGCTGCAACTGAACTTTACACTAGACACCACGCTGCAACTGAACTTTACACTAGACACCACGCTGCAAATGAACTTTACACTAGACACCACGCTGCAACTGAACTTTACAACCTGGGGAGGAAAAGAGAAAACAAGGGAGGGGGCAACACTGCTCAAAAAGAAATGGACTCACTTCCTTACTTATGTAACTGTAACTCCTCTGTACATCATCTTTACAATAAAATAAAACTTAAAAAATGAAGAAGATAGTAAGATACAGACACACATAGGGTAAAGCCAAGTGAAGTCACAAGATGCACACACATACATGTATGTGTGGGCATTTGCTCGTGGACACACACACACACACACACACACACACACACACACACACACACACACACACACAACATTCATAAACAAAGGAGAGAAGCCTGGACCCCAGAACTTTTCCCATAGTCCTCAGAAAGATCAATGCTGCCAACACCTTGAACTTGACATGTTGTAAGATATGAAATCAGAGATGCCACATTTTGAGAAGTCAAATCTTGGAGTCTTTATTAAAAAGCATTGTGGACTCCTGTCTCAAAGACCAGCAGCTTGCAAATACATTTAACACAGTTAGGAAACAGGCCAGAAAGGAAAGAAAGAACAGAAACAAAACCAACAAACCAATTCGACTCCAATGTAGAACTGAAAAGGGACACCTGGTGGCCAGAGAAGAGCCAGGAGACCAGAGACAGGATAAAATGGAGACATGTGGTGGAGACATGTGGCATTGCATAATGGCACCTGCACTGGTCCAGGCCTAAATAGGCTCAGGTCAGGGGGCAGGGTCACAGGAAACTCCCAGTCCCAGGCACTGGACTGACAGGCTTAGTAACCTATCAGCCAAGTGCCCACCCCTGCCTCCAGGATTCAGGCACACCCATCACCTGGCAGGTGGGGGCTTCACCTTCTCCAACGATGAAGTCAAGATGCCAGATCCTACCATCTACCATGTGGCCAAGATGGTGTCGGCTAGGCCCAATCTCCCTATTTCAGAAACTTCAATTTCCAACACTGTGAGAAAATGAGTTTCTGTTGTTCACACTGTTGTATGATAAATAAGATACAAATCCAGTCACAAGAAAACAGTGAAGCCACATTTTGAGAGGTCGAATTTGGAGTTTTTATTGGAGCATAGAGGTCTGCAGGTGGCCAATTGTCACAATGACCTGCAGCCCCAAACCAAGCTTGCACCAAGCTTTTAAAAACAAAAAGTCATATATTTGGGTGAAGACAAAGCAAAGCCCCAGCATAAACAGAGGTGCCAGGAGCAGGGCTTCCTTGGCTAGACAATATACTATGAATGTGTATATTCTTTCCTGGGGCTAAACAATGATACATTTTGCACCCAAAGGATGGCTTATTTTCACCTCTAGAACTTTGAGCTGGGTAGACCGCCCCCATCTCTTGGCCAGACACCAAGATGGCTGTAAAAATGACAGCTCCCCAGCACCTGGCTAGGTGCTGGGATGGCTGTGACATTATTTCAACTCAGTTTCCTCACCTCAACACCACCTGTCATGACTTAATACACATGCTGTAGGAGTGAATAAATAGTAGGTATCTGGAGTCAAGGTATAGACCCAGGAAGCTTAAATCCCATACTCAACCCAAACCTTTGAGTCAAAGGTTTTCATTGTCCCCAATATGCTGACAAAATACTAACACATGGCTCATTACTAATATGATTCTCACCAGAAATTGAAGAAATGCTAAAATTCATGATTTCAAAGGAAACTTTTATATCAGTAGGAGCCTGACTTAAGCTGCCCTATGGCCTAAAGTATGAGGATTGATGGCTGTTAGAGTATTTTACACTTCTCCAGAAAATCACATAGACATCCAGGTACAAAGAACAAAGGTCCAGTAAAGGGACCAGCAAGACCCTTCTTACAAGAGAGGAGTGAGAAGTGCCAGTTACTGTTTCAGGTGACCTTTATAACCTTCGAGATTTGGGGAATCTTGCTAACTTGTATGGCCATAGCTGCCCCAAAGGAGTGCCCTCTCAGTGGACCCATATGACCTGTGAGGTTTAGGGGCTTTTGATGCCTTATATGGTTATAGCTAACCCAAAGGAGAGCTCTCTCAGGTAAAAGGGGTTAGGGGCAAATCATTTACTGCCTTTACTACATGAGCCTAGTGTTGCCTAGGGAAAGAGCATGCTAAGCCATGAGGGGGGAGGCTTCTGGGCTAAAAATGTCTATTAAAGGCAACATGGAATCATCTTTGGAATATAAAATAGGCATTTGTTACTAGTTATCAACTTTCCCTCTAATATGCAAGAAACTGTCTAATAATGTTAAGAAAAACATATGCATTTAGTGTACTGATGAATGTGAGTTCTGTTGTTTTTTTCTTGTAGCTCTTGAATTAAGGTCGAAGTCTAAGCAATTTCTTACAGCCACCCTGGTGCCTGTTGCGGGGTGGAGTGAGTTCTCTACCCAGTGCTAAAAAGCATGAGGTGATTCAATGAATGCAGATGCCTAGCTCAAGGTAAGCTATAAAGGCTCTGCTTCAGAGAAATACAGATGTCATAACCTTGTGAAAGCTTTGCATAGAAAAATGCTCAAGCCTTTCCATTTCCTAACAAATGGGGCAATGTCATTCTTTCTGATGGAGGCATAGAATTCCATTGTATGTGTGTACATATATATATACATATACACATACATATACATATATACATATATATGTATATATGTGTACATACATACAAATAATGAAATTATATATATATAAATATAAATATATATATATATATATCACATTTTCTTGATCCATTCATCTTCTGAGGGACATCTGGGTTGGTTCCATATCTTAGCTATGGTAAATAATGCTGCGATAAACATTAGTTGTGCTGGTAGCTTTAGTATATAGCCTTGTTTGTGATCATTTGGGTAAATGACCAAAAGTGGGATTGCTGAGCCATAGGGGAGCTCTATGTGGAGTCTTTTGAGGAACCTCCATACTACTTTCCAAAGTGGTTGAACAAGTTTACATTCCCACCAACAGTACAGTTCTGTCCACATCCCCTCCAACAACTGTTGTTATTAGAGTTCTTGATTATAGCCATTCTAACTTAGGTGAGATCCTAGGCCCAAAGAAGCATAGATTCTATGGTTTCCCTTATTTGCAATAACTAGTATATGTCTGAGACAAGCAGAAAAGGTCAAAAGCTATGTACATATGACCAGATAAGATGATGTTAAGCGAAATGAACCACAAGATAGGGACACAAGTGGTTTTTTTCTTTCTTGCTATTTTTTTCTAACGTATTTACAATGTACCATGTGATTTTTTTGTATGTTTCTCCCCCATGGTATAACCCCTGTTTTCCCTGTGTTTGATATCAGTGCCCTGAATCTTGTATATACATTTCTCCAGCTTGGGGAGGGGAAGGGGGAAAACAAAATGCTTAAATAGGGATACAAGTTGACCCACTGTAACAATGAGATGTATAAGACACTTACAATTTAGGAGGGAGGGAGTGTAGTTGTGGAGGTGGGAGGGAAGGGAGGGTAGAGGGAAAACAAAGGAGGTGGTAACAATGCTTGACAGGAAATGTACTCATGACCTTGCTCATGTAACTGTAACCCCCATTATACAGTATTTTCACAATAAAAAATGTATATAAAAAAGAAAATGCTCTTATTCTGCTCTGATTACCTCTGCTTTGGCTTGAACCACCCAACTCTGAGTAGCCTCTAAGTATACCCTATATGGAAGGTGGAGGCATATCCTCCCTAGATGGAAAAACTCTGCTGGTACCTGAGCTTGTACCTAAGTATGTCCATATAAGGTCTGCTTTTGTTAAGGCTTGGTCTCCACTGCAAGCATTTGGTTGTTGTCTTTAAATGCTTGGTGCAAGCTCTGTTTGGGGTTGCTGGGTTTTGAGACAGGAGTCCACTATGCAGTCGTGGGCTTTTTAATAAAGACCACAAGATTCCACCTCTCAAAACATGGCTTCCCTGTTTTCTCACCATATAACACTATATAACATCTTTTCAAATTGTCAGAATGAGCCATTTACTGTTGGAAATCAGTCTAGATTATTGATGATAGATTTGTTTTTTGATTGGGGTGTGTGTGTGTGTGTGTGTGTGTGTGTGTGTGTGTGTGTGTGTGTGTGTGTGTGTGTATCTGTGTGTGGTGTGTGTATCTGTGTGTGCCTTGACCTCAGGGCCTGGGCACTGTTCATGAGCTTTTTTGTTCAAGGCTAGTGCCCTACCACTTGAGCCATAGCTCCACTTCTGACTTTTTGGAAGTTAATTAGAGATAAGAGTCTCATGGACATTCCTGCTTGGGCAGGATTCAAACCACAATGCTCCGATCTCAGCCTCCTACATAGCTAAAATTACAGATAGTTTTCAATTAGCTGTTGGTAGACTTTCTGTTTATTTAAAATATATAAGGATATATATTATACTATGTTATGCTATGCTAGTTACGTATGTGCTCCAGCCTGAAAAAAAAAAAGTGAATGCAGTCCATTTGCTGAAAAAGTGTTCATCTAGAATACACTTGAGACTATAATCATTCATCAACTTGAACTTTTCATCCATGGCACCATCAAGTAGGAATGCTACTTGAAAACAGCAGGAAGGCACTACCAGCTTCCTAGCTTTTCTGGTTCTCTCATATCAGCCTAATGAAGAGGACGTCCTGAAGACCAAACCATGTGAGAGGTGGGCTAAGAATGGACAGACAGTAAAGTAAGTGGTACCTGGTTCTCATCACCATGAGATATGGCCAACAAGGGTTCTCTCAGTCTCAAGATCTGGAATCTTTTGATTTCCAATTTCTTTCCCAAGAATCACACAGCCCCTTGTGTGTTCCAACCCTTTGTTTTTATCAGAAAATACTCCGGGCTGATAATGTATTTCTGAAGTCCAGTGATCTGATCTCATATTTATATTAAATAAAGGATTAGTTGTTAGTTTGGGGGTTTTCTCTCAAAGCTAGAAATTTGTGCTGAGAAGGGAGAGAGGAATCATGGCCATTGAGACATTGGCTGGGTCAGGAGTACTTTTATAAAGCCTAATTTCTGACCAAAGACATACTGACAATGAGAATAACATGTTCCCTGCATTTTCAAAGAGCAGTTTCCTGATATGCATGAGAAATCGCACATTGACACAGCTACAGATTCCAGATCTTCTTCCTCTGTATCAAACTCTCAAGCCAAGCTATTTAGGATGCCTTTAGGCTAGTAACTACACAGCCACAGTATAGAACTTATAGCCTTGACTTTCTCAGCAGCTTCAGGGAAATGATGATTTGCTTATTTTAAATTTTGTAAGGATAGAATTTCCCAAGGTCTCTCTCAACACAACTTAACAGACCTTGGTTTGTTCATATTTAAATCTGTCAAGCAAGCTATAATGCATTATAAGCAGAACAAAAGGCATGAGATTTCTGTCTAAGAATATCAGTGCCATAGTGATAAAACACAACCCACTTGGGGAGATAAATACTTGGAATTATTTCATAATGACTCTAATGTGAACCATTTACAGGCAAAACTGCATTGAGTGTCACAGTGGACTTAGAGTGAATAGAAAAATAACCTTATTAAGTTATAAGGACCTATGAAGTTACTTTGTTCTTGATTAGACTCTATAAATATCCATGTTTATATCTGGCAGATTTCAGCTACAGAAAACAAAATCTACTCAACTAGTTCAAGCAGAAAGGAATGCAAAATTTGGCATTAAATATTCAACATACAGATCTCCAGGAAGACTGAAGAAACAAATTTTACACTGAATTCACCCCTCAAAACCATATCACAGAACAAGGCCACCAGGAAAATTCTGCCTCTAATTCTTGCCCTAGAATCACATCTGACTGTCATGACCAGCTAACATGTTTCATCATCAGAGCCCCCGGTTCCTGCTGCCAGCTCCTGAACGAGCTCTGCTCAAAATACCCAGGAACGCATTCTGGATACCTGAGCCTTATATTTGATACCCACAAAGCTGATGACTGGTCACTAGGACTGTGTTAACACCACCACCAAAAAACAAAAAGCTTTCATACCTGGGTCAGGTGGTAGAGATGCCAGAGGCATCAGAGATTCAAGTTCTTGAGTTTCAATCTCAAATCTACTTTCCAAATCTCATCTCTCCAGCCAAAACCAAGAAGAGAAATCTAATCCTAATTCCAATTCTTTTTTTATTTCCCAAGGTCCCTTCACAAGATAGCAAGTAATAAAGAAGATAACAATAATATTTCAATATTGTGTTTAGCCATATATATAATAAATATAGATGAGTATCTAAAAAATCAACTTTAAAATAAAAGAAATTTCATTCAGGCTCACAATTTGAGAGGTTTAAGTCTATGGTTGCTTGGCCTTGTTGAATTTTGGCCTATAGTGAGGAAAACACCACAACACCACAGTATAGGGTTTGTGATGCTCACCTCAGGTGTCCAGGAAGCAGAGAGAAAAAGAGAAAGAGAGAGAGAGAGAGAGAGAGAAAGAGAGAGAGAGAGAGAGAGAGAGAGAGGATTTTGAGTCTCAGTCTCAACATCTACTCAAGGAGTGGCTCAGTTGGTATAGCACCAATATCCACTCAAGGGCATGCCCTTCATGGCCTAACTTCCTTCCATTAGATCTCATCTCTTAAAGATTACACCACTCTCAAATAGCACTACAGGATGGCAGCCAAACTGTTAGCATATGGGCATTTGGGAGATACTGAAGATTCAAATTATAATACAACTGATTTAGGAACATACTGGAGGCCTGCACAAGAATTCAGTTTCTATAACCTGAAAAAGGAAATCAAAACAGAACTTAGAAAGGGACAAAACCTCCCATGCTCCTGGACTGGAAGGATCAACATCGTGAAAATGGCAATACTTCCCAAGGTTATCTACAAATCCAATGCAATACCTATCAATATTCCAAACTCATTATTCAAGGAAATAGAAGAGGCAATCCAAAAATTGATATGGAACAATAAAAGACTCTGAATAGCAAAAACAATCCTTAACAGAAAGAACAGTGCTGGAGGAATATCAATACCAAATTTCAAACTCTACTATAAAGCCATAGTAATCAAAACAGCTTGGTACTGGCACAAAAACAGACCTCAGGACCAATGGAATAAAATTGAAAACCCAGAAATGAACCTACAGACCTATAGCCATCTAATCTTCAATAAAGGAGCTAAAAAAAATAGAATGGAAGAAAGACAGCCTCTTCAGTAAATGGTGCTGGCAAAATGGGTTAACTGCATGTAGAAAACTAAAGCTAGATCCTTATATATCACCCTGCACCAGAATCAACTCCAAATGGATCAAAGACCTCGAAGTCAAAGCAGACACTCTGAAAACATTACAGGATGGAATAGGAGAAACCCTAGGTCTCCTTGGCTCAGGCCGAAATTTTCTTAATAGAGAACCAGAAGCACAACAAATCAAAGAAAGGTTGGACAAATGGGATTGCATGAATTTACAGAGCTTCTGCATGGCAAAGGACATAGCTAGCAAGATCAATAGAAAGCCCACGTATTGGGAGAAGATCTTCACTAGCCATACAACAGACAAGGGTCTTATATCTAAAATATACCTGGAACTCAAAAAATTAAATCCCCCAACAACAAATCTTCAAAGAAACAACTACCCAATAAATAAGTGGGCTAAAGACTTAAAGAGAAACTTCTCTGAAGAGGAAAGAAGGATGGCCAATAGACACATGAAGAAATGCTCAACCTCTAGCCATGAAAGAAATGCAAATCAAAACAACATTGAGATACTACCTCACCCCAGTTAGAATGGCTATAATCAAGAACTCTAATAATAACAGATGCTGGAGGAGATGTAGACAGAAGGGAACCTTACTGCATTGTTGGTGGGGGTATAAACTTGTTCAACCACTTTGTAAAGCAGTATGGAGGTTACTCAAAAGACTCCACATAGAGCTTCCCTATGATCCAGCAATCCCACTTTTGGGCATTTACCCAAATGTTTACAAACAAGACCACACTAAAGCTACCAGCACAACTATGTTTATTGCAGCATTATTTACTATAGCTAAGATATGGAACCAACCCAGATGCCCCTCAGTAGATGAATGGATCAAAAAAATGTGGTATATATACACAATAGAATTCTATGCCTCCATCAGAAAGAACAACATTGCCCCATTTATTAGGAAATCGAAAGACTTGGAAAAAATTATATTAAGTGAAGTAAGCCAGGCCCAAAGAAACATAGGTCCCATGGTTTCCCTTATTTGTAATAACTAGTATATGTCTGAGACAAGCAGAAGAGGTCAGATATGTTGATGTTAGGTGAAATGAACCCCATGATAAGTATTCAAGTGTTTTTTACTTTCATGCGATTGTTTCTAACATATTTATAAGTTGATTTTTTTGTTGCTTTGTATGTCTCTCCCCCACAGTATAACCCCTGCTTTCATTGTATTTGATGTTGGTATAATTTGTGGAGGGAAGGGAAAAACAAATCGTTTAAATAGGGATACAGGTGGACCCATTGCAACAATAAGATGTACAAGTTATGTCGAAAAACTAACTTCACAACTTTGGCGGAGGGGGGGGGCTTACAGGGGGCAGGGAGGGAGAAGGTAGGGATATGAGGGGTTGGGATATGGGAAAGGATAGGAAGGGGAAACAAATGAGGAAGCAACAATGCTTGATAAGAAATGTACTCATTATCTTGCCCATGTAATTGTAACTCCTTTGTACAGTATTTTCATAATAAAAAATTTTTAAAAAAAGAATTCCATTTTTGTGCTCAGTGCCTATATACCTACTATTTGCCTAAAAACCACTGTGGGTTTATAATATTCCAGGCATTCTTTTAAGAGTACAGCTTATTTCATATCTAATGTAATTATTATTATCATGCTATAAAATATTATATTTATTATGTTCATTTTACTGAACAACAAAGTGAAATAGTGAGCTCAGAATCTCGCAGTTATTTTATAGCTTTGCTAGATTGCAACTGGAGGCCGTTCTGCTAGGAATGAGTGTACATATCCATCTACTCTGTCTCCCAGCGTCTCCCAAATGAAAATGCCGCTCAGAATCCTTGTGATCTGCTCTAAAAGAAGCAGCAAAATAAGTTGAATCAACATAGTCATTTGTTTTTGAAAAGACCTGTATTCCTGATGATATTATAATTAATCCTGCACAAACCTTATGATTAAAAACATCAGTTACTGTTGGCTTCTATTCTGAAAATAAAAAGGGACATTTCCAATTATTTTCTGTAGTCATTAGTACATTTTCTAGATGAAAAAAGTCTTGTAGAAAAGTTTGTCATCAGAAGAGTCTAGCCTGCAGCCTATAAACAAAAGCATAATAAGGCCCCACCAAATAATATAGGCATATTAAATCCAAATCAATACTTGCCTAATAGTACATTTTCTGGCTTTCATAACTAAGCTAAATCAAAATGTTTAAGAACAAAATGAAGACAATAGAGCACAACAGTTTCTATCAATGTAAGCCATTAAGAGCAATAATGAATAAAACTAATTCTTTGCACATAAAGCAGTGCACTAACCAGCAATTCAAGTGTCTGTCAAATCTGTTCAGGCACAGCTGGGTACTATAGGCCATTTGGATCGAATCAGCCTTCTAATTAAAATATTTCTAGCCATTTTCACATCTTTCCCCATTTAGCCACAACTTTCTAAGCATTGGGCCTGGTCTCAGAGAGCTGCTACCTGCATCCTACATTTTTCTGTAGGATGCGTCCTAGGTTTAAAAAAAGTAGTCATTTTCTAAAACGTGCTTCTATTCTTTAAGGAATTATTCTTTTTCCTTTCCCTAAAGTGCTTCATGTAGTGGGAAAGAAGAACTATGAAAGCTAATAAAATAGCTCTGAACAAGGAATGTCTACTCCTAGGAGCATAGAACTAGAAAGAAAAGAGAGGTCTATCTTCATAAACTCTGTAGGCAAGCTAACAATGATGTCTTTTGGCTGTAGAAACAGTACCACAGAGTCCTAGATGATATTATATTACCTTTGGTTAGAATCATGCACCTAGAAACCTGCCAAACATGCCATTTGTTAAATCTGAGAGCAACATCAATGGAATAGAAGCTAACCTGATTTGACTGTCCTATGGAATAGAGCTGCTAGAGTTGAAGTCTGGCACTGACACTTACTTATGAATACGTTTTGTAACTTCATAGCCTATTTCTCATCTGTAAATTCAGGACAATAAAGCCACTTACATTGGAGATTATTATTATTAATAATAATAACTGATATTTACAATGTATGTGATATACAAAATAATTGTTAGCTATTGGATGACCAAATCTTCTGAAACAGATGTGAGTTGAAATAATGAGAATTGGGGAAACTTGACAACTTGTAGACCTTTCTGTGGGATCCCAGCTGCCTTGTGTGAAATACTGTCAGCCAAGCCAGACTGTCCTCATGCCAACACTGCTTTGAACATTTCATGGACACACTGAAGAAACTACACATAGAAATCTCCTTAGGGCACTGCCTCTGGCAAACAGCTTTCACAGGACTTTTCTCCATTACAAATCTCTACAAAGTCTAGATAACCCTGAATCCATTTACACCAGTAGGGAAATACCTCCCCTAGTGACTCAACAGAAGACCTATGATTGATGTAAATATAGTACTTCATTTGCATAAGAGACTGCAATGATTGATACAAACACAATCTTTCCTTTGCATGAGGAACCTGTCATGATTGCTATAGTCATTGTTACTGCTCCGCCCACCCATTTTCTGGCCATGTAACAAGGCTGCTTAACTCACATTTCCTGGGGGGGGGGGGGTATTTTTACTTAGCAATATTTTTTATTATTCAGATCTTTAAGTAGCTATACAAAGGAGACCTAACTCATTTTGTAGGCAGCTGAGTGACATCTTATGATGCTGCTCCCTGATATTGCAACATTAGGTCCCATAAAGACTCTGCCAAATGATCTGCTGAGATGGTGACACCAAGTAAAAGAAGAAAAGCTGTAGGAAGGGATCACAAAGCTAGCAAGCAATTCCCAAGGCAGCAGAGCCACTCCTAAGGGAGTGGTCTCTGTCTAGCCACCGTTGATTGGTCCCCAAGGTAAACTGACAGAAGCTCTGAGTATAAACATGAGTAGGGGCAGAGAGAGGGCACCTACAGGCCCAATTTCATTTGAAATAGATAGCAAGGAGTATGAAGCATGAAATATGTTGATGAAAGTGAAACTGGTCTCAGCAGGTTAGGATCTGATTGTCAGAGAGACTCTTCCCACTACAGGTCCCTGCCCAACCATACAAAAGAGCAGGGTAGGTACAGCCAGGCCAGAGCCTGCCTGGCTCATATCCTAAAGCCCTAGTGCAAAACTCTTTGTCACAACCCTAGCTATCAAAGTCTTAGCACTTCTGCTACTGCTTGCTGCTATCGCAAATACAAACCAGAGGTCCAGGATGACCAGAGGAACTTATTATTCATCCACCATTTCTACATGGCAGAGCAGAAGAACCCCAGCCAGCTGATGTAGAATACTTTCATCTTCTGTTTTAGATGATTGGTGTGTAAGGGCTTTCAGTATGCAAAATCATTTTAAGAGATTTTTTAAACACTGCTCCTGGTTTCTAAACAGAAGTAAAAATACAAAAATGGATTCTACATTGTTACATTGCTCTTTTCTGTCTCTTGTTGCTATAGGAAGATTTCAGTTACTTGAGTGAACTACTTCTCTCATAAAATGAGGAGGAAACAAAGTAATTAGAGGTCACACTGTGCAATCATTTTCTACCAGGGTAGTTGGATATTATGCATGTGGTGATTGAGAGATGCCGTGATCAACTCTGAGAAAACCACAATGACAACATTAAAAAGTCCCAGAGAGAGCTGGGTGTCAGTGTTTCACACCTGTAATCCTAGCTACTCAAGAAGTTGAGATCTGAGGCTTGCCATTCAAAGCCAGCTTGGACAAGGAAAGTCCGTGAGACTCTTATCTCTAATAAAACGCCAGATAACCAGAAGTGGTGCTGTGGCTCAAGTGCTCTACGCACTAGCTGAAGAGCTGAAAAGTTGAGGGACACTGCCCAGGCCCAGAATTCAAGACCCACAACTGACAAATAATAATAATAATAACAATAATAATAATAAATAAAAATTCCCAAACAGTGTAGTCCTCCATTGATACACTTGACTGCCTCTGTGTCACACTTCTGTAACAAGTACAAGTGCACAAAGCAAAGACGTCTCGTCACTGAGTTGGCTCTGTCACCTCATTCTTCATACATTATGTCTTACTGGGATACATAAAGATTGAGAAATCATCATTCGCTATCTGACCAGAGACCAGACAAATGAATAAGAAAGAAAACAACATTCACCACAAAACAGTGCAATTACTCTCTGATGTCACTGGAGAACACAGTATTTTGTGTCTTAGTATAATAGCTACATACCTAAAACTGAAACAGCCTATGTGTTTCTGTTTTACATTACCGGGCCCAAAATCAGTTCAATCATTCACACACACACACAAAAAATCAACAAAATTATACTGGCAAATCTCTTCTCCACAGTGGAAATGAGCTGAGTGTGGTGCCTCTGGCCTGTCATCCTCACTACTTGGAAATGGAGATTGGGAAGACTAAGGTACAAAGCTAATCTGAGGGGGGAATAAGATCCCATCTCAACAGATAAACTGGGCATGGTGGTACACATCAGTAATTTCTTTGGCATTGAGGGAAGGAAAGAGGAAGGGAGATGAGGGAGGAGGAATGGGAAGAAAAGGAGAAGAGTGAAAAAAAGATAGAAGGGGAAGAAAGAAAAGGAAGGGAGGGGAGGGACTAAGGAGACAGCAGCCCTAAAGAGAGGCAATGCTACCAAAAAGAAAATATCTGATAAAAAAAAAAAAAAAAGACAAGAAACACTGTAGAAGGTGAAGGTGTGACCTGGAGATTTTTGTAACAGAAACAATGAGCATGATGAGGCACAACAGCTTTCTAATAACCCCAAAACTTTCTGTAGAAAGTCTTCACCAAAAACTCATAAAAGCCATTCTGTAACTGAGTTCATGTGGAAATCAGCAAACCACTGTGTGCCCTGATTTGCAATGTCAACAGCTAAGTAAGAAGTAAGAAGAAATTTAAATTTGTAAATGCATGATCCTAATTAGAGCCTCTGGAGATGAATCCCTGGAGCTGGGAGAAGGGAAAAATTTGAGAAAGTGAGACTAGCAACCAAGATGGGCAAGGGATGTTAGCAGCAGGAATACATTAGCTCAGTTCCTTTCTGAGAATTTATTCCATTCAGTTATTCCAAAACCTTCATTAACGTTTGACTATTGCAATGTAGCTATCTGATGCACCTTCTTACCAATAACAGTTATAAATGCCGAACAAAACATAAAAGACTTCCTGCAGGCAGCAGAGAGCAATGAAAAGGAGACAGTAATAAGGAGAAAGGAGCTTTGAAAGACTAGAAGCACACTAATTAGACTCACATTTAGTAGGGTTTTCCGCTGACAGTGCTTCCTAATTGCTATGCACAGTACTTCCAAGGTGCAGGGGAGTGGAGCCAAAGCAGAGAGAAGTCTCCAATGAGACAGACATTAAAACTTTGAGGGATACCAGACTGACAGGAAATTAGGTGTAAGGTGAACTCTGGAAAGAGAGTGCCATAGAAGCAAGAGCTGCAACTTCTACACATTTGTGCCTCTCAGATCGTCCCTGATTCCTGAACTGCTGGGCAAAGGGCAGGATTCTAAAGAACCCCCTGAGAAGCAGTACCTAGAAGGGAAGTTGCAGAGATTTCAGTAGCTGCCTTGTGTCATGGGCACAGCAACAAATACAGTATTCCAGGCTTTTACTGAAATGTCAACAAAGCCATACTTTAAGAAGAAGGGTTATATTTCAAAAATAAACCTTTTGACAAAGGACAAAAAAAATCACCTGAATAAGACATAAAGTCAATCTTCCATAGGATTGGAGTGATGAATAGCATAATACAAAAGGCAATCAAGCCACCACACTGATTCATCCACAGTATTCAAAATACAAAACAAGTTAAAAAGCCATACAAAGGAAAAACGTGGAATAAGACTAATGCATGACTGAGGTGGTAGATTTAGCAGCTAAGAATTTTAAAATAGCTATAAAAGTTTTACTTAATTAAAAGAAGATGTATAATTTCAAGAACAGTCTGAAAATTCCAAATAAAACCAAATTGAATTTCTAGAATTAAAAATACTATTGGACCAGACATGATGGATGACACCTATAATCCCAGCTTGTCAAAAGGTAGTGATCCAGAAGAGGCCAGCTCAGGCAAAAAGTTCATGAGACTTTATCTCAACTAGAAGGAGGGGGATCTAAAACTTTCTACAATCAAAAACTAAATGAATAAATAAATAGTATAATACAATTTTATAATTAAGTAATGTATAAAATAAAAATTTATAAAATACAGTTTATTATAAAATATATTTTATTTATGTATAACATATAAATATATATTATTTATATATAAATATATTTCTTTACAAAATGTAAAATATTTACCAAATATATAGTATGTCTTACCAAATGTAGACTATAAAACACACACACACACATATATATATATATATATATATATATATATATCTTACTGAATTTTAGGATATGCATAGGCAGTTGTAAGAAGTAAGTCTGTAGTTTTGTGTCTACATTAAAATATCGGCAAAATCTTAAATAAATTAATTAAACCCATAAGTATTAAGAGAAAAGCCAAACCCAAAATCAGTACATTAAGAGAAATACTAAAGATTACATATGAAAATAATGTAAATTAAAAGATCAATGAAATGGATGAATAAAAGAAAGATTTGATATTTTGAAAAGATAAAACCGACAAACTGTGAGCCAAACTTACAAAAAAGAAAGATTAAAAAGGAACAAAAGCAATACAGACACAGGAAATAGCATATCAGCTACTACTAAAATCCAGAGGATTTTAGCAGGGAATGTGTGTGTGTGTGTGTGTGTGCGCGCGCGCGGCGCACGCATACATGCTCTCATGCACTCGTACTGGGGCTTGAACTGGTCACTGTACTTTAGTTTTTTTCTGAAGGCTGAGGTTCTAGCACAGCTCCACTTCTGGCATTTTTGCTAGCTAATTGGAGATTAAAGTCTCATAGACTTTCCTTGGAAGCTGGCTGAAAACTGTGATCCTCAGATCTTAGCCTCCTGAGTAGCTAGGATTAGGCATGGGCCAAGTGCCCAGCTAGTAGGGAATATTTTTAAAACAAATATTTCAGTACACTGGAAAATATAGTCAAAGTGAGTAATTTTCTACATGTATATGACCTACCTAATTGAATCAAGAGTATGTAACCAGGCATTGCAAATGTCCCTGTATTGCTTGCCCTAGATTTTAAAAGTGGAGTTAGGTCTCAAATCATAGTCCTATCAGGAGGAATACAAAGACTGGAGTAGCAGCCCCAGTTTATATCAAAATTCCTAACTTTCATTTATTAAAACTGAACTGAGGAGAGCGAAGAAGATGATGGAGGGTCAACAGGGAGCCTACATGTCTCTCTTCAAGAAACCAGAGCTGTAGGATCTTACTAAATAGTCCACATCTAGAGAGTCACACCAAGTGAGCCCTAATTGTACAGAGATTTTAGCCAGAAGGAACTCCAGTCAGCCTGCTTAAGAAGACAGATTTGAGCACACATCAGTGGCAGCAACCACAATCAAAGCAGCAGCCAGAGAGAGCCAGGACAAAGGCACTAGTCATTGTGCTCAGGACTCACTCACCTCCAGCAAGATCTAGATGACTAAGAGAGGAAATCCACATCCTGCTGGCCATAGACATAGATCATGGACAGTCTGACACACCAATGGAAGGTGTGAGTACCACACATAAGCCTTCCTCATTCCCACCCAGAGAACAGCTTCTGGAAAGAAGGCCTCCCCACACATAAGAAGAATGCCATCTGGCATAGAGCCCTCCAGAGCAGCTAGCAGGTAACACAGGCCTCAGAGGCAGAGACTGCAGAGCCCTTTTTCAACGGGGCAATGGAATCTGACCAGTGAGAGACAGTTCCACCCAGGGGAAGGTAGCCCTGGGACAGGCACAGTAAGAGGCAGCCCCCACCCCTGGGCAACAAAGAAAGACATTCCAGTTATATAGCAGCTAAAAGTGCAGCTTAGCCTGCTGCAGGAATTAAAAAGCCAAGTCTGTAAATCTCACTGAAAAAAAAAAAAACAGAAACAAAAACAAACAAACAACCTGGGTAGACCGTAAAAGCCAAGAGCAGCTCCAGACAGGGCCAAAAGAGAGTCTCAGGAGCTAGCCCCTCAGGGAAAAGCCACTGGTTCCAAAAACACCACAACCCACTCACACTCAAGCTTGCTTGAAGAGATTCCAACCTACAGAAGCCAGCCACCTCCTTCCTGCCCTACCACATAAAGCAGATCCAACCAAGTTAGTCTAGGAGAGGGACACAGATGCCAAGTTTGTAAGGCAGAACTTTTTCTGAAATGAGAAGCCAACTAAGCTACAAGGAAGGAAATCAGAGCCTCGGACAAGAGACTGGACAAATAGGCATGGGGGGCGGGGGGGACAAGGGCCCCCAAATAAATAGAAGAATTTCTTTTTGCCCGTCTTGGAGTTTGAACTCAGGATCTGGACACTGTCCCTGAGCCTGTCTATACTCAAGGCTGGCACTCTACCACTTGAGCCACAGCGCCACTTCTGGCTTTTTCTATTTATATGGTAATGAGGAATCGAATCCAGGGCTTCATGCATGTTAGGTAAGCACTCTACTGCTAAGCCACATTCCCAGCCCCAATAGAAGAATTTTTTTCTTTCTATTTTTCCTTCTTATTTCATTTTTTCTTCTTCAATGTTGCTCTGTTTATTTCTAGATATACAGCCTATGGTGATTATTAGCCTTCCATCTGTGTGCATACTTAATTCAGGTTATATTTTGATTTCCATTTCTTAATCTTAGTATTTTTCATTTTAGCATTATTATTTTATACATATATAATTTTTCCTCTTGTTTTCTGAATTTAGGTCTTAGTTTTCTTTCTTCTGTTCCTTTATTTTCTATGTTCCTCTATTCATGGTTTTGCCTTTGTCTATTTTTCATTATACCTCTTAATCTTTTAATTTCTCAACTCAGTTTCCTTTATTTCTGGTCCTTTGCTCCTGCTTCATTTTCTTTAGCCTTGATCCCTAGTTGTTTGTCTTTGAGCTAGTCTGTATTTGGATCCATTTTGACTGTGCCAAAATGGGTCATCATGCTATCATTTTGGTTTAGATTGCTTTAAAGCAATTTGTTCACTGATCACAATTATATATAATCCCTAATCCTGTACCACAATACCCATCCCCAAACAAAGAAAAGGAGAGATAGATAGGGGAATATATATCTATGATATAGAACCTCTGAAATCTGTGCAATTACAGGGAAAAGGATTGGTTTTTGTCTTAAAATTGTATCTGTTGTGGTATTGGATCTACTTTTGTATCCAAAAAGGAGAGGTAGGGAGAATGTACCTATGTATGATTTTGAACCTCTAAAGTCTGTGCAACTTCAAGGCTCTGAGTGGGTGCTTATCTAAAAACTGTGTTCTGCTGTGGTATTGGATTTGTTTTCATTTCCAAATGGGCAGAACAAGCCATAGAAACACAAGAAAAATGGCAAGTGAAGGAGCCTCAACTCCCACTCAAAATAAACAGGCAACAGAGCAGTCAATGGGAAAACTATAGAATATTCCTCAAAAAGCTCTAAAAGGCTACTGGTAAACATGCTGAATAAAAAGACTGAAAGGCCACACATGACTATGCAGGAGCATGATGAGGCTAAACAAATTAAGAGAGAAATTCATGGGATCCATGAACAGATAGCTGAATGAATTCCAACAGAAGGGAAGAAAGTCCAATGAAAGTACAGCCAGTCAACTACAGGATTTGAGAGAGAACACTGAAATCAAACCAAGGTGGTAAAAAATTATATACAAGATCTAAAAGCTTCAAGAAAGAAATTGAAGCCATCAAAAATAACCAAAGAGAAAACAGGGAAATAAAAAAATAGAAAGCCTAGACAGCAGATTAGACAATGCAGAAGCTACAGCCTCTGGAATTGAAGATAGTCTAGACTTTGTAGGGAAAGAAAAGATAATTGTTCAAAACAAATCAAAAAAATAAGACATAACCCTACAAGAGCTGCAACACATAATCAGAAGGCATAATTTAACACAAATAGGGATTGAGGAGCATCTAGAGAAGGGAGCTAAAAGGATTGGAAATAAGAGAACTTCCCCATCAAAAGGCTAGGCCCATTCAGAGACAAGATTCAGAACATTATAAGGGAATACTTTCTAAATCTTTTTGCTAACAAATGCAAGAACCTGGAAGAAATGGAAGAATTTCTAGCAAATATTGATAGAGTCAAACTAAACCAAGAGGATTTAAACCAAATAACTAGACCCATAGCAAGCATTGAAATAAAAATGTCAATAAAAACCTCCTATCCAAGAAAAGCTAGATAGATTCACAACTGAATTCTATAAGGCCTTCAAAGTAGAACTATTCAAAATCTGGAATGAAATTTAAAGGAAAAGATCACTACCAAGCTCATTCTATAAAACCAGCATAACCCTCATCCCAAAACCAGACAGGGACTCATCAAAGAAGGAGAAATACAGACTCCTTTCTTTGATGAACATCGATGCAAAACCTCTCAATAAAATTCTGGCCAACTGACTTCAATAACTAACCAAAACATTCATACACTATGATCAAAGACTATGATCAAGTGTGATTCATTCCAGGGAAGAAAAGCTGGTTCGATATACACAAGTTAATTAATGTAATTCAACATGTTAATAGGAGCAAGGACAAGAACCACATGATCATCTCAATAGATAAGGAAAAAGCATTTGACAAGCTCCAATACCCCTTTATGGTGACAGACCTGGGGAAACTAGGAATTCATGGAACATTACTCAATATAATAAAGGTCATATATGACAAACCTACAACCAGCATTATATTTAATAGTGTAAAGTTAAAAATATTTCCTCTGAAATCAGGAATGAGGCAAGGATGTCCACTCTCTCCACTCCTCATCAATATAGTATTGGAATTCCTAGCCAGAGCAATAAGGCAAAAGACAAACATAAAGGATCCAAATAGGGATAGAAGAAGTAAAACTCTCCCTTTTTGCAGATGACCAATCCTGTATTTAAACAACCCCATAGACTCCTCTCCCAAGGAGAGTAGCTTTTCTATATGCCTAAAACAGTAGCTTTTCTGTATGCCTACAATGAGAAAGGCAAAGCTGAAATGAGGAAAGCAACTCCTTTTGTAATAACCTCAAAAAAAAAATCCTAGGAATTAATTTAACCAAAGAGGTGAAGGATCTCTATGATGAAAACTTTAAAAACCTGAAAAAGGAAATTAAAGCAGATTTAAGGAAGAGGAAAATGCTCCTTTGTTCCTGGATTGGGAGGATTAACATCATGACAATGGTGATACTGCCAAAAGCTATCTATAAATTCCATGCAATACCCATCAATATCCCAACAACATTCTTTAATTAAATAGAAGAAGCAATCCAAAAATTGACATGGAATAATAGAAGACCCTGAATACCAAAAACAATCCTTAGCAATAAGAACAGTGCTAGAGGAATATCAAAACCAAACTTCAAACTCTATTATAAAGCCATCATTATAACAGCTTGGTACTGGCACATGAATAGGCCTGAGGACCAATGGAATGGAATTGAAGACATATGGCCACCTAATCTTTGATAAGGGAGCCAAAATCATCAGATGGAGAAAAGACAGCCTCTTAAACAAATAGCACTGGCACAATTGGCTAAACACATGTAGAAAACTGAAGTTAGATTCTTACATCACCCTGTACCAGAATCAACTCCAAATGGATTAAAGGCCTCTAGGTAAGAGCAGATACACTGAAAATATTACAGGAAGGGATAGGGGAAACACTACGGCTCCTTGATGAAGGTTGACACTTTCTAAATAAAGATCCAGAAACACAACAACTCAAATAAAGGCTGTATAAATGGGATTGCATTAAACCGCAGAGCTTCTACATGGCAAAGGATAGAGCTAGCGAGATAAATAGAAAGTCTACAGATTGGGAGAAGGTCTTCATTAGCTATACAACAGGCAAGGGTCTCATATCAAAAATACACCTAGAGCTCAAAAAATTAAGCTCCCCCAATAAACCCTCAAAGAACCAACCACTCCATTAATAAGTGGGCTAAAGAATTAAAAAGAAACTTCTTTGGAGAGGAAATAAGAATAGCCAATAGACACAAGAAGAAATGTTCAACATTGCTGGCCATAAAAGAAATGCAAATCACCAGGTGCCAGTGGCTCACACCTGTAATCCTAGCTACTCAGGAGGCTGAGATCTGAGGATCACCGTTCAAAGCCAGCCCAGGCAGGAAAGTCTATGAGACTCTTATCTCCAATTAACCACCAGAAAACCAGAAGTTGCTCTGTGGCTCAAGTGGAAGAGCAATAGCCTTGAGCTAAAGAGCTGAGGGACAGCATCAAGGTCCAGAGTTCAAGTCCCACAACTGACAAAAAAAAAAGTAGAAAAAAGAAAAAATGCAAATCAATACTATATTGAGATTCTATCTCACCCCAATTAGAATGGCCATTAAGAAGAAAACAAATAATCTATGACCCAGCAATCCCACTTTTGGGCATTTACCCAAATGTTTACAAACAAGACCACACTAAAGCTACCAGCACAACTATGTTTATTACAGCATTATTTACCATAGCTAAAATATGGAACCAACCCAGATGCCCCTCGGTAGATGAATGGATCAAGAAAATGTGGTATATATACACAATGGAATTCTATGCCTCCATCAGAAAGAATGACATTGACCCATTTGTTAGGAAATGGGAAAAAATGGAAAAAATTATATTAAGTGAAGAAGAAAACAAATAATAACAGGTGCTGGTGGAGATGTGGCCAAAAGCGAACATTACTACACTGTTGGTAGGAATGTAAACTTGTTCAACGACTCTGGAAAGCAGTATGGAGGTTCCTCAAAAGACTAAAAATAGAGCTCCCCTATGACCCTGCAATTTCACTCCTGGATACTTAATCAAATGATTACAAAGAAGACCACTCTAAAACTACCAGCACAACTATGTTCATTGCAGCATTAGTTACCATAGCTACACTATGGAATCAACCCAGATGCTCCTCAGTAGATGAATGTTTTAAGAAAATGTGGTATTCTATGGCACATCACAATGAAATTCTATGTTTTCATCAAAAAGAATGACATTGACCCATTTGTAAGAAAATAGAACTTAAAAATCATATTAAGTGAAGTAAGCCACACCCAAAGAAACATAGGCTCCACGGTTTCCCTAATCTGTAATAATTAGTATATACCTACTATAGTTCTAGCAGAGGATCACAATAGCTCAATAGCTATGTCCATATGAGCATATAAAATGAAGCTAATTGAAATGAACTCCACGATATGGAAATAAAATGTTTTGTTGTTGTTTTGTCTTGTTTTGTTTTTCTTTTTTCTTTTCTTTTTTTAAGTGTACTGTTAGCAGTTATTGCTCTTTTTTTTTCTTTTGGTCAGGGGAGCTTGAACTCTGGGCCCAGGTGCAGTCCCTCAGCTCTTCAGCACAAGGCGAGAGCTCTACCACTTGAGTCACAGCACTACTTCAGGTTTTCTGGTGGTTTATTGGAGATAAGAGTCTCACAGACTTTCCTGCCCAGGCTGGCTTTGAACCGCAATCCTCAGCTCTCAGCCTCCTGAGTAGCTAGGATTACAGGCATGAGCACTGGCACCCAGCTGCAGTTATTATTTTTGTCTTTCTTTTTTGCCTCCTCTAGTTTATTCCCTATGGTCACTGTTTCTGATTTCTGTACCCTTTGTCTTGTATCTAAGTTTATGTGATTTGGGGAAGAGAAAAAGAATCACAGAAATGATGAGACAAAGGTAAACTGATGCAACAGGTACATTCACTAGACACTATGTTCAGAAATGAACAACTTGCGGGGAAGGGGAATTGGGGACAGGGAAAATGGGAGAAAATGAGGGAGGGGATAATACTGTTCAAAAAAGATATATACTCATTACCTTAGTTATGTAACTGCAGCCCCTCTGTATATCACCTTTACAATAAAATAAAAAAAAATTTAAAACTGGACTGGTTTTTTTTTTTGGTCAGTTGTGGGGCTTGAACTCTGGGCCTGGGTGCTATCCCTCAGCTCTTTAGCTCAAGGCAAGTGCTCTACCACTTGAGCCACAATGCCACTTCTAGTTTTCTGGTGGTTAATTGGAGATAAGGGTCTCATAGACTTTCCTGCCTGGGCTGGCTTTGAACCATGATCCTCAGATCTCAACCTCCTGAGTGGCTAGGATTACAGGTGTGAGCCACCCATGTCTGGCTGGACTGGTTTTAATTTGTCTCCCAATCCTCAAAGTTTGTCATCAGAATGATGGGGACAAGTGATAAGAAATAAGAAGCCATTCTCATCAATTTTTCACCTTCTACTGAAAAGGTAGAGAAAAAGGAGTTCTGTATATACTGCCTTAACTATAAAGAGAAACAACTTTAATAATTCATAACATTTTCTCTCAAGTATTAATAAATAATACAAAGTTTGATACTTGGGCATATTTGTGTTCTGAACTCTTGTCCCTTGATTTTGCTTTTGAACAATTGAAATATCATCTATAAAGGGGACTTTTCGAACAGGAGCTGAAACTTGTGTATCTTTTTTAAAAATCTCAATTCTAAGGGAGAAAAAGAGCTCCTATAAACAACTTCAAGAATCCATCACAATGTTCAGAAAAATAAATAGTAACCCCTAAACTATATGAATATTCTGTGGTTTCTGATATTTTTGTCTGCTTTTTGTTTTGTATACCCTGCCTCTTCATTCTGTTATATGGCAATAACTACTTAATGATTCAATTGTTCCAGATGGTTCAGAAATTGATTGTACTATATTGCTTTCATTAGGTGCAAGTCTATCAATATGAACTGTTTTATACTACTATTGGTATTTTAAATTATTTCTATAGACTTTTAAGATTTTTTAAAATCTGAATTTTATATGATTTGAAAATAAAGGGTTGAAATCTGATTGTCTCCTAGGCCCATGTAGCAGAGATAGCATACTGTTAACTGAAGTTGACAGTACTTGATTGTGCTTAGTGTTTCCACAGCCTTACAGGAAGTCTGGATTTTAAGGATTACAAACTGATATTTTTGAGAATAACTTCTAGGCTACCTTGAGAAATCAAGAAATCCTTCCTGGCCCATCAATATCATTCAAATGGTCACTAGACTAAAAGCTAAAGTGAGTTGTGTTGGTAATCCTTCTTTTTTATTTTTTTGTCAGTCATGGAGCCTGAACTCTGGGCCTGGGTGCTGTCCCTCAGCCTTCAGCTCAAGGCTAGTGCTCTGCCACTTGAGCCACAGCGCCACTTCTGGCTTTTTCCACCTATGCGGTGCTGAGGAATTGAACTCAGGGCCTCATGCATGCAAGGCAAGCACTCTACCACTGAGCCACCTTCCCAGCTTCACCTTTCTTATTTTTATTGTTTTGTTCCATAGCAAATAGGATGCTTTCTGTATGTTCTTTCAAGATAATTAGAGATGATACAAAATATGAAATTAATAATCCATCAGTAATTCTAGACTATGGAATGGCTACACTGGATTGCAATATCGGTTTCTAGCTCTCTATGGGAAGTTGGTCTTAAAAAACATCAAGCGAATAGGAAAAGGATATACGTAAAACCCTCCTGTAGGTGGCATTTTTTCCTTTTTATAATGTCTCTTTAACTTCTTTAGATTCATTGAAGACATTGTCCCCTACATTCAGGTTGTTTCAGCAGAAGCAAACCTTCCTTGGTTTCTTTTTTGCCTAAAACCTAATTAGACAAGTGATGCTTGTAACTGTATAGTACCTAAAGAGAACTATTTACCTTATTTAAGCATTCAAAGATTGATAGCCATTAGGAATAAATTTATTCTTTTAAAGAAGTTTCAATGACTGTACCATGCACAATACTTAACCCTAAATATGGACAACTTCTCTCTCAATGGGACATGAGCATTGCAAAATGATGCAAATTGTTTTTATACAAGCTCCTTTATAATTCTATGTTTTAAGTTTCCAAAAAATATTCTAACAGAATTTTAAGAAATTCCTTGTTTGAGACAAGGATGTCCACTCTCTCCACTTCTCTTCAATATAGAATTAGAACGCCTAGCTACAGCAGTAAGACAAGATGCAAACATAAAGGGGATCCAAATAGGGAAAGAAGAAATAAAACTCTCCCTCTTTGCAGATGACATGATCTTGCATTTTCTTGTATTTAAAGAATCCCATAGACTCCACTCCCAAATTACTCAAGCTGATTCAAAACTTTGGCAAAGTAGCAGGGTATAAAATTAACCCCCCAAAATCAATGGCTTTTCTGTATGCCAACAATGAGAAAAGTGTGGCTGAAATTAGGAAAGCAACTCCATTTGTAATAGCCCCACAAAAAATAAAATACCTAGGAATTAACTTAACCAAAGAAGTGAAGGACCTCTATGATGAAAACTTGAAAAAGGAAATCAAAGCAGAACTTAGAAAATAGAAAAGCCTCCCATGCTCCTATATTGGAAAGATCAACATCGTGAAAATGGCAATACTTCCCAAGGCTATCTACAAATTCAATGCGATACCTATCAAAATTCCACCCTCATTCTTCAAGGAAATAGAAGAGGCAATCCAAAAATTCATATGGAACAATAAAAGACCCCAAATAGTATAAATGCTCCTCAACGGAGAGAATACTGCTGGAGGAATATCAATACCAAATTTCAAACTCTACTATAAAGCCATAGTAATCAAAACAGCTTGGTACTGGCACAAAAACAGACCTCAGGACCAATGGAATAAAATTGAAAACCCAGAAATGAACCTACAGACCTATAGCCATCGAATCTTCGATAAGGGAGCTAAAAATATAGAATGGAAGAAAGACAGCCTCTTCAGTAAATGGTGCTGGCAAAATGGGTTAACTGCATGTAGAAAACTAAAGCTAGATCCTTACATATCACCCTGCACAGAATCAACTCCAAATGGATCAAAGACCTCGAAGTCAAAGCAGACACTCTGAAAACATTACAGGATGGAATAGGAGAAACCCTAGGTCTCCTTGGCAAAGGCCAAAATTTTCTTAATAGAGACCCGGAAACACAACAAATCAAAGAAAGGTTGGACAAATAGGATTGCATGAAGTTGCAGAGCTTCTGCATGGCAAAGGACATAGCTAGAAAGAGCAATAGAAAGCCCACGTATTGGGAGAAGATCTTCACTAGCCATACAACAGACAAGGGTCTCATATCTAAAATATACTTGGAACTCAAAAAATTAAATCCCCCAACAACAAATCCTCAAAGAAACAACTGCCCAATAAATAAGTGGGCTAAAGACTTAAAGAGAAGCTTCTCTGAAGAAGAAAGAAGGATGGCCAATAGACACATGAAGAAATGCTCAACCTCCCTAGCAATAAAAGAAATGCAAATCAAAACAACATTGAGATACCACCTCACCCCACTTAGAATGGCAAAAATCAAGAACTCTAATAACAACAGATGCTGGAGGGGATGTTGATAGAAGGGAACCTTACTTCATTGTTGGTGGGAGTTTAAACTTGTTCAACCACTTTGGAAAGGAGTATGGAGGTTCCTCAAAAGACTTCACATAGAGCTCCCCTATGACCCAGCAATCCCACTTTTGGGCATTTACCCAAATGTTTACAAACAAGACCACACTAAAGCTACCAGCACAACTATGTTTATTGCAGCATTATTTACCACAGCTAAGATATGGAACCAATCCAGATGCCCCTCAGTAGATGAATGGATCAATAAAATGTGGTATATATACACAATGGAATTCTATGCCTCCATCAGAAAGAATGACATTTCCCCATTTGTTAGGAAATGGAAAGGTTTGGAAAAAATTATATTAAGTGAAGTAAGCCAGGCCCAAAGAAGCATAGGTCCCATGGTTTCCCTAATTTGCAATATCTAGTATAGGTATGAGTCAAGCGGAAAAGGTCAGATAATGTGATGTTAGGAAAATGAACCCTTAAATATGTATTTTAATGTTTTCGTTTCTTTCATGCATGTGTTTCTAACGCATTTATAAGATTATTTCTTTGTTGCTTTGTATGTCCCTCCCCCCTGCTTTCACTATATTTGATGTCGGTACAATTTGTGGAGGAGAAGGGGAAAAACAAGTCGTTTAAGGATAACTGTGGACCCGTTACAACAATGAGAAGTACAAGTTATCCTGTCAAAAACGAACTTTACAACTTTGGTGGGGGGGAGAGGATTGAGGGGGAGGGGGAGGCTGGGAAGGGATGTGAAGGGTAAACAAAGGAGGAGGCTGCAATGTTTGATAAGAAATGTACTCATTATCTTGCCCATGTAATTGTAACCCCTCTGTACAGTATGTTCACAATAAAAAATTAAAATTAAAAAAAAGAAATTCCTTGTTTGTGACATATATCTGTGTGTGTATATATATATATAATTGATTAGTCTATTGATTAGTCTAAAGAGGCTAATGAAGAGATAAAGAAAGTAATACAAAAAGAACTATTTGGATTATAATGTACCTCATAATTTTAGTAGAATACCAATGTTCTATATTCTATGTTCTATGTTCTATGTTCAATGTTTGTAGTTGGCATTATTTAAGTATCAACTACTGGGGAGTATTGTGGTTTGGGTTTTTTAATATATCAAGTGGGTAAACAACAACTAAGTAAGGAGCAATTTCTTTTTTCTCCATGCTTAAGAATTTTTTAAATTATTTTATTATCTTTAAGTAGTTGTTCAAAGGGGTTTCAATTCAACACATCAGTTTACAAATACAATGCATTTTGATCAATGTCACCTCAATTCTTATCTAAACTATTTTGCTTCTCAGAGAAATCTTCAACAAAAACATAAAAAGTTGCCAGAGTGAAACTTCCATCCTAATAGAAGGTTAGTATAAATATTGAGATGGTATTTTTGTTATCAGCACTTTTATGTATCATTTCTATAACTGACTAGTCACTAAAACAAATCAGACTCTGGCTATATCACAGCAATAAATGTCACAACTGTGAAGAATGGATAATCTCTTCATTACAATTAATTTTTCTGTTTCTTACAGCCTCCTTATGTTTTGTTGTTGTTTTGTTTTGTTTTGTTTTTTGTCCATTGTGGGGCTTAAGCTCTAGGTCTGGGTGCTGTCCCACAGCTCTTCAGCTCAAGGCTAGTGCTCTACCACTTGAGCCATAGTGCCACTTTCGGTTTTCTAGTGGTTTGTTAGAGATAAGTGTCTCACGGACTTTCCTGCCTGGTCTGGCTTTGAACCATAATCCTCAGACCTCAGCCTTCTGAGTAGCTAGCATTACAGACATGAGCCACCAGCGCCCAGCTCCTTATATTTTTGAAAGTCAGTACTCATATACCTTTCCTTGCTCAAATACCAACTTATAACAAATGTGATAATCCCTACCAAAAATTCAAGGTATCTGAGTTACTATTCACAGGCAGAAAGTTCCTTCTATTGTCTGGCCTCAGTCCCTCCTGCTGCAAAGTTTACTCTCTCCCCTGAGCCCCTTTCCCTTGGAAAAGAAGGATAACCTTGGAAACAAAAATGTGAACTCAGAAAACAGAACAAAATTATTGGTAAAGGGCAAAACCTCTTAGTATAAAAAACTGCTGGTCAGCCTTAGCCCCTTTTATATCCTTGCTAAGAAATTAAAGAACATCTCTCCCTCTCTCAAGCTTCCCAGCCTGACAACTTTGCTGTTGATTGTGAACTTTGCAAAAACCACAGACAGCCTCCAGAGTTATCACGGGTTAAACTAAACTACTGTGTCAGTCAGAAGCTTGCCCCCACCCAAGGTTATATTTTGACATCTGTAATCCAAGGGTATGTTTTGACTTTTTGTAATCAAGTATCAATAGTTTCAATAGCATTGATAGTATTGGTCATGCTAACCAAGTCAAGATTATGCTTTGCCTGTGCTCTTGTGACTCAAGGCTATGTTTTGCTTCTGCAACCTTGCTTGCTTGCCTAGGTAAACATCACGTACATGAAACCCTTTCCTTAAAATAAATCCCTCATAGGGCTGGGAAGGTGGCTCCGTGGTAGAGCGCTTGCCTTGCATGCATGAGGTCCTGGGTTCGATTCCTCAGCACCACATAAGCAAAAAGAAAAAAGCCGGAAGTGGCGCTGTGGCTCAAGTGGTAGAGCGCTAGCCTTGAGCTGAAGAGCTGAGGGACAGCGCCCAGGCCCAGAGTTCAGGCCCCATGACCGGACCCAAAAATAAATAAATAAATAAATAAATAAATCCCCCATGAAAAGCAAACGGGGCTGTTTTCTGAAGCTCTGCGAGCTGGAGACAGTCGCCATGTGGCTAATAAAAGGCTTCTAGCCACATTGAGTGCTGGTGACTCCTTTCCTCAATCATGGGTTTGAGTCCCAACAGTCCCAGGAAGCTGGGATGCTTCAACAAAAGCCCAAGAAAGAGTTTTAATCAAAAATATGAAGACAATCGTATGACCACAAGTAGCTTAACAAATTCAATCTGACATTCACTGTACTAAGAAGGGAAAAGGCTTAGGAAAAGGCTGATAGTCTTTAGACATTTACAAGTGATTCACTACTCTAGTATTTCTGAGAGAGAACCATTAATACCAGTTAGTAACAATCAAATCAATAACATTCAAGACTACCTCCACTTGATTCCCTAATTTTCTGTTAAGATTAACAGCTATGGAAATACCATGGGTTTCCAGAAGGCTATTTTGTCACTTAAGAGAACATAAAAATAACTGTGTAGGCTGGCAGTGGTGGCTCACACTTGTAAAAGGAAGCTAAATCTGAAGATCACAGTTCAAAGCCAGCTCCAGCAGGAAAGATCATGAGACTCTTATCTCTAATTAATCACCAGAAAAGTAGAAAATGAAGCTGTGACACTCATGATGGAATGCTAATCTTAATCAAAAAAGTTCAGGGACAAGTTGGGCTCTGGTGGCTCATGCCTGTAAGCCTCAATACACAAAAGGCTTAGATCTGAGGATCATGGTTCCAAGCCGGCTGTGGCAGGGAAATACATGAGAATCCAATTAACTACCAGAAAACTAGAAGTAGAGCTGTGGCTTCAAGTGGTAGAGTATTAGTCTTGAGCAAAAAAGCTCAGGGATAGTGCCTAGGCCCTGAGTTCAAGCCCCACAACAGACAAAAAAAAGTATGTAAACATTATTTTATCACTTCATCTGTGTGTCAGTTTCTCACACCAGTTATCCTAGCTATTCAAGAGGCTGAAATCTAAAGACCATAGTTTGAAGCCAGCTTAGGAAGAAAGTACTTGAAACTCTTTATAACTAATATCTTGAGCTATGGCTCAAGTGGTATACCACTGCTAGTCTTGAGTGTAAAAGCTAAGAGACAGTGCACAGACAGACCCAAACCCTCAGTTTAAGCCCAAGTACTGAAAAAAATAAATACACATGTATGTATATTCATATATACATATGTATATAGATATATGCTGAATAAAGTTAAAAGAAAAATATAAAGATAAACAGAATAGAACTGATTTTGGTTCTTTACTTTTGCACTTAGAGAACACGTTGTTAATCATTCACTGCAAAGGAAGCTCTAATAAGAAATATATTCATTTGAACTTTTTTCTTTTTGCTTATGTGGTGCTGAGGAATCGAACCCAGGGCCTCAGGCATGCAAGGCAAGCGCTCTACCACCGAGCCACCTTCCCAGCCCCTCATTTGAACTTTTATAATTATTGAGTTAGCATATAAAATATCAAATTCGTATTATAAGATTTAGGAAAAATATATAAGGGACTTTATTTTTACCCACCAATATGGAAGCTGGCTTTGTTGGTGTTTACTATCATTCTAATTTTTAGTAAACAGGTTCAATGCACCAAATTGAAATGGACCTAAGTGGAGAGATATGCTAATTCTTACAGATTTAGAGAAAGGATTACAGGTGTGAACTTCCAGCACCTGGTGCAGATTCACTTTTTTTTTTTTTTTTTTTGCTAAGCCAGATATCTCTTGATTACAGAGCGAACAACTTTAGGGAAGCCCATTCTTTTAATCCATTTTCCAAAGTTACTCCTCATTGTTAATTTGCACTTAAAAGAATCTTTAAAAAAAATTTTTAACTAAAGTTCCTTTTTAAAACAATGTACTAATTCTTTGAGAAATCTGGTAATGCCCACATTTGAAACTCTTCCTTGGAGTTTAAGCTTAAACCCACGCAATTTTTTTCCACAGCATCCTGACAGTTTTTACATGTTCACACATTCACAAGTATTTGTGCGCAAAGTTTTTTTTTTTAATTTTTCAGTGAAAGCAGGGGTTATACTGTGGGGGAAGGACATACAAAACAACAAAGAAATAATCTTATAAATGCATTAGAAACAATTGCATGAAAGAAAAAAACATTTAAATACATATCTAAGGGTTCATTTTCCTAACATCACATTATCTGACCTTTTCTGCTTGACTCATACATATACTAGATATTGCAAATAAGGGAAACCATGGGACCTGTATTCCTTTGGGCTTGGCTTACTTCACTTTATATAATTTTTTCCAAGCCTTTCCATTTCCTAACAAATGGGACAATGGCATTCTTTCTGATGGAGGCATAGAATTCCATTGTGTATATATACCACATTTTCTTTTTTTTTTTTTTTTTTTTTTTTGGGTCCGGTTGTGGGGCCTGAACTCTGGGCCTGGGCGCTGTCCCTCAGCTTTTCAGCTCAAGGCTAGCGCTCTACCACTTGAGCCACAGTGCCACTTCCGGCTTTTTTCTTTTTGCTTATGTGGTGCTGAGGAATCGAACCCAGGGCCTTGAGCATGCAAGGCAAGCGCTCTACCACTGAGCCACCTTCCCAGCCCCCACATTTTCTTTTTTTTTAATTTAATTTTATTTTATTTGTGAACATACTGTACAGAGGGGTTACAATTACATGGGCAGGATAATGCATACATTTCTTACCAAGCATTGCACCCTCCTCCTTTGGTTTACCCTTCACATCCCTTCCCAGCCTCCCCCCTCCCCACCAATCCCAATCCTTCTCCTCCCCCCCCCACCCCCGCAACATTGTAAAGCTCGTTTTGGACATGACAACTTGTACTTCTCATTGTTGCAACAGGTCCACCTGTATCCTATACCACATTTTCTTGATCCATTCATCTACTGAGGGGCATCTGGGTTGGTTCCATATCTTAGCTATGGTAAATAATGCTGCAATAAACATAGTTGTGCTGGTAGCTTTAGTGTGGTCTTGTTTGTAAACATTTGGGTAAATGCCCAAAAGTGGGATTGCTGGGTCATAGGGGAGCTCTATGTGGAGTCTTTTGAGGAAACTCCATATTGCTTTCCAATGTGGTTGAACAAGTTTACACTCCCACCAACAATGAAGTAAGGTTCCCTTCTGTCCACATCCCCTCCAGCATCTGTTGTTGTTAGAGTTCTTGATTTTTGCCATTCTAACTGGGGTGAGGTGGCATCTCAATGTTGTTTTGATTTGCATTTCTTTTATGGCTAGGGAGGTTGAGCATTTCTTCATGTGTCTATTGGCCATCCTTCTTTCTTCTTCAGAGAAGTTTCCCTTTAAGTCTTTAGCCCAGTTATTTATTGGGCAGTTGTTTCTTTGAGGATTTGTTGTTGGGGGGTTTAATTTTTTGAGTTCCAAGTATATTTTAGATATGAGACCCTTGTCTGTTGTATGGCTAGTGTGTGCGCAAAGATCTTAAAGTGTGAAAAAATGAATACCAGCCATACATTTTCCAGAATTTTAGTGGCAAGATATAGATAGATAGATAGATAGATAGATAGATAGATAGATAGATAGATAGATAGATAGATAGATAGATAGATCTATATACATATATATATATATATGTATATACTTTAACAAACAAGCAGAATCTTCTATTCTTACAGATGACCAAGACTTAAGATAGAACTTTTAAACAAAGCAATTTAGCTGAGCCTTATGTCTCCAGGGCCTGCTTGTTTATCAAGGCATACCAATTGACCCTTGAATACCTTCCATTGGAGAAAGGCTCCTAATGACATCGGATCCTGGCAACCTAGTCTAGGCAGCATCAGCAACCCTGAGTCAGTTTGAAGAAGTTACAGATGGATCTTTGCCCATCAGCTCCCCTTAAGATAAATGGACCAAATAATTTTTTGAAAGTATAAGGCAGGATAGATTAAAGAAATAGGCATAGGAGCCTCCATCAGAAAGAATGACATTTCCCCATTTGTTAGGAAATGGAAAGGCTTGGAAAAAATTATATTAAGTGAAGTAAGCCAAGCCCAAAGAAACATAGGTCCCACGGTTTCCCTTATTTGCAATATCTAGTATATGTATGAGTCGAGCAGGAAAGGTCAAATAATGTGATGTTAGGAAAATGAACCCTTAGATATGTATTTAAATGTTTTTTTCTTTCATGCGTTTGTTTCTTACTCATTTATAAGATTATTTCTTTGTAGCTTTGTATGTCTCTCCCCCACAGTATAACCCCTGCTTTCACTATATTTGATGTCGGTATAATTTGTGGAGGAGATGGGGAAAAACAAGTCATTTAAGGATACAGATGGACCTGAAACAACAATGAGAAGTACAAGTTGTCATGTCAAAAACGAACTTTACAACTTTGGTGGGGGGGGGGGATTGGGTAGGGGGACGGGGGAGGCTGGGAAGGGATGTGAAGGGTAAACAAAGGAGGAGGCTACAATGCTTGATAAGAAATGTACTCATTATCTTGCCCATGTAATTGTAACCCCTCTGTATAGTATGTTCACAAAAAATTAAAATTAAAATTAAAAAAAAGAAATAGGCATAGGAAACAGTGGTATAGCTAAAGGTCCAAGCCTTCTATGTCTTCCCAGAAATTCCTAGCCTTATTTTTAAAATTCTGGTTGACAAAAGTTGTCACCCTGGTAAATTGTCCCAGGCCACTGCCTAAAAACTGCCTTGAAAACCAGTGAGGCGTCAGCCTGAAAAACCTACATACTAAGAGAAATCAATCAGAAAATATATTGGGAGAATGCACTGAAGTCAGGCTCCTGTCTTAGGTTAATAATGCTTCCTTAAAGAAACACAACTTCTTCAACTACTTGGAAAACTGGGCGGCCATATGCAGAAAACTAAAAGTTGACCCTAGCCTATCACCACGCACCAACATCAACTCAAAATGGATTAAAGACCTTAACATCAAACCTGAATCTCTGAAACTACTGCATGACAGAGTAGGAGAGACACTTGAACTTATAGGAACAGGTAGGAACTTCCTGAACAGAGTCCCAGGGTCACAACAAATTGGAGAGAGACTCGACAAATGGGACTACCTTAAAATAATAAGTTTCTGCACAGCTAAAGCTATAGCAACCAAGCTAGAAAGACAATCAACTAACTGGGAAAAAATATTTACCAGCAATATATCAGACAAGGGGTTAATATCCAGTATATTCAGGGAATTCAAGAAACTAATCCCTTCCAAACCTATCAAACCAATTGCTAAATGGGCAAGGGAACTAAAGAGAGACTTCTCAGAACATGAGATAAAAATGGCAAAGAAACACATGAGGAAATGTTCACCATCCCTGGTTGTGAATGAAATTCAAATAAATACAAACCTGAGATGCAACCTTACCCCAGTCAGAATGGCCCACATCCTCAAGTCAGCCAACAACAAATGCTGGAGGGGATTCGGAGAAAGAGGAACCCTATTACACTGCTGGTGGGAATGTACACTTCTTATACAACCACTTTGGAAAGCAGTCTAGAGGGTCCTCAGAAAGCTAAATATTGACCTCCCTTATGACCCAATCATACCACTTCTAGGCATCTATCCTGAACAACAGGAACCAGTACGCAAAGACACATGCACCTCCATGTTTATTGCAGCACTGTTCACAATAGCCAGGATATGGAAACAACCCAGATGTCCCACCACAGATGAATGGATCCAAAAATTGTGGTACCTATATACAATGGAATATTATGCAGCCATTAGAAAGGACAAAATAATGGCATTTGCAGGGAAATGGATGAAGCTAGAAGAAATCATGTTGAGTGAGGTAAGCCAAGAGCAAAGAGACAAGTGGCACACGGTCTCCCTGATAAGTGGATGTTAAATCCAAAATGTAAGGCGATACGACAAAATTAACAAGACTTAAGAAACAGAAGACTTCATCTGGTCAAATCACTACTAAATAACCCCATACTGCTGATCACATGTATGGTATATATGTGCACACTGGAGGGAAACCAGGAGGATGACTCAGATCTAGAGGGAATCAGGGAAAAACATACGACAGCAGGACCCATCAGCTGCACTGGACATTGACCAAAATGAACTAAGCAACTCAATGGCAGCAATGAGAGGGAGGGAACAAGTGGGAAAGAGGGAACAGCTGATGCTATGCAAAACAAAAGAAATGTACATATCACCCAATGTGGAAGAAATAACTGTATTGCAAAGCTCATAGAACTCATAAATGTTATAGACCACGATAGCCAATTTGCTCTATGAAAGTTAGAATGTGTTTGTGACTTTAACTAAGCATCACTGTCCCACAATACTGTGAAATTTGGGAAAATATGCAATCAATCACAATAAAGAATTTGGAAAAAAATGCTTCCTTAAGTCTCTGCAGTCTCTGTGCAGAATTTACAGGTAGCCCCACAGGAGGCCTGCAATCTGACTGGGAGACACGTTACAATCCAGTCCATCCCTTCCAACCTGGAGATTCCATCTGAGTTAAAAAGTTCATTAAATTGCTTTGTATGTCCCTCCCCCACAGTGTAACCCCCGTTTTCACTATATTTGATGTCAGTATAACATGTGGAGTAGATGGGGACAAACAAGTCGTTTAAGGATTCAGGTGGACCTGTTGCAACAATGAGAAGTACAAAATGTCATGTCAAAACCAGCTTTACAATGCCGGTGTGGGGGGGGGGGAGGGGGGTATAATTGGGTGGGGGGAGGGGGGTAAAATTGGGTGGGGGGAGGGGGGAGGCGGGGAAGGGAAGTGAAGGGTAAACAAAGGAGGAGGCTGCAATGCTTGGTAAGAAATGTATCCATTATCCTGCCCATGTAATTGTAGCCCCTTTGTACAGTATGTTCTCAAATAAAATAAAATACAATTTAAAAAAAAAAAAAAAAAGTTCATTAAAGATGGACTCACTCCTGCCTAGAAGGCATCCTATGTTGTTATTCTGACCACCCCCATCCAGTGAAGATAGATGGTATCGATGCTTGGCTCCATCACACACAACTGCAGCCTACTGATTTGGGATGAAAGAAACAATCCACTTCAGATCTGCTGAAGCTCAGACTTTTACATCACCCTAATCCTTCACCCTCTTCTAAGGCCCCAAAATGCAACCTAGGCCCCAAAAATCAGTGATTTGATTTATTGTATATAAAACCAGTATGAAATGAAGTAAGGATACTGAGTCTATGCTTCCCCTAGATAAGTAGCTCTTTATTTCCTTCGATTGCTTCCCTAAATGGTTTGCTATTCTATTAGGTTTAAGTGTCCTCATCTGGTTTGCTTTGCTCATGCATACCACTTGGATTTCACTCCACACACCTTGTGTGGTTTTAGCTTATATAAGCTTTATGCTAGTTGCATTGAGAGCTGCTGGTCTTTGAGATATGAGTCCATCAGCAGTCCTCTGGCTCTCCAAGAAAGACTCATAATTTGGCCTTTTAATTGGTGGCTTCTTTGTTTCTTGCAACTGAGTTTCCACACAACAATAAACTTATAATTTACTTTTGATTACAAATTGTTAATTTTGTTTCACCATTGAAGGTAGAAAAAAGCATCAATAACTCAAGAAAAAAATAATTAAAAGACTTGAGCGAAGGCCTAGGCTAATATTTTTTGTGGTGAATCTTCACAAAGAGAAGAAAGAAACAGAGACCGAGACAAAGAGAGAAAATTTGAGATAAACAGAAAAGGAACAGACACAAAAGCAACAGTTCACTGGAGGAAAAAAATAATAATTATAGCAAATGAAGATATTGTTGCAGTTTCAATTTGCCAGATATGATGGCTCACACCTATAATCTTAGCTACTCAGGAGATAGAGATCAGGAGGATTGTGCTTTGAGGACACCCTCACCAATAAAAAATGTTGAGGAGAGCCCATCTTCACTAAAAAGAAAACTGTGCATGTTGGTAAGCAACTGTCATCCCAGGTATGCATGAAGGTTAAGTAGGAAAAATGTTGTCTGGGCCAGCCTGGATAAAAGCATAAACCCTGTTCAGAACAGGTGTGGCTCAGGGGTAGAACTTTGCTTAGAAAGCACAAGACCCTGAGCTCAGACACCACATCAACTCAAAAAAAATCTCTTAGTATAAATTAGACATGGTTTGTTGCCACCAGAGTTCATGTGTTATTCCCCCCCAAATTCATATTAAAACTTGGTCTCTAAAGTCAAACTAATGAGTGGTCTTTAGGGTGACTGGGTCCTTCAGAGGGATTAAAGCCTCTCTCAGAGAAGTGAGTGCTTCCTTTTACAAGATTGGGGTCTTGTCAGGATGATGTTTATAAAATGTCTGGTCCCAAAGTAGAATACTCTTAGAGAGGAACACAAAGGCTTAATGCCTATGTGCCTCTGATCATACAAAATAATATGAGTAAACATTAATTGATTAATTAAGAAAGGAAATGGAAACAAAGTTTTTTTCTTTGTTGCTGTTTTCATTTTCTTTTCTTTTTCTCTTGTTTGTTTATTTATCTGTCTTTGGGAGGGTAAGGAGAGGCACATAAATGGAGGGACAAACAGTGAACAAAGGCAGCAGTGGTACAATACAGATAATCTATACCATAGAAACAACCTTGGGTTTGGTTGGTCTGCAGGGTCCTTAAAGTCAACACAATAAATCCATTTCCCAGCTAGTGTTTTCTTGTCTACTCTACAACCATCTCATTTAATGGCAAGATGATTCAGCCAGTTTCTCACTGACACCTTAGACTATATCTTTCCCTACCACTCACCATTGACTTCTCACCTTTCATCTCCAAACCTCCCAATCAACACCCATTCTAACTCCCCTTCATGCTACTCTCCACCAACACTGTAAATGCCTTAGATTTTTTATCATTTCTCATTAATGAAATACGGATACTGGGTCCAATGATGCCATCTTGGCAAACATGGTGGATGATGGGGGATTAGGTTTGACTGGAGCCATCTTGTCTTCTTGGTGGATGAAAGTGAAGTCCCAATCCCAGGTGATGGGCATGCCTAAATTCCTAGAGGCAGGGGTGGGGACTTAGTCAGTCCTGTGCCAGTTCTGTGCCATGAGACAGATTCTGAAGCTCCCTGTGACCCTGTCCCCTGACCATGATCCTATTTAGGCCCCGACCAGCTCAGCCACCATTTTGTGCCATGTCTAATCATGTCTCCTGACTTGCCTCAGGTCACCATGGAATCCCATTTTGGCTTGCCATTGGAATTGATCTGGTTTGTTGGGGTTGTTTTTCTTCTTTCTTTGCTTTACTGCCTACCTTCATGGCTCAGTTTTCCAATGGTGTTAAATGTATTCAAGGCTGCAAGTTTTGGGGGGAAGAGGGATATGTGTCTGCCTACAGTCACTGGCTTTCTAATAAAAACTCACTGAAAGGATCTTTCATGTCCATCCCAGGAGACTACCTGGAGGCAAGCAGGCATAGGAGAAAGATTATTATAAGGCTTATTAGAGGAGCCATATTTCCCAGGAATGATACATGGTATCCAACCCTATCCAGGTCGTAGGATGGTCTGGGGCAGGAAGTGAGGTAGGTGCTTGCTTGGGTGGGTCTGGGCAGAGAGAGGGAATGGCCAGCTGTATGGAAGGAACTCTAGGGCTGGGAGGAGCTCAGGTCCAGGTAGAGCTGAGGACCAAAGGTGAACATAATGCTAACATTTCCCCACTTTGTTGTTAATAAAAATAGGGGTACCAGGCCAGGGGTATGGGCGGAAGTCATTTGTTCTGGAGCTACTTCCCTCTGTAAAAGGACAAAATAGTTATGGGTCCCTGCTTCATTGCTCGGCCGGGTATTGTCCAAGAGGCTTTTGGCTTGACAGTTTGTCTTTTCCATGACAATAGTTATCTAAAATGCAAGATACAATTAATAAAAGGCAAAATTTGTTGTTAGTAGCCCAAGAGAGGAATATGCCATGAGGGATTGATTCTCAGAAGGAGCTATCAAAGACCTGAGATTACCTTTTCATCCTGGATTGGAGACATAGCATGCTGCCTGACTCCCAGCATCCTGGAGTGGGGTGGGTAAAACTTTACCCATTTTAAGATTATAGTAACCTGGGGATGAGATAGTATAGGTATTTAAAGGTACCAGCGCCAACAGGTGTCATGGGCTCTTTTGGCTACTTCCTGCTAGCCTGGGGGCATCGAGGAGTCCCTGGAGCCGGGGCCTTTAGGGTCTGAGTCTGCGCTGGGCAAGGCAGGGCAGTGTAAGTGATGTCTCAGGTTGTCTGTCGTAACAGGATGGCCTACTCATGTTCCCAGGTGGTGTCCTGGGGGGGGGGGGGGAGGGGGCGCTGTTCAAAGAAACTTTGGGAAAGGTCTGGCAAAAAACCTGACAAGGTGACAAGATCAGTCAACATGAATGACATAGGAGAACACACACTGGCCATGGGCCAGAAAAGTTCCATTTGGAGAATAAGCCCAGTTGTGGCCCATTACAGGGAAGAAGGAATAACTGGACTTGGATCAGGAAGGGGGAGTTTATGGTCTTTTTGGCACTGGGTAGGGGAGAGCATAATGGACTGGCTAGAAGTAACCAGTCCGAGGCTACTAAATACAAATAGCAGGTAAGAAAGGCAAGACTGTAACTTTCTGTCCAGTTAGAAGGTGGACAGGTATGGGCATTAGGTGGGCAAGCAACTATTTCTCTTAATCTCCCTGCTCTGCTTAATTTTGAAAAGGCAAGTGCAAAGTGATTCCATTTAGAATGTTATTTCCTCTTACTCCTCTCCAGTTTCATTGTTACCCCTCTCCACGGCAGTCCCTCGGCCACCGGAGGCAACGGCAGTGAGATCCAGCACTTGGCCAAGATTATGCTCTGATAGGGGCTCTGCAGCCCACCTAGACCCGGGTGGCCTTACTGTAGAGCTCAGAAACCCAAATCTCCGGTTAACTGGTCACATGGGGGGGGAGGGGTAAGACTTAATTAACCAGTGCAGGTAGAGTGCTTGGTCAGGAGAAAGTTACCTTGGTGGTCCTCTGGCGACTGAGTGTAGGATGGCTGGCTAGGTCCTGGAGCAGCGATTGGACCCCCATCCTAAGTGGAGGGGAGAGCAAATCCACCAAGGGATCTATCCTGGGTTTCGGCACCAAATGAAAGGATCCTTCACATCCATCCCAGGGGACCACCCGGAGGCAAGCAGGTACAGGAGAAAGATTATTATAAGATTTATTAGAGGGGCCATATTTCCTAAGAGATGGAGCACATGGCATCCATCCCTATCCAGGTAGCAGGAGGGTCTGAGGGCAGGAATCCCCACTCTCAAAATGTGATTTTCTGTATCTTGCAAGTGTATTCCTATATTACAGTAAGGACTATTTCATTAAGTTGCCAAGGAATTTTTCTGGATTTTTTTTCCCTCCCTTATATCACAGCCATTCAACACTATGTGACTGTGAGGGGGCTTTGTCAATGTTAGGAAAGACCGATTCAAAAAGGCAAGGAGAAGGAAAGCAGGCACAGACACCAACCTCTACAGACCAGATCAACATTAATGAAAGGTAAAGAAGAATGCCATGATGAGCAGTGGAGAGTCAGCAGACACTAGACGGGATAGAGGTGGGGGTGGAGGGTCATGGGTTGGGGCAGGGTGGCAAGTAACTGGAAGGTTCAAAGAGTTTTGAGAGTTCACGGTGCAGGCCTGGCTCCGGGAACTTATTGTTTGAGCAACTCCTGCCCCATTTAGGTCTGTTTTGAGCAAGTCAGGCACCTAGCACCTGGGAGAGGGGTTGGCTTTCATATTTAAATTAAGATTCTGGACTGGAGACTGGGCTGGAGAATTTGAGGAAGGTCCCCAGGGGAAGGGTAGTCCCTGGGCCAAGCCTCCTCCGAAGCAATACTGAGTTAGGAGAACAAAACAGATTTCCATCAGGTAAAATCCTTTGGGCCTTCCTCTGCCTCATTTGGTCTTGCCTCACATTCATCCATTCTCCCTATACTTGTTTTCCTGAAGTCGTTCTTCAGGCTGTTCTTGGAATACTTCATGATCACTCATGACTGACTACTTTTACACAAGTGGTTTACTGTTGGGGTCATGCAGTGGGTTAATTTCTCATGATGCTTTATGAATCATTTCCTGCTACTTCTTACTGAAACTTTCTCTTTAAATTCCAGTCGGAATAAGGTGATTTTTCTCTGTGGTCCTTCACCATACCTTTAATAGGCAACTTCTGGTGAACCATCACACTGTATTTTAATAGGTACTTACCTCTTCCTCTTTCAATCCATTCTAGAGTAGAAATTGCCTTGTTTATTTCTGATGGGAATCTGCTTCATTTTAATATCTCAGTGTTGTTTCTAGGGCCCACTGGACACCTTCCCTGGGGGACCCCAACTGAAAAACTCCTCCCCTATCCTGCAGTTATTCTAAGCAAAACTTCACCTCCAACCTTATCTGAAAGTGCACTGTCTGCTACAGCTGCCAGGGCAACTACAAAGACATTACACATCCAAAAACCCTCATACAAAACCATATTTAAACCCTAAAACCCATGCCCCTCATTCCTTGTTCCTCCTCTGCTCATTGTTACATGGAGTCCTTCTGCAGCGATGATCCTGATCTGTTCTGTTGAGGTCTCTGACTACTTCTTTCCTTTCATCTTCTGGATCTTTCCTAACAATTTCTTTGTTCCTAGGGTCCAGATAGAACCACATAACCAGATAACTTCTGAAATGTCTTTTTTATGTTCCTTTTTTTCTTTTCCAATGAATGGAAGAGGCCAAATAAAATAAGTACAGATAAAGGTGATTGAATTTGTTTTTCTAACAGTCTCTGATGACCTTGAAGAAAGGAAGGTTTAGTAAATATTCAGTTTTCATGGTCTGGGCACTGAGACTTTGTCAGGAAGGCTGCATGCTTGAACACCAGTCTTAACTCTCCATGATATTTCAGAAGGAAAGCTGTTAAGAGCATCTCAAAGTGAATTGTGGAGCAATTAGAGTGACAGAAAGATATAAATGATTTTGGTGAGCATGGCTTTTAGCCACAAAAAGGCAGCCAAATACATCTGCTTCAACAAAATCCAGAGCAAAACCTTTGTAATCAGTCTGAAAACACCTAAGGGTTGTTTTCCTGTCTAGGGAAAAATAAAAAAACAAGCTAGCAGCTGGGTGCTTCATCATCTGAACAATACTTAATCTTTCGGTTTTTGAATTACTTTAAAATACAAGTAAAAAGCTGAAATACTTTTCTTCATGACAGGCTTTATCCCCAAAAACCTTGGGGATACACAGTGCAGTAGCAGGAGCGCATGGCAATGATCCTCATTCTGATTTCATTGTAATCTCTCAGTTCACTCTTTTCCAACCTCTATTTCCTTCTGGAAGATCTCTTAAAGTTGCAACCCAGCCATAAAGTGTAGACCTCAAAGGATGCTGCAGAAACCCAGTAAGTCTTTCTAGCCACAATATTGTTGTTCTAGCTAGGTCATACCACAGAAATGACTTTCTGTCCCAAGTCATTTAAGAGGATATTGGAGACCTTCCATGTGTTTGGTAGTATAGAGAACAAGTTGAATATGTATGTAACCTAACAAGGGGCTTTTCAAAAATTGTGCACAAAACTGATATTGAAAAGTCTATATAGTAGGAACTAGAGATCTCATGACTTAATATGCGAAGGGGAGCAGGAAGAAGCAAGGTACTTATGGGGGAATCTACACTCTAAGTTGGCTGTGTCAATCACATCTAAAATGACTTTACAGCAATATCTAGACAAATGTTTGACCAAACAACTGGGCACCTTATTCTAGCCAAGTTGAAACATCAAGTTAACCATCATAGGAACCAATGGATGGAACAGTGAAAGCTTAAATCCAAAGATAGAACTAGGTCAGGGACTCAAAAGAGCCATCAACAAACATATGGTCTATGATGGAGAGGTAGCAGACTTTGTTAGTCTGAAACAGATAAGTACAATACAAGTTGTTCTGAGAGTGAACTTGTCCCTGCCTTCCCTCTTCAGATTTAGCTTAGCCATTTGGTGATGGCCCACATCAGGTATATCAGAACCCTTGAGATTTCCTATGTAGATCTTGCTCAAGTGGGTAAGTACTAAGGTTTTATTTTGTTTCTCCAAAAAAAAATACATCTGACTTAAATGTCTTTGTTTTACTAGGCCATTATTTATTGCCTTTGATGACCAATTTTAGCTCTAAATAGCTTCAAGCAGTAAGATTAAACACTTTGTGAATAGCAATAAAAATAAATTATAAGCATCTTCAATCGAGGATAAAGATTATGCCTCCCAACTCCAGAAACATTTGTAGTATTTTCATTTGTTTGAGAAGAATCTCTGTTTACAACATTTTGAGTATTATCAAAATCTTTTCCTCCTGTAGCACATTTTCTTTTTTGTGTTCTACTAGCTGCTTACTTATTGTTGCTAAACTGTAGGCTTATCTCTGTCCTTAGCTCCACCGTTCCAGGCTGGATCTGCAAACTATGCTTGCAGGACTCCCTGGAAGCTCTAGCGAAGGCACCGGCAGACAACTGGGAATCAAGTGAAGGAAGAAAGTATCCGCGTTCATCGTTAGGGTCTGTAAGCATCCCTACTCTGCCACCCAGCAGCAGTAGCTACAGGAGCAGCTGAACAGCACCAGCAATTTTATGTTTGTACCTCATGAAGCAGCTGTAATGCTCCTGAGTAATAAATGTACAATACTTCCTCCAAATATTTAGAGCACTCAAATAGCTCCAATTCACAGTTCTGTGCTCCAGTGTGAGTATATACCTCTACCCCACAGAGGTCTAAGGATCTGAAGAGAAGTTGTGTAAAGAGCACAAAAGGAGCCGGGTGCTGGTGCTCACAACTGTAATCCTAGCTACTCAGGAGGCTGAGATCTGAGGATCACTGTTCAAAGCCAATCCAGGCAAGGAGAGTACGTGAGACTCTTACCTCCAATAAGCCACCAGAAAACTGTAAGTGGTGCTGTGGCTTAAGTGGTAGAGCACAAACCTTGAGCTGAAGAGCTGAGGGACAGCACCCAGGCCCAGAGTTCAAGCCCCACAACCAACAGAGAGAGAGAGAGAGAGAGAGAGAGAGAGAGAGAGAGAGAGAGAGAGAGAGAGAGAGAGAGAGAGAGAGAGCACAAAAGGACTATGTGTGTGGTTCAAGTGATATTCCTGCCAAAATTCCAATAGAAAAAAGTCCTAAAATTAACATGGAACCACACAAGACCCCAAATAGCTACAATAATTTTGAATAAAAAGAGCAAAGATAGATACATACACCAATAGAGCAGACTACAGAACAACAAAATCACCAAGAATACACATTCTTCTTCAAGTGTTTGTGTTCCTAAATATATGCAAGAAAAATGAATTTAGGCCCTTCTCTTCTTCCATACACAAAATTTAAAAGAGATTAAAGATGAAACTGTAAGATGTGAAAGTATAGAATACCTCCCAAGGGATATGAGGAGATATTCCAAGCAACCTGGAAACCAAAAAGCAGAACTAATCAGAGACAAAGTGTAGAGCTACATATAGGGACAGAAATTCATGTATACATTAATTCATGTACACATACAGTTTCAAGAGCTGGGCTGGTAATGTACATGTCCTGCCACAGGGTGTTGTGGATTTGCTGTCTTTGTGGTGGCTACTGGTTTTCTCAAACTGAGAAATACACTGTGGATCCCTAAGGAGCAGGCTTCTGGGGTCTGTGATGGCAAACACAGGGGATCTCTGAAGTGAAAGCTATGGGAGCTGCATGACCACAGCAAAGGCTTCTGAGGTTCTCATCAGAGAAGGCTGCAGCATTCCTGTAGAGAGCATACTATAAACAGTAGTTATTACCTGACTGATACTGAGAGCCTGTCTCCAGACATCTAGTAACCCTGGTAGTAGCCTGAAAGGCCAAGGAAGCTGCTTATCCACCTCAGTATCTGTTCTCTTGTGAGAGGAAATCAGTGAGTTTTCAGCACTAGCCTGGGAATGGGATACTGAAGACAAAATGAAATTATTCTTTCTATGCTTTTTGTGTGGCTATTTTTAGATTTCTCCCACTGTGTGATTTCTTTGTAGCTACTTAAAAAAAACTTTTAGTAGCATAATTAATGGCACAAAATAATGGGCTTTATGATGACATTTTCACATGGGTACTTAATGTGCTTTGATCACATTCACCTGCCCTTCCTTCCCTGTCTAGTCCACAGCCTTTTCTACTGTTTCCCAGACTCTCTCTTAATAGTACCTCTTTTACTTTGATGTCTTTTTTTAAATCTAGATCTTAAATATGAGAGAGAGCATGCTATTTTTTTCTGTCTGAATTATTTGCTTAACATGATGATATCTGATTTCATCCATTTTCCTACAAATAGCATGATTTTCTTTTTTATGGATAAATAAAACTGTACGTAGATACATAGATCGATTCATAGATTCCCCCCACTTAGCATTTTATGTTTCATTCATCTATTGATTGGCACTTAAGTTGATTCTATAACCTAGCCAATGTGGTTAGGTCTGTGATAAATATGGATGTTATAGGTGTGCAGGTTTCCATACTGTAGGCTAACTTTGATTTTTTTCCAGGCACATCCCTAGGAATGGTATAGCTGAATCATACGGTAGTCCTATATGAGTTACAAGGTTGGGGTTTTTTTTTGGGGGGGGGTGGTGAGGGGAAAGACTCTATCCTTATTTCCCTAGTGGCCTCATCAAATTACTGTCAAAAGAATATAAGGGCTCATTTGCCCTTTGCCAACATTCATCTTCTTTTTTATATTTTGGATAGCCATTCTGCTTGGAATGAGATGGAATTTTGAGGTAGTTTTGATTTGCATTTTCCTGATGGCTTTTTTTTTTTACTCTGACACTTGAGCCATATCCCCAGTCATTTTCCTTTAGGGTTTTGTTTCTTTTTATTGATGTTTTGTTTCGGATAGGGACATAGGGTCTTGGTGCTTGCCACCATGCCCAGCTTGCAGAGACTTATGTGTCAAGAATTGTTTGCCTGGAATATCTAGTATATGTCTGGGTCAAGCAGAAAAGGTCAGATAAGTTGATGTTAGGGAAATGAACTCTAAGATATGTACTCAAATGTTTTTTTCTTTCATGCAATTGTTTCTAATGCATTTATAAGACTATTTCTTTGTTGCTTTGTATGTCCCTCCCCCACAGTATAACCCTTGCTTTCACTGTATTTGATGTCGGTATAATTTGTGGAGGGGAAGGGGAAAAACAAGTTGTTTAAATAGGGATACAGGTGGACCCATTGCAACAATGAGATGTACAAGTCTTATATCGAAAATGAACTTTACAACTTTGGTGGGGGGGGTGAGGAGGATGGGGGGGCAGAGGGAGGATGGGAAGGGATGGGAAGGGGAAACAAAGGAGGAGGCTACAATGCTTGATAAGAAATGTGCTCATTATCTTGCCCATGTAATTGTAACCCCTCTGTACAGTATTTTCACAATAAAAAAATTAAAATTGAAAAAAAGAATTGTTTGCCTGGGCTGGCCTTAAAACATGATCTTCCTGTCTGCTCCCCAAATAGCTAGGTTCAGAGACAGGGGTTCTTGGGGGAGTAACTTGTTCTTTTGCCATTTAAGATTATAGCTCTTTACATTATTCCAGATATTACTCTCATGTCAGAAGAATGGCTGGCAAAGAATTCCTTCTGCAGGCTCTCATGAGTCTAGCAGTTGTTTCCTTTGCACTATAGACATTTCTAACTTGATGCAATCTCATTTGTCAATTGTTGTTTTTATTTCCTGAACTACTGGAGTCCTATTCAGAAAGTCATTGTTTTTATCAGTATCTTGAATTGTTTAAGTCTTACATTAAGGTCAGATCCATTTTGAAATTAACTTTTTTCTTTGTACTAAATAAGAGATAAAGGTCTTCTACATGTGGATACCCAGTTTTTCCAAGACCAATGTCTTTTTTATACTTTTTTTAACAATCAGATAGCTGTGGTTATGTGGGTTTATTTATTCCATTGGTTTACGTGTCTGATATATTTTTTTAAGTTTGTGCTAGCCAAGCGCTGGTGGCTCATGCCTGTAATCCTAGCTATTCAGGAGGCTGAGATCTGAGGATCATGGTTCAAAGCCAGCCGGGGCAGGAAAGTCCATGAAATTCTCATCTCTAATAAATCACCAGAAAACTGGAAGTGGCATTGTGGCTCAAGTGGTAGAGCACTCACCTTGAGCTGAAGAGATGAGGGACAGCAACCAGGCCCAGAGTTCAAGCCCCATGACCAACAACAACAAAAAAAGTTGTGTTAATATCATGCTAGTTTTGTTGTTATGGCTGTATAATGTGCAAAATCAGGTACTGTGATATGTCTAGGCATGGGAGGAAAACGATGCATAAAACAGCAAGCACCTCTGTGAAGCTTCTCTGTCATGTGGATAGAAATTAAAGTGTTGTTTTCTTAACACAAAAAAAAATCAGGTACTGTGATACCTCTAGCATTACTCTTTATGCTCAGAATTGCTTTGGTTATTGGGATATTATATGCTTCCATATAAATTTCATCCTTTCAATCTCCGGTGTGTGTGTGAGTGTATGTGTGTCTGTTATGGGGCTTAAACTTTGGGTACTTTCCTTAAGTATTTTGCTTATGGCTAGTGCTCTACTACTTGAGCCACAGCTCTGCTTGCAGCTTTTTGCTGATTAATAGGAGATAAGAATCTCATGAAGTTTCCTGCCCCAGCTGGCTTCAAACTGTAATCCTCAGATCTGCACCTTTTGAGTGGGTAGTATTACAGGGGTGAGCCACTGGCACCTGGCTCATCTGTTCTGTTTCTGTAAAGAATGTCATTGGAGTTTTGATAGCAATTTTACTGTGCTTGTAGGTTGCTTCTTATATGGCCATATTCCCAATATTGATGCTAGTCTGCTGGGCAGGTGAAATCAAATCTCCACATTAGATTTAGAGCTTGCTTGAATTTTATGCTTCTCCTGTTTTCAACAGGGCTGCCTGGCTCACTATGATTGTGGCTTTGAGGTCCTTGGAATATAGTTTCCTTGGAATATAGTTTCTCATTGGTTAGTTTGACTCTTCTTATTCACAGAGACATATGGAAGAAACTTCTAAAGTTCCGTGTTACCCCAGATGACTATAGTATCTTAAGTGAATTCCTATATTCTTCTCTGCTATCTTTGTGGATAGCTATCCAAATCTTGTTCTTTGCAGAGATAACTAAAGTTGGGATCTCAACTCAGTATCTCCTGACATCACACACACACACACACACACACACACACACACACACACACACACACACACACACACACACACACACACACACACACACACACACACACACACACACACACACACACACATACATACACACACACACACAAACACACTATTTCAATCTGGTTGCTGGGACTAAAGACTAAAAGCCCCCTTTTTTAAAAAAATTGTATTTTGGGAGAAAAAATGAGGGCGGGGGTAATTACTTAACCACTATGTACATCACCTTGACAATAAAATTTATATTTAAATTTAAAAATTGTATTTTATTATCTTTAAGTTGTTATACAAAATAGTTATCATTCAACAAGTCAGTTAATAAAGGCAATGCATCTTGGTTGATGTCAGCCCTTTGATCATCCTCATCCCTCCTCTCAATTTTCTTAATTTCATAAAATATGCTTTGAATATTATGACTGTATTCTCTTCTTACCTCTCTTCACTTGTCTACCCCCCCCCACTGACCTCCTCTCATATCTTTCAAACATCAGTTTCCTAACATTCATTTTATTTAGACTATGAGTTCATTTTTCTAAGGAATTACACATTTGAATTTTTCCCTGAAAATACCATACTTTGATTAATACATTTGTGTACACTTGCATATAATCATGTATGTGTGTACTTGCACACTTATAAATTAGTTCTAGCTTTTGCATATGAGAGATAACATAAATCCTTTTAAAGCCCCTTGCATGTAAGTTGAGGATCCCTAACTAAAACACTGCTACTAACAGATACACATGATTCATGCAAATAAGGAATAATGTGGAATAACTATTCCTTTCCACCAGTGAGAATTATGAACAGATAAAAATTTGGAGAGCTCCTTTTCTTCAAATATTTACAATATGTTTTTGTTAAAAGCACACTTTTTTTGAAAGATACAATCCTTTCAGAAGTTTCACAAATAAAATTACTTTTAAAAAGCTGAACTTTATCTATGATTCTTTTTTGCATAGTTACCATGGAGATATCACCAATTCAACTACTAGAGTCAACTATGCTGCATTGTTTGAGATGTGTAATATCTTAAGTCCCGTTAACTCTATCTGACCCTGAACATTCAGGAGGAATCTTACCATCTTGTAATAATGATTTTTCTTTCATTTCCTTCGATTCTGGATTAAGTTTAGTTAGTTTTGGGTAGGATGATGGCTTCACACTTGCTAGCAATGTTTTACTGCTAAACAACACTCTAACCTCTAGTTTGGTTTTTTTTTTTTTTTTAACAATTCTTCTATTGCCTTTATTAGAAAAGAAACGTGGGAATGTTTTTATTTTGTGAAGCCTATCTTCTTTTTGGGCAAAAGACAGACAATCTAGATGGTTCTTTATTTATGATCTTTGTGAGTTTTTTGCCCAATCCAGGGGCTTGAACTCAGGGCCTGGGACACTGTCCCTGAGCCTCTTTGAACTCAAGACTAACCCTCTACCACTTGAACCTCAGCACCACTTCTGGCTTTTCCTGAGTAGTTTATTGGAGATAAGACTCACAGACTTTTCTGCCTGGTCTGGCTTTGAATTGTGATCCTCAGATCACAGCCTTCTATGTAGAATTATAAGTGTGAGACACCACTGCCCAGCTGTGTTTATTTTTATTTTTTTGCTATTTTGATTGAGTATTCTCCCATCTCCAGACATTTTGGACATCAATCTTTTTGTTATAAGTTTACTAGATTGTGGTTTAGATGAACAAATGATACCTCTCAACTATGGGATTGAAAAGCTATTTATATCTTCTCATGTGCAGGAAATACTTGATTTTTCTGACTGTGCATAAAGTCATCATTTCTGGGAACCCTACTGTATTGTTACTGGGAGTGTAAACCTGTTCAACTCTGGAAAGCAGTATGGATGTTCCTCAAAAGACTCCACATAGAGCTCCCCTATGACCCAGCAATCCCACTTTTGGGCATTTACCCAAACGATCACAAACAAGGCCATACTAAAGCTACCAGCACAACTATGTTTATCGCAGCATTATTACCATAGCTAAGATACGGAACCAACCTAGATGCCCCTCAGTAGATGAATGGATCAAGAAAATGTGTAATTCTATGCCTCCATCAGGAAGAATGGCACCACCTGATTTTTTAGGAAATGAAAAGACTTGGGAAAAAATAATATTAAGTGAAGTAAGCTAGACCCAAAGAAACATAGGTCCCATGGTTTTCCTTATTTGCACTAACTAGTATATGTATAGGACAAGCAGAAAAGGTCAAAAGCTATGTACATATGACCATATAAAATGATGCTAAGTGAAATGAACCCTGAGATAGAGACACAAGAGGTTTATCTTTCTTGCTGTTCTTTTTAATGTACTTATAATGTATTGTGTGGGTTTTTTTGTTTCCTTTGTATGTTCTTTTCCATGGTATAACCCCTGTTTTCACTGTATTTGATCCCAGGGCTCTGCATCTTGTATATACATTTTTCTAATTTGGGGAGGGGAAGGAAAATAACAAAATGCTGAAATAAGGATACAGGTTGACCCATTGTAACAATGAGATGTACAAGACACAATGTTGAAATTGAAGTTTACAGTTTCGGGGAGGGAGAGAAGGTGGGAGAAGTTGGGGAGGTGGGAAGGGAAGAGCTGGTAGGGAAAAAACAAAGAAGTGGGTAATGATATTCAATAGGAAATGTACTCATTACCTTACTCATGTAACTGTAACCCCTTTGTACAGTATCCTTACAATAAAAATATATTTTAAAAGAATTTAATTAAAAAATCATCTTTGCTGTCTTTTTGCCAAGAATTTTACCTTGCAAGCAGGCAATCTAATAGAGAAATAGTTCTTGGATAGAGAACTATTACAACCAGTATAACTTTAAGATCTTCTCTAGCCAGGCACAGATGGCTCATGCACATAATCCTAACAATAAAGGAGCCTGAGATCTGAGTATAGCGGTTCCAAGCTAGCCTGGGAAGGAAGGTCTAGGAGACCAATTTCCAGTTAATCTCCAAAAAATCCAGAAGTGGAGCTGTGGCTCAAGTGATAGAGCACTAGCCTTGAGCAAAAAAGCTCAGGGACAGTATTCAGGCTGAGTTCAAACATCTGTATACACACACACACACACACACACACACACACACACACACACACACATCTATTTTCAAAAAATAGGTCTTTCTGTTTCCTTGAATTTCATATTCTGATACTACTCTTGAGCTTTTAATGGAAGGGTGGTACTTATGTTTAATTTCAGAGTTCATGCATCAAAAATATTCCTTGATCTGTCTGTCTGCCCTGGTTAAAATGCTATAATCATTTTTAAATTAAAACTAAAAGAATCTGTTCCTCAATAAAAGACCTCAAATAGCAAAAATGATCATTAACAGGAAGAACAGTGCTGGAGGAATAGCAATACCAAATTTCAAACTCTACTACAAAGCCATAGTAATCAAACAGCTTCGTACTGGCACAAGAACAGACCACAGGACCAATGGAATAGAATTGAAAACCCAGAAATGAACCCACAAACCTATAGCCACCTAATCTTCGATAAGGGAGCTAAAAAAAATAGAAAGGAAGAAAGCCTTTTCAGTAAATGGTGCTGGCAAAATTGGTTAATCACCCATAGAAAACTAAAGCTAGATCCTTATATATCACCCTGTAACTCCAAATGGATCAAAGACCTTGGAGTCAAAGCAGACACCCTGAAAACATAACAGGACAGAATAGGAGAAACCTTAGGTCTCCTTGGCACAGGCCAAAATTTTCTTAATAGAGACACAGAAGCACAACAAATCAAAGAAAGGTTGGACAAATGGTATTGCATGAAGCTGTAGAACTTCTGCATGGCAAAGGACATAGCTAGCAAGATGAATAGAAAGCCTACGGATTGGGAGATCTTCACTAGCCATACAAAGGATAAGAGTCTCATATCTAAAATATACCTGGAACTCAAAAAATTAAATCCCCCAACAACAAATCCTCAAAGAAACAACTGCCCAATAAATAAGTGGGCTAAAGACTTAAAGAGAAACTTCTCTGAAGAAGAAAGAAGAGGCCAATAGACACATGAAGAAATGCTCAACCTCTCTAGCCATAAAAGAAATGCAAATCAAAACAACATTGAGATACCACCTTACCCCAGTTAGAATGGTTATAATCAAGATCTCTAATAACAACAGATGCTGGAGGGGATATGGACAGAAGGGAACTTTACTACATTGTTGGTGGGAGTGTAAACTTGTTCAACCACTTTGGAAAGTAGTATGTGGTTCCTCAAAAGACTCCACATAGAGCTCTCCTATGACCCAGCAATCCCACTTTTGGGCATTTACCCAAATGATCACAAACAGGAGCATACTAAAGCTGCCAGCACAACTATGCTTATTGCAGCATTATTTACAATAGCTAAGATATGGAACCAACCAGATGCCCCTCAGTAGATGAATGGGTCAAGAATATGTGGTATATATACACAATGGAATTCTATGCCTCCATCAGAAAGAATGACATTGCCCCATTTGTTAGGAAATGGAAAGACTTGGAGAAAATTATATTGTGAAGTAAGCCAGTCCCAAAGAAACACAGGTCCCATGGTTTCTCTTATTTGCAATAACTAGTATGTATCTGGGACAAGCAGAAAAGGCCAGATAAGATGATGTTAAGTGAAATGAACCCCAAGATAGGGACACAACTGTTTTTTTCTTCCTTGCTATTGTTTCTAAGGTACCATGTGATTTTTTTGTTGCTTTGTATTGTATGTCCCTCCCCCATGGTATAACCCCTGTTTTCACTGTATTTGATGTTTGTATAATTTGGGGAGGAGAAGGGAAACAAGAAAATGTTTAAATAGGGATACAGTTTGACCCATTGCAACAATGAGATGTACAAGACACTGTTGAACAATGAACTTTACAATTTAGGCAGTGGGGGGGGGGGTGTTGTTGTGGGGGTGGGAGGGAAGGGATGATAGGGGAAAAACAAAGGAGGAGGCTACAATTCTTGATAAGGAATGTACTCATTACCTTGCTCATGTAACTGTAACCCCTCTGTACAGTATTTTCACAATTAAAAAAAAACTTATTTAAAAAATAAGGAATGTTCCTGTAAGGCAATATTGCTAATTGGAAACCAATTAAATTATTAAATTACTTCTGCTATTCTCCCTCTTTCCTTCCCCTTCTTTCCTTTCCTTCCTTTTCCTCTCCTCCCTTCTTCCTTCCCATCCACCCTATTTCCTCTTCTTCCTCTTTCTTTCCCCCCTACTCCACCCCAAATCTCTCTACTTTCTTTTAAATGCTGACTTCTAAAGATCTCGTCTGGCTACAAAATTTGTCCTCAGAGTTTGGTGAGTTTTGTTGACTTCTATCTTTCAGTTTGGAGACTGAAAATAAGGTTTGTTTTGGGGAGTCTGTGATCTTTGCACTTGATCTTGACTAAAGTTGTGAACTTCAGGCTGCCACATCACTGGAAGATAGAAAATTCTAACTCTTCTGTTCTTCATATAAAAAAAAGTCTTTTATAATTTTTTCATAATAATGATAGCTACTGTACATTTTCATTTTCCTAGCAACTTTTACTTTAAAACTCTTAAAATTATTTGTAGAATTTATTTGTGCACAATATCTGAAGTTTTTAATGTCTAGTCTAAACAGAAGGCACATAGAAAAGATATAGATAGGGGATCAAGGCACCAGAATTGTTCTGAAAACAGAATAGTAGGTTAAATGTGTGTAAAAGATCTAGTTAGGGGGCTGGGAAGGTGGCTCAGTGGTTGCCTTGCATGCATGAGGCCCTGGGTTGAATCCTCAGTACCACATAAGCAGAAAAAAAAGCCAGAAGTGGTGCTATGGCTCACGTGGTAGAGTGCTAGCCTTGAGCTGAAGAGCCTGAGGGACAGCACCCAGGCACAGAGTTCAAGCCCCACAACCAAACTGGAGGCTTACAACTGAAGAGACTGAACTTTAAAGATTCTTAGGCATTGCTGAAGGTGTGGATAACAAGCTGATCTATGAAGTCATCTGTTAAAATATTAGTATGTATATACAAATTTTATGGATATTATTAAAACTATTTGTGTGGCTTGGAAAGTAGAAAACTAATTTTTTAATGATTTTCTGGTTTGAGTGAAGAGTCTCAATCTGTGCTGGAAGGAAATTAGATAATGTGAATGACCCTTTATGGTCTTGTTTGGAGGTTTTTCCTCCAAAGAAGAATGTTAACGATAGAGACATTTTTTTTCTAAACTTTCAAGAATTTCTACCATTTTTGAGAATCGTAAAATATTTATTCATTTATATTTATTCATTTTTTTATTATTGGTTCATTTATATTATTCTTTTTCTCACAAAAAATCATGTACATTTCATAGAAATATACAAAAGCAATAGAATAGAACATTTTCTCTGTATTATGTTATTTGAATGTTAGACCCCTTGGGTAAACCTCTAATTTTCTTCTCTTTGCCTTTTTTTTTCTCTTATATTCTTATTTGGGTAGAATTTTTCAACTTTTTTTTCACCCTTTCTAGTAAATTCTTTATGCTGCTCATGTATTTTTAATTTTGTAGATTTTGTTTTTTGTTCTTAAATAGTTCTTTGTTTTTCAGCCTTCAATTTGTATTTCACGGATACCATAAATCCTCCCACTTTCATTCTCTTCTGGGTTATTCTCGTTTGCAACTTTTTTGGTACCTCCTCTGTTCCTTGAAGTTAAAAAAAAATCTTCTAAGTGTTTAGCTTGATTTCTATCATTTACAAGCTGTTAATTCTTTCAGATAGATAGAAGCAATGAAAAGACAAAAAGGAAACTACATTTGGATGGAAGACAAAAGCTGTTACCATTTATTCTAGAAAGGTTCTGGCTGGAACTTTTTGTAGGGAGATTGCCTCTCCCAATATTCTCAGATATTTTCCCTTGTATTGATCAGTTGCCCCAGAGATAAGTGCCATGATCTTCTACTAAAATGATGGCTTTCCCAGTCCTAACAGCTAAACAAGGACTAATGCTTGAATTTTTTAAAGTTAGCATTCTTGTTTTTATCAGGACACCTTCCTCCCACCTGTAACTGTGCCACCTAGTTTGTAGTTATGAATTAACCACAATGAAAAAGCCAATATAGACTCAAGCATGTTAAACTCAGTAAATTAGAAGGCCCAATGCATCTGGATAAAATCAATACTGTTCCTCAGAGTTTAGAATGACAACAAGCTGCTTTGATACACACACACACACACACACACACACACACACACACACACACATTTGTAATTGTAGGAAGCTTGAGGGAGTAGAAGGCGGTAGGCAGGAAAAGAGAAAGTTAGAAGGTGAATAACACTGATACACATATTACATCTGTGAATGGATGCAATACAAACCAAACTCACTGAAAGCTGTTAATAATAGGGAATAAAGGGTAGAGGCAAGGGAGAGGAGGTGAAGGGCAATCAGATTAAAGTGTGGTCTAGGTATGTGTGAAGTACCATGATGAAGCGCCTTTGAACAATTAGTATTAACAAAAATATTAGTGAGGTGAAACGTGTCCTGTCTTGTGTATGGGAGTGGGAGGGGGGGAGTGACTGAAGGGATAATGTCTTCATGTGTAAATTGGAATGCTGAAACTTGTTGAAATTGGCTCAGAAAGGGGGCAGGGAATGAGGAAGAGTGATAGAAGGAGGTAACTAATCAAGGTGCATTACACATATGGTCAAAATGATCCTACAGTGCACAACTAATTTATGCCAATAAAAATACAAAAACATGGTATAGTAGCTTTTGTGTGAAAAATAAGAGAAAATAAGAGATCAAGTGCATACCTACTTATCATTATAATCAGAAAAAGCAGAAGCAGAAGCAGAAAAATAATGAAGTTTGTTACCTATATTTGATGGTGAGAAAAGGGGAACAGAATGGAAAGTTAAGACATGGAGCTCTGTACCCCTGCAATTTAAATCTTCTGAACACTGTATTACTCTGATATTTATTGGCCTTGTGATTTGGAGAAAGCAGTGAAAAAAGGCAAAAAAATCATCAGGTCTTTTCAGTATACTTGATATTTTTGTTGCCGTGGGTGCAGTGATAGTGATGCTACTCTGGATGGCACATAGGTTTGAATGCACTAAGTTACTGAATAAATGACTTGATTGTTGAGAGCCAAGGCTCTCAACAGAAAAAGAAATTAGAAAAACCAAATGGGAGCAGGTGAGGAAGACTTCTGTAGAGATGCATTGGAATTAGGATTTTTTGTAGAAACCTATGACTTGAAAATATTTATGAACTAGTATACATGCAATCATACACATGATTGCATGTGTGCACAAGGGTGCACATATGTATCATATATAATCATATGTCTATAGTGCAGAATATGTTGTAATACACTTCGTACTTACTAGTCTAACCATTATAGCTGGTCAGGTCAAAGCCAGCCTGATCATAGTAAATTTTTATGCATGCTCCACAGTTATTTAATCAGTTATTTATTTACTGAAGAACATGTTGGTTGATTTCATATTTTGGCAATTACAAATAAAGAGTCAAGAAGACTGATAATAAAAGGGCATTGCTCTGGATATCTTTGCAAATGAGGAAGGCTAGACGATAGCAGAGCAAAAGACTGACAATATTCTGCATTAACTAATAAACAATGAAATCTTACTGAGAAGAAATGGGCAAAGCTGACAACAGATACAGAGTTGGAACAGAAAACAAAGCTTTATTTGCTCTTCTCAGGAGTCTTGGATATTTATTTGTTTGTTTGTTTGTTATCTTTAAGTAGCTATACAAAGGAGTTGCCATTTAACAAAGCAGTTTATAAATACAGTATGTCTTGATCAATGTCGGTCCTGCCAACATTCTTACTCATTCCTCCTTTACCCACCTCTTCAGATTACCAAATGTAAAATCCTGTTCTCATTCCATTCTGTCCTTCCTAACTTTGGTACTTGCATCTGGTTGCTATCTTTTATTTACAGAGAAAGAAAAAGGCCAAACATTTAAAATATTTTGTATACTTCTGAGTTTCAAACTTTAAATTTCATGTTAGGGAATGTTATTTTGTGGTATTGTTTCCAAGTATTTAAATGTTAGCATATTTTTGTGTGCATTGTTCTGACTACAATAGATCTTTTCTACAGTGATTTAAAGGCACTTTAAAACTAATCCTTTCTTTTAAGAGTAGCTTTAGCCTTTGTTTTCCAGTAAATTGCAACAAATCCATAGCTCAGTTAACACACTGTCTTTAATTTCATTTTTTTCTTTACTTGTTTTCTTTATTTTTTTTCACCAAAAATCACCACAGAAACTTTTTTCAGAGAGAAAGGTAAAAATCTGTCTTATTTATATATAATTCATAGTCATAATATTTTTCAGCTTACTCTACTGTTTCATATGTCTGTCAGTTGTGATTTGAAATTCCTACTGGTACATCATTTCAATCTTTTGAAGTAATTTTTATTTCCAAAATACAAGCCATTTCTAATTGACTCACTAATCTATTCCTCTCCTCAGGAATTTTATTTTGTTACATCTATATTTTAGATAATACATTAAGTCTTACTCATCAGTATGGTAGTTTTTGTTAATGTAACCATTGCATTTTGTTAATGTAACCTTGCTTTATAATAAATCATTGATACAATTTTGTTACCTTTTGTTTGCAGTATAGTTTGATTTTATGTATTTATTATTTGTTTGGTGGTACTGAGGATTGAAGTCAGGGCCTAATGCTTACTCAGTAATGGGGTCTACTACTTGAGACACCTGAAAAAAAATTGTTTATTTTTCAGCTAGGATCTTGTGCTTTTGCCTGAGTTGACCTCAGGTCATGATCTTTGTACTTCTACCTACCATGTTGATTAGACTATAGGTATGCACCATTGCACTTGTTTGACTTTGGAGTATCTCCTATAATTTATATGTTGAAGCCTGGTCTTCAAGCTGTGGTACTATTGGGTAATGGCAGAATTTTCCTTAATATATGTTTATTTTGTGTACATGGGTATATGGATGTGTACATAGATTTTACAATTTCATAATTCATGAATGCATACAATTCTCTTTTGGACAATGTCACCCCTTCCTTTGTTTTCCCCCAATTTCCCCCTCTTGTCCTTGCCCACAAGTTGCATATTTAATCTTCCACATAGTATATACTGAATGCTGTGATTGCATTTGTTCCCCCTTTCTCTCTCCCTTTCTGTGCACCTTTTTGCCTCCCATGAAAAGCAGAAGAAAAGAGAAAGAAGACACAAGCAGTACCAGGTGGTGAAATTTTTGTCTGGTGCATACCGGAAGAAAGTTAACTCATTGAGGGGTGTGTCTTTGAAGGGGGTATTAGATTCCTGTCCCTTCTTTTACCTCTTCTATTTTTGCTTTTCAATTGCCATGAGATGAGCAATCTCCTCCAGAATATATTCCTACCATGATGTACTTTGCTACCATAGTCCCAGAGTAACAGAGACAACTGACTATACACTGTAACCTCTGAACCTGTGAGGAAAAGTAAACCCTTTCTTTTACTAAGGTGATTTTCTAAGATATTTTGTCAAAGTGACAAAAAGCTGGCTACTACAGTCTGTATCTTGATAATATTTTATTCCATTTTTTAATTAAAGCTTGATATTTTTTCTCGATGGTAAACTTCCATTGTTAAATAACAGAAGTGTTTGATTCCCTCCTCCCTTTTTTCACAATAAGTTTCATGTACTTACAACCTGTAAAGAACTGCTCTAGAATAATTTTTAAAAGAACCTTTGATGAGAATCAATGCCTGTGAGATTACTCAAATCTTCATTTGAAACCACAGATTAGAATTCAGTTAACGTATGACAAAGTATTCCACCCCCATCATACATTTGGAATGTTCCGACACAGATTCTTAAGGGTATAACAGTCAGACTTTAAGGGTTAGTAAGTATAGTGAACTTCCTCATGTATTGTAAATGAGGGCATCCTCTGATAGCTATACCACAAAATAAACAAGTGTATTTGCTCTGTGACTTCTCGGACATGATACAGATATTCCATGTTTGTTCTGTGGATTCAGCAAGTTAATGATATTGAAGCTGTTGGTAAAAATTACACATTCAGAAGTTTGTCTTGATTAATAATTACTAATTCTTAATTTACAAAGCATCTGTTGGCATGTTTGATGGGCTAAAATGCTTCCCTCCCAAATTTATATGATGAATAGGAAGGGTATGCATAAAGATTGAATTTCATTAATACCCATTACAAACATGTGTTGAAATACCACATTAACCACAATAACCCCATTAACAAGTACTATTTGTAAATGTTCATTAAAATAAAGTAAAATATAAGAATATTTTAAATGCTTTTTTGGGGAACACCTTCCATATAGCAGACATTGAGGTAAGGACTTTCACATATGATGTCTCTTTTGATTCTCCTAACACATTGATTTTATTTTAAATTTAAATCATCAAAAATGATAGGGCCAGCCAGTGGTGGCTCAAACCTCTAATCCTCGATACTCAGAAGGCTAAGATCTGGAGGATCATGGTTTAAAGTCAGTCCAGGTAGAAAAGTCTGTGAGACTATCTCCAATTAACCAGCAAAGAAAAAGCAGGCTAGAAGTCTGATTCAAGTGGTAGAGTTCCATCCATGAGTTAAAAAAAGCAAAGTGAGACAACAAGATACTGAGTTCAAGTCCTAGTACAGGCGCGCGCGCGCACACACACACACACACACACACACACACACACACACACACACACACACACACATCAATGATGGTCTAAAGAATACATTATATCCTTTAAGATCTTTAACATAGCCCAAAGGATTTTTTTATTCCCCAAACATGAAAATCACTACATTAGAAGGGGGGCAGTCTATGTCCATGACTCCATAATAATGTCCATTGCAGACATTATTACTCCTAATCTTTGATCTCCTATTTTCAAATAGGCCTAATGTCTAATACTTCACAGCATGAATGTATTTGGAGATAAGATTTATTTTATTTGCTAGTCCTGACACTTGAACTCAACACCTAAGTGCTTGAACTTCTTTGGCTCAAGGCTAGCACTCTACCACTTGAGCCACAGCTTCACTTTTGGTGTTTGTTTGTTTGTCATTTAGTTTATTGGAGATAAGAGTCTCATGAACATACTTGACCCAGATGGCTTCAAACTATGGCTTCAAACTATGATCCTCAGATCTCATTCTCCTGAGTAGCTAGAATTATAGGCATGAGCCACTGGCACCCAACTGGATAAAAGATGTTTAAAGGTAGGAGCCAGTTATAAGACTGTGAGGTTGGATTCCAGTCTGGTACAACTGGTGTCCTAAGATAGAGAGGAAATTTGGACGTATATTCTTTAATTTTATTTTATTGTAAAGATGCTATACAGAGGGATTACAGTTACATGGGTAAGGTAATGAGTACATTTCTTGTCCAACACTGTTACACCCTCCTTTGTTTTACTCCCACTATCCCTTCCCTCCCCTACCTCCCCCACTCCTCCACCCCCAAAGTTGTGAAGTTCATTTCCAACATAGTGTCTTATGAGTCTCATTGTAATGGGTCATCCTGTGTCCTTGTTTCAGCATTTTGTTATTGCCCGTTCCCTCCCCAAATTAGATAAATGTATATACAAGATGCAGGGCACCAACATCAAATACAGTGACATCAGGGATGCTGGACAGGGATGGGGTTCGCAACACCAGAAATGTGGATGGAAAAAAACAGATCTGGGGCTTTTAGAAGTAGTCCAAATATAGATACAGGAAATGGTCAACATTTGTTGACCATTGTGAGCTAAGAAATCTGGCAGATGTATGTGACAGCCAAGGAAGGGTTAGCTGTGCTTGTAGCAGAAGCAAAAGTCTGTTCTGAATGTAATCAAAGCATCACCAAGAGAATTTGACATGAATGAAAAAAAATCATGACATAGCAAGCTAGGAAAGGTCAACAAATGTAAAGCTACAAACAACAGAGTTCCCCAGAAGTCATTTTTACTGAAATATTTTTAGGGTCAGTAGTCAGAAATTTTGAACCCATCTTGTAGCATATCAGTAATTTCAGCTGACTGCTAAAAACTTGACTAATAATTTTAATGTCATCTTTTATATGGTATTTTATTCCTTCTTAGGTTGAGATGTCTGAGGGAGGGAAGATGTACTCACAATATAATGGAAGAGACAGGAGCTTTTAAATCTATACTGTCTCAGAGAGGATCTTTTTATTACCAAGTAGTTGACATGAAAAGGAAGGGGCAAAGTCAGTTATTACTTTCAGCTCACACCAAAAGTTGTGATAAAAGAAGAGTCATCCATCAGCCCCAATCAGTCCTGTGATATGCATGGGTTATTATTACTTTTTTTATTTAGCACCAGAATTTTGTGAAAAGAGCTGCAACTTAAAATTCTATGTTAGCCTGTGCTTTCTGTTGGCTACTTGGTTCTCTTTACAAAGAGACATTTGTTTATTGAGTGTTGGACTATTCATTTCCATTGGAATTTAATAGCAAGAAGAGAAAAATAGCATTGAGATAGATGAGAGTTAAAGGACTGGTTGAGAAGTGGAGATCAAAGATGAGGGGCAATAATGTCTGCAAAGCAGGAGCCATGGGCAGAGAGGCTGCTCCCTCTCTAATGTTGTGATCCTTGTGTTTGGGGATTAAAAATCCCTTTGGGCTATGTTAATGGTCTTTAAGGATATTATGTATTCCTCAAACCATCATTGATTTGTGTGTGTGCCTGTACTGGAACTTGAACTCAGTATCTTGGTGTCTCACTATACTTTTTTTAACTCATGGATGGAACTCTACCACTTGAATCAGACCTCTAGCCTGCCTTTTTTTGCTGGTTAACTGGAGACAGAGTCTTACAGACTTTTCTACCTGGACTGACTTTAAACCATGATCCTCCAGATCTTAGCCTTCTGAGTATCTAGGATTAGAGGTTTGAGCCACCAGTGGCTAGCCCTATCATTTTTGATGACTTAAATTTAAAATAAAATCAATGTGTTAGGAAAATCAAAAGAGACATCATATGTGAAAGTCCTTACCTCAGTGTCTGCTATATGGAAGGTGTTCCAAAAAAGCATTTAAATATTTTATATTTTATTTTACTTTACTTTATTTTAATTAATATTGTACTTATTAATGATGTTTAGTGTGGTACTTCAACATACATGTGTAGTGGATATTAATGAAATTCAATTTTCTATGTATTCCCTTCCTATTCTCTAGTGATCACCATTATAATGCAGATTGATATTTTCATAGTCTCCACATATGAAAGAGAAAATGCAGTGTGTATTATACTTTGCATAATGTCCTATTATGCTATAAATGCTAATTTCACTCTATTTATGGCCACATACAATTCTATTGTATATATATATATATATCTACACATACTTTTATACACATGCATACACACGTATACACATACATATATATGCCATATACACCATATTTTCTTTGTCCATTCATTTGTTGATGGGTCTAAGGTTGATTTTACATCTTCATTATTGTGAATAGAGCAACAATAAAAATGAGCACATACTTTTTTATTTTTTTGGCCAGTCCAGGGCTGGAACTCAGGGAGTGGGCATTGTCCTTGAGCCTCTTTATGCTCAAGGACAGAGTTCATACTACTTGAACCGCAGGACTACTTCTAATTTTTTTTTTTGAGTAGTGTATTGGAGATAAGAATCTAACGGACTTACCTGCCCGGGCTGGCTTCAAACTACAATCCTCAGTTCTCAGCCTCCTAAGTTGCTAGGATTACAGGTGTGAGCTCATACTCATCTATTTAGTACTCTGATTTCATTTCCTTTGGATATATACTCACAGGTAGGATAGGATTGATTCATTGTTAGGTTTTTGAGGAATCTCCATATTTTTCTCCATAATGGCAGTACCAATGTATATTTCCATAACCAATGTATGAATATTTTCCCCCTATACTTCTATGATAGCATTTGATGATTTTTGTGTTTTCAATAACAATCATCATTAATATCATCACTGGGATGATGATATCACAATGTAGTTTTGATTTCTGTTTCTCTAAACTTTTTCCACACATCTTTTACTTTCTTCCCTTTCTTTCTTCCCTTTCTTCCTTTCTTTCTTTCTTCCTTTTCTTTGTTTCTCTTCCTCCCTCCCTCCCTCTTCCTTCCTCCCTTCAAGAATCTGCTCATATCATTTGCCTATTTTAAATTGGATTAGTTATCTTTATATTTAACTTTTTTTTAATGTAAAAGATTTTATTGAGCGGAAAGGGCTGATGTGCCAGGACAGCACCTGGAGTTGGGATCCCAGGAAACAGCCTTGTGCCAGCCCACATTTTGGGCTAGGGCAGGGAAAGGGGGAGGCTGGGTGTTGGTTTTAGCCAATGATTGTTACAAGAAATTCTCACCTTAAGTTTAAATTTTCCACCAAGGTTTTGCTTGTGGGAAGCAGGGGACTAGAACAAAGGGTGGTGATGGTTCATCTGGGTTAGGGCTTGCACTGCTCAGAAAATAGCAGAAGCAGACATCAAAGTTACAGAGTTACAGAGCTATAGGGTTACAGGGTTACAATTACAGTTACTAGCTAGCATAGCTAGTTACCAGGGAAGTCTTATCCACAGGACACTTGCATTTAACTCTTAAAATCGTTCATTATCCATTTTATACAATCCAAGTCAGATATTATATTCCATGTTTACTTCCTCCACCATATCATTCCCCCTTTTGTTTTGTCAGGGGTCAAATCCTTGACCTCTGAGTATCCTTAGCTAAGGGCATATATTGGGATCTCAGGACCATGAGTTTTACAGAACTAATATGGTTATGCATTATAGTGTACAAGGTCCTCTCTTACTTTGGTTAAAGTATCTCTAATTATAGCAGATGAGTTTGAATAAAGGCAGCAGGCTTTTCCTAAGGTCATGCATAAATCTTGTTCCATGAAAAGGAAGTTTAGTCCCCAGCTATTTTAGAGGATTACCTCTGCCAATGAGACTACCTCATTTTAGCTAAGAAGGTCTTTGAATGTTTCTAAGACTACCTCAATGCTTAGTTCTCTGAGATTTTTTATCTCCAAGTATCAGGGCTGGTCCCAATGCTGCAATTCCTACAATTCTTACAATTCCTACAATTCCTTGCAATTCCTGCAATTCCTGCAATTCCTACCCCCAAGGGTAGTTGACCTAAAAGCAGGGGCTGCTGTATGAACTAAGCCAGTGTCTAAGTTGAAATGGGCCCACCCACCATACAGATAAACATAAAGAATAGTTTCACATCAGTGCACCAATCCTGACTATGTATATTAGCTCCATTTTAAGACACTCATACCATTTGCTACATACTTAAACTTTCTGGGATTTGTCTACTTCCCTTAATAAGCATTTTAAGACAACCCTATTTTTAAAATACTTCCTTATTTAAAGGAAACCATTTTTTTAAAAAAAATCTTTTCCAAGCTTTCTTTACTATTCCTTTCTTTACAATTCCTTGAGCTTTTTTGTGGTGAGAGTTTAAAACTGGCCATTTTTCCATTGGCTTGTGGACCAAGCTAGAGCTGCCTCAAGGTACCACTGGAATGGAGAAGCTTGTTAAGGCTAAGAGTGGGGCTGGGTCTCATTCCTCTTAGTACCCCCACTGATAAAGAGCTCTCCTTTACAGTCATTGTTGTTAGTTATCTGGTAGGGGAAGGAGATGTAAAGGATATGGTATTCTGGGCTCACCCACAACCAAGGAGACAGGGTCTAGTCTAGTGGGGTCTGCACTTTAACAAACACCCAGGAGGAAGAAGGTCATTACCATGCCAGAGCCAAACTAGGCTGATGACTATAGAGTGGATTTCCAGTTCCCTCTGCCCTGAAGTGCCTAAGGCAAGCCAGTGATGTTGTCCTTGCTCTCAATATCCACTGTGAGTGTAGAGAGGGTTACTGGATATCACCAAAAGAATGTCCCACAAGATTTTAGTTTCAACAGACCCAAAGCAGTCTGGGTGATGGAATCAGGCAGGAGTTCAGTCCACTTTTATCACTGTGGAGGTGGTCAGGGTGATGATGTAGATTTCCCCTCTAGATCACTGTCAGGCTGTCTTTGAACTTTACTCAGAAGGTTGGGCAGCTGCACCGGGGTCTCTCAGCAGCTCCAAGGGATTGTCACACCTCATGCTGGGCTGTAAATTTCTACATAGATTGGTTAAAGATGCATGACATAGGCTTGGCAGGCTGGTGTCCAGCTGGTCTTTAAGGAAACCTTTTAGGTAGTGGCCTGGGACAATTTATCAGAGTGGCAACTTTTATTAAGTAGATATTCCTTTTGATAAGGCTAGGATTTTCTAGGTACACACAGAGGGCTCAGGCCTGCACCACTATTTCCCATGCCTCTTCCTTCTGTTTATTCTGCCTCATTTTCCTAAAAATGACTCCAGTCCCTTGATCCTATAAAGGGATTGATGGACGCAGGTCTATCTTCTGTAACTTCTTCAGGCTGACCAGGGGCGCTGACCCTGCCTAGCCAAGAACCTATAACCTTAGCCTATTTTACCAAGGGGTTACCAGGATTACATGTCATTAAAAACAATATTTTACTCCAGACTATAAATTACATATAACATTTAACTTTTAGCAACCACACAAACCTTTTCATGGGCTATGGCAGTATAGTTTATTCAATAGCCCAGTCTACAAAAGCATTTTTTCTGTCTGGCTGGGGAGCTTGATCTCCTGTGACCCTAAATGCCTAAATTATTTGTGTAGGCTTTTAAACAGATCTCAATAAGGACACAATCCCAGGTCCACAGAACTCTTCCTTTCCTGAACAAATGAATCCATGTGGCTGGTGCCCACCCAAAATTCACTGTCCATTAGGGCTTTAAGCAAATACAGAGGGTTTGGGATTTGAACTAACCCCCATTTGACAACCTTAGTTTATCCACTATCATAGATGACTGGCAAGTTTCCATGCAGTTATGAAGCAGACAAAAAAGGGTATTAGAAGGCATGCTTGCAAACTATCTTCCCATGACCTCCCAGCTCTCATCAATTTTGGAAGGGCCATGCACAAATGACTCCCAGATCTGATACCACTTCTGCGGTCTGAGCAGTGGCTTACTGCCTCAGGATGCTCCATCATTTGTCAGGCTCCCAGAGTGCCTTTCTCCATGCTGGGATAAATGTACCCTTGACATTTTTCCTTGGTTGGTTGCTGGACTTGAACTCAGGGTTTGAGCACTGTTCCTCAGCTCTTCAGCTCAAGGCTAGCATTCTGCCACTTTGAGCTCCAAAGCAATTCAGCTTTTCCAGTATTTTTCTGGTGGATTAGTGATGACAATCTCACAGGGACCTTTTTCTGCCTGAGCTGGCTTCGAACCAATTTTCAGATCACTGAGTCTTATAAAAGGCCACTTTACTCCAATGAAAGCAACAAGGTGATCAACATAGAAGTAGCTTTGTAAACATGCTCTTACCTGAGACTTATTAAGGGCCAAAGTTACATCTGACAAACTTGTGAAACTCCTCTGTCCTTCTCTGTGGGCCTGCTGGAATCTGTAGGGTCATCATGCTGTCAAATCTCGGTGGAACCTCCAGAATGTAGTGGGGAGGGGCAGTGAGACAACTCCGTCCGCAGTGAAAATGCAGAAGATTTTATTGAGCACTGATGCATCAGGACTGCACCTAGAGTTGGGATCTCAGAATAGTTAACTTTTTTGAGTTGCCCATTATATTCTGGATATCAATTTTCTGTCAAATGAGCAGTTAGATAGCACTCTCTCCTGTTCTGTAGGCTGTATATTCAATCTAGATTATTTCCTTAGCAGTGCAGGAACTTTTACATCAACATAAACCTACCTGAATATTTTTGCTTTTACTTTCTGTGTTTTGGGGATCCTATCATGAAAATCACTACCTATATCAATGTCTGAAAGTGTTCTTCCTATATTTTTTCCAGAAATTTTGTAGTTTCAGCTCTTATAATTGGGTCTTTGTTCATCTTTGACTTTTTTTTTCCAGTCCTGAGGCTTGAACTTAGAGCTCAGAGCCTGAGCACTGTCCCTGAGCTTCTTTTTGCTCAAGGCTAACATTCTACCACTTGAGCCACAGCACCACTTATGGCTTTTTCTGTTTATGTGGTGCTGAGGAATCAAACCCAGGGCTCCATGCATGCTAGGTAAACACTCTACCACTAAGCCACATTCCCAGCCCTGATTTGATTTTTATACAGAAGATATATAAGGGACAAATTCCAATCTTCTACAGATAGATCTAATTTTCTAAGCATCATGTATCAAAGACCTTTCTCTAACATATGACTTCAGCATCTTTGTTGAGAATCATTTTGCTACAGATGAGTTTATTTCTGGGATGTTTGTTCTGTTCTATTGTTCTCTGTGTGTGTGTGTGTGTGTGTGTGTGTGTGTGTGTGTGTGTGTGTGTGTGTGTGTGTTATAACAGTACCACCATGCTGTTTTGGCTGCTACGACTCTGTAGTCAGTCTTAAAATCAGCCATTGCAATACCTATAGCTTTGTTCTTTCTACTCAGGACTCTTTAGGACTCTTCTGCTTCCATGTGAATTTTAGGACTGCTTCTCTTTGTTCTGTGAAACATGTCATTAGTATTTTGATGGGAATTACATTGAATATGCAAATAATTTTTCTTACTATGGACATTTCAACAATATTAATTTTTATAATCCATGAACATGGGAATGTTTTCTATCTTTTCTGTCATTTTATATTTTATATTCTTTCACCAGTGGTTTAATGCAGAGGTTATTCACATGCTTGGTGTGATTCACTCCTAAATATTTTGTTGTTAGTTATTTTTTATAGCTATTACGAATAAGGCTGCTTTCATGGGTGTATAAAAGTACTATTTATGAGAGAAGAATATATAATTTAGAAGATGGTGCTGATTCAAAAGCATGTGTATCAAGATCCTTAGCCTTAATAGTAAAGTAATAGAAAAGAGAACTGAAGATTTACCTGAGAGGTACTTAACCAAAGAACCTTACTGGAATTGAGGCTATATATATATATATCTAAGTATAGAAGTTTTCATATAAGTAAGTTATTTCCATGTCTTAGTGAATGTGAAATTTGTTATCAATGGATTCTTGTGTTGATAACAAACCAAAACCCTCTAAAAGAAGCAGTGTGCTGAGGATATTTTCTCCAAATTCATAAATGTAATATGGAAATTCCTCTTGTTAGACAACTCTTATACTTCCCAACTCTTTCAGAGAAAAAAAAACATACAGGAAGTTCAAACTTTAGAACAGCTCTCCCTGCTGGAGCTGATGCTCAGAAGGAGCACCTGTAGCTGTAAATACTGGAGGACCCAGTTAGGCCTGAGCTTAGGAGGAAGAAGACCATTATCACACTTGAACAAAGAGCAGCAGAAGTCTAACTCGTTGTTGAGTTTTTCTTGATCTGTATTCTATCCTCCAGAAAGTTCCAAAGTGATGCTTTTCAAATGATCCTCTGTGAATGCAAAAAAAAAGATGGTTCAAATAGGACCCTAACCTCACTCACTTTCTTTTCCCTTGATAACTAAAGTTCTCTGGAAATTTTCCTTCTTGGCATAATATTTGCCTTTGTTGATTAATCTGAAGAAAGTAATTATGTTGGCTGGAGTTTACTCCATGTGGGAGAAGAAAATGCCTTTTAGCAAACTCTTTAAACTCTGTTATGATAAGAACTGATAACTTTGCATTTGTAAATTAAAAACTAATAGAATGTCTCCAAGGCAGCTTCTAGATTTCTAGAGTTGTAGCCTTTATCACCAGATTTACATACTGATATCTCCCTTCATTAAAAATAGGATCAGCAATGATCAAATTTCTGAGCAGAATTGTATCAGCAGTTGGGCTGATAATAGATCATAGAAAGTACAAGTTTTTGGTCATATGTACATAGCTTTTCAGTTTTTCTACTCATCTGATAAGATTATCCTAGACATATACTAATTACTGCAAATAAGGGAAATCATGGGACCTATATTTCTTTGGGTCTGGCTTACTTCACTTAATATAATTTTTTTCCAAGCCTTTCCATTTCCTAACAATTGGGGCAGTGTCATTCTTTCTGATGGAAGCATAGAATTTCATTGTGTGTATAACCACATTTTCTTGATCTGTTCATCTACTGAGGGGCATTTGGGTTGGATTAAGATGATGCTAAGAGAAATGAACCCCAAGATTTGGACACAAGAGGTTTTTCTTTGTTTTGATGTTTTTAATGTACTATATGATTTTTTTGTTTCTTTTGTATGTTTTTCTTCCCATGGTATATCCCTGTTGTCACTGTATTTGATTTGGGTACCTTGCATCTTGCATATACACTTATCTAATTTGGGGAGGGAAAGAGGAATAACAAAATGCTGAAACAAGGACACAGAATGACCCACTGAAACAATGATACTCACAAGACACAATATTGGAAATAAACTTTACAACTTTGGGGAGGAGGGAAGTGGGAGAAGTGGGTGGAGGGAAGGGAGAGTAGGAAAAAACAAAGGAGGGAGTAACAATGCTCAACAAGAAATGTACTTGTTACCTTACTGATATAACTGTAACCCCTCTGTACAGCATCTTTACAAGAAAATAATTTTTTAAGTACAAGTTTTGCTTAATTGTTATTCTGTAAGAGACATATTACCTGCCCATTATAGGTTTTCCTTGGACTGTGGTAGACTTGCAAAAGGTCTGTAACAGAAATGGAGACTCTGAGGTTTTATCCTTCTGTGGATCTGTGTACCACTGGACCACTTACTCTGGGTGTTACTGGTGGGGTCAGATCTGATTATTTCCTAATCTCATATTACTTGGCCCTGGTCAATTATTCTTTCTCATTTTCTAGTATTGCCAAGGTCAGGTACAGCTTATTCTTAAAACAGCTTCTATGATGACTGAGTATGTCCATGACTGGTGACATCACAACCACAACACTGCCACAAACACTACCACCACCATCACCATGATCACTATTGGTACCACTACCATGATCATAACCACTGCCACAACCACTACCACCATCACCACCACCACTACACCACCAAGCCACCAATACCACCATGACTGCCATTATCATCTTTACCACCACCACTAGCCCACACTGTACCACTACAAGAAAATAACTAAGAAGAAAATAATTGGAAAAATCATACTGCCTTTGAATAAGAACTCAAACTTTGCCATCATTTCCTAAGGAAGCCCTAGGGAACCTTCTAGGGAAGGGTCATTGGCTACTTTACCTACTAACTTTATTAGGTTAATATGAAGGAGTCTGGAGCTAATTAATCAACTAAGTGATCAAACCACTCAGTGAAAATGAGAAAATAGAATAAAAATTTGGCAAGTCAGTAGCAGGTCTCAGGTCAGGCCTGGAAGCACACTAGATTTAGTTTTCTTGCTATAGAAGAAGGTCTAATTTCTTTATAACAGAACATAAATTGTGTAACAAATCCACCCTTCTGTAGTGTGGACATGCAGTGAGACCACTCTGTCCGTGGTGAAAATGTAAAAGATTTTACTGAGTGAAAAGTGCTGATGTGCCAGGACCACACCTGGAGTCAGGATCCCAGGAAATGGCTGAGTGCCAGCCCACATTGGGTTTTAAGCAGTTTTGGCTACAGCAGGGAAAGGGGGAGGTTGGATGTTGGTTTTAGCCAATGATAGATACAAGAAATGCACACCTTAAGTTTAAATTTCCTGCCAAGGTTTTGCTGGCAGAAGGCAGGGTAATAGAACAAAGGGTAGTCATGGTTCAGCTGAGTTAGGACTCACATTGTTCAGAAAACAGCAGAAGCAGAGTTGCAGAGTTATAGGGTTAAAGAGTTACAGTTACTAGCTAAAATAGTTAGTCACCAGGGAAGTCTTATCCACAGAAAGTACAGTTACATTTATATCTTAAAATCATTCATTATCCATTTTATACAATCTAAGTCAAATATTATATTCTATCCTTACTTCCTCCACCATATCACTTCCCAGTAGTCTTCTTTAGGGAATATTGTTTTACACTGAGACTGATGCTGCATTCCTCAGGCACACAGATGCAAGGGAAGAAGCCTTACAGACTTGGTTGGGCCACCTGATCTTTGGTGCTCTTCACAGTTCCAATGGTGAATAATGAAGAGGCCATTCTCAAATGTTAGATTAAGTTTTAGGGGACCCAGGAGGTCAGGAAGAAAGAGCTGCCTATTGTTGAAAGAAGCAGGTACTTCTGTGCACAGTTCTGCTTTAGGAACAACTGGCTCAAAACTTTATTTGTCCTGATTTGTGCTGCATTATGCATGCAGCAACTGAAATGTAGCCGATATAAACGGCACTCTGAAGACCTGCATGGTAGCCCCTCATAAAAAATGAAGAGGGAAGCAGTGGGGCCTCTGATGATCTGAGAATAACAACCCAGAATGACAAATACCTAGTCACATTCTAGTAAAATAACTTTCATGTAAAAATAAACAAAAGCAGGCTGGGTGCTGATGGCCCAACCTTGTAATCCTAGCTACTCAGGAGGCTGAGATCTGAGGATGACATTCAAAGCCAGCCCAGGCAGCAAAGTCTGTGAGAGTCGTATCTCCTACAAACTATTCAGAAAAGGCCAGAAGTGGTAGAGTGCTCTTCTTGAGCCAAAGAAGATCAAGGACAGCACCTGGGCCCTGAGCTCAAGCCTCAGGACCAGCCCAAACAAATAAACAAACTAAAAGCAAAAGAAGCCTGATAGAAGGGGCCAAAGAAAGGGAAGTGGGGGAGGGAAAAGGAAAAAAGAGATTCTTTGAACACCTAATGTTTGTTTTTAATCAAGTCTTGTCCTACATTTGCAATATAGATTAGATCAGCAGTCAGAATTTGGAAATATATGATGGTGACTGATTTTGAAGTCATGAGAGCAAATAAGCAAAACAAAGTTGAAACAGACCCACATCAGCAACCAAACTGCTTATTAGACTTATATGTCAAATTTCAAAACATAGCCAACAGGAAAAAATGTATATTAAAATTGTGGAGGGTTAGTCACTAATAGGGTTTTTTACCATGAGGAAAACGGCCATTTTCCTCCAGTGTGTTTCAGTAAAATTTTAAATATCATGTTAACTTTATGTTCAAATTATTTTTACTTTCAGCAATTCAGCTCTCAACAATAAATAGATTAATAGTGTTTAGCAGTGCAAATGAGCCTCTGACAATAGTGGAAACAGTTCCAATGTGTTGATAAACTACAACTTAATTAGCAATCTGCTGTAACTAAGTCACATTTAATGAAAATAATGCTGATGTATATTTATACAGATCTCACTGTATTCCAAGTAAAAATATACTGCAGTAAGTTTTATTATGAAGGCATTGTAACTTTCCTGTATAATACATAAATGACAATGAAGAAAAATAAAAATGTAAAATAGCCCAACTGGGCACACAAAAATGTCAATTCATGCTATTTCTCCAATTTTTGTATATTTGAACAAATATTTCAGATATTCATATGGGATACATTGCTATTCCTGTTCCTACATGTCAAGGTAAAATCTGTCTATCCTTTGAATTCAGCTAAGAGGTCAGTTTCTTCAGGTAATTGCTCCTGTTCTTCTTTTTACCTCTGAACACTTCAGCCCTGTTCTCTTTGCTCCCATTTTGAATATTTTACTCTTCTCACCGTCTCTGCATGGCATAGCTTTCTTCATTTGTTCAACTAGATAAGCTTCTTGAGAGTTATAAATTTCCTTTGCTTTTGTGTGTGTGTTACCATGAAATATCAAGGAAGTTAATTTAATAAATGAGTGACTCCTCATTCCCTTCCCTGGGTTTATATACTTCAGAGAGATTAGTTTAAATTACTTTAAATTAAATTTGATTAAATTACTCCAGTCTGTAATACATTTTTCATACGCATTAAAAAAAATCTGATTCTCAATTCAAATGAAATCTCACAAGAAGCAGGGCCTTCTCTGCTTTATTCACTGTGGTTTGCTCAACCTTTTTCATAGTAGCTGATATACAGTAAAAGAATAATAAAGGTTGACCAATTAAATAATTGAATGTAGGGGTATGTACATTATCCACATCATGCAAATGTAGATGATGAAGATAAAAGTACAAGGTCTGGGTGCTGGTGATTCATACCTGTAATCCCAGCTACTCAGGAGGCTGAGATCTGAGTATCTGGTTCAAAGAAGACAGCCCAGGCAAAAAGTCCGGGCACCTCACCTCTAATAAACTACTCAGAAAAAGCTGGAAGTGGCACTGTGGTTCAAGTGGTAGAGCACTAACCTTGAGCACAAAGAAGCTCAGGGACAGGGCCCGGGCCCTGAATTCAAGCCCCAGGACCAGAAAAAAAAAAAGTACAAGGGTTCAATTGCCTTTATTGATTCTCACTGTATCTCAAAGCTCAAACTCCACAAAGAAGTTTCTATGATATATTTGCAATATCTAGTATATGTCTGAGTCAAGCAGAAAAGGTCAGATAAGGTGATGTTAGGGAAATGAACCCTAAGATATGTACTCAAATTTTTTTTTCTTTCTTGCAATTGTTTCTAACACATTTATAAGATTATTTCTTTGTTGCTTTGTATGTCCCTCCCCCACAGTATAACCCCTGCTTTCACTGTATTTGATGTCGGTATAATTTGTGGCGGGGAAGGGGAAAAACAAGTCGTTTAAATAGGGATACAGGTGGACCCATTGCAACAATGAGATGTACAAGTTGTTAAGTCAAAAACAAACTTTACAACTTTGGGGGGGGGGAGAATTGGGTGGGGGAGTGGGGGAAGGATGGGAAGGGATGGGAAGGGGAAAAAAAGGAGAAGGCTACAATGCTTGATAAGAAATGTACTCATTATCTTGCCCATGTAATTGTAACCCCTCTGTACAGTATTTTCACAATAAAAAAAAAAGAAAAAAAAGAAGTTTCTATGATAATCCTAGAACTATTCTCCTTTATTGTCTTATATATCACAAGCACCATTTGCAAATAAAAAATGGAGATAAAAATGCCAATAACTCTCTCATAGTCATAAATTATGGATGTGAGGGATGAGGTCAGAATTAGATTTTCAGATTTTGGTACATGAATCTTTTTCTCTATCTTTATTTGTGTAAGGTTTACTGTAAAGCTAAGAAAGCCTAGGTTTCAGGGCCCCTTCCTAACATGAGTTTCTTCCAAAGCCTTCAACCTAATTATACATTTGTAATTTTTAATGTATTTTTCTTAAAAGAAGACTTGTCTACCCTCAATTATATAAATGTTATGCTCCACAAAATTTAGACCCATCCTTGACTCTTCCATCAAATTTTAACTTGACTACAAACCCTCACAGTTAACCAATAACCTACATTCTTTAGTTTTTGCTTTTCTTGAGATCTTTCTTCTCCTCCCTCTATGTGCTAGGACTCCAATAAAGCTATTTTCCCTGTCGAAAATTCTAAAAGTTCAGTGGCTTTGTATTCAGACTGTGATTTCCTAGATTTTTTTTTTCCTTCCCAATCAACAACAGGAATATTTCTAAATTCCTACTATATAAGGGGTATTGAAAGATTAAGTTTAGGAAGAATTTTATTTAGTTTGAAGGCAGGTTTGTTTTTCTCCACAGCCAACTAGGCATGTATGTGTAAAGCATGTGTCATTTAAATAAATATGAAAAGACACAAATCATTGTTATAAACATAAAATTCCAAAAATGTATGGGCCAAGTACCTGGTTCTTAAGGAACTTTGTGAGCATCACACCACCACTTTCTACCCTTCACCCCCACCAAAGCCCCAGGCCCATGCACTGCAGCTTTCCCACTTTTTTCCAAAATGATTTCCCCCAAAATGGGAAGCAAATGGTTAACTCAAATATTTTAAGTTTTCCCCATTTTCTGTAAATGTCCTCTTGAATTTTATAATTTATTGTTCTTCAAAGGTTGAAGATTCAATAGGAAAGACTTCTTTTCCTTTCCTGTACTTACTTAGATTTTTCATCTACTAAAAATGGTGCACACTGTAGCAGCAGCTGTGAACATGAATCAAAACAAAATAATAAATAAGTTGTAGCTCAAATAAAACATTCCAGGCCAGTTTTTGCATCCTCTATGCCAACCTTAGCAGCATTTTCCTGTGGCTGAGTCAGACTGAGTCAGGAGCATTCTCTGAGTCAGAGAAGGCTCCAGGAAGACAGGGAAAGCTGCTGTTGGAGCCCAGGAGTTCCTCAGTGCCCTCGAGATTGCTAGGCCAGACCTGGGGACAGAGGGATGCCTGGCAAATCTCTACTGAATCTGTTGCCAGTACTAAGAATCTAAAATAATAGCACTAAGCATAAAGAATACTGATAGATATGATTGCACACTTACTATGTGCTCAAATATGTGCAGGGCTTTTTCTATGCACTGACTGAAAGGGTACTGGGCATTTTCACGGGGGTAGTCTGATGATACACTGCTTTGGAGGCTATCTATAGCCATTTGAATGATCTCTGACATTTTCAATTTTCGTCACTGCTGAATGCTCAACATCCTCATGGTTTCTGAAGCATAGTCTCTTACCAGCTTCCATTCTTGAGATTGGGATTCTGCAGAGGTGAAGGATAGAAATCCTCTCAGTCCAAAGCACACCAAAGTAGAGTTTGTGTGGTTACATGCTTGCTAAACACAAGAAGCTTTCTAATGTCAATCATCCTAAGAAAGCAACCATGTGTTCTCTGAGAATTCACCTGTGTATATCTGACAGTCATGTTTCTGTCCTTGCATTCAAGAGTCATGCTTCAGGATTTTAAATTAATAAGCATATGGGCTTATTTAACTATACAACTTTCTGATTTTCAGTTGAAAAACTAGAGCAGTGAGTCTCGGTGCTCCTAGAGGGGCATATTAGAATACAAGGGTTTTTTTTTAAATAAAGGATATTCAATATGTAATATAATTGTATGTCTGGAGAAGGGGGGGGAGGAAGGATGGGAAGGGATGGGAAGGATAAACAAAGGAGGAGGCTACAATGTTTGATAAGAAATGTACTCACTATCTTGCCCATGTAATTGTAACCCCTCTGTGCAGTATTTTCACAATTAAAAAAAATTAATCACAAAAATACTGCCTTTACAAAAATGAATAAAATAGGAAGTAAAAGTCTACCATAATTAGGATGGGGTTTATGATAGCACAAAAGGGTTCAGATTATTCTTATTAATAGGGGAGCAAAACAACCTCCACCAATAGCAATAGCAACAATAACAACAATAAAAAGAGTGTTTATGCTCTAGGAAACAGCATTAATGCTCCAGTCTCTGAAGCTGGATTATTTCTTTTCTTCCTTCTTCTCCTCCTTCTTCATTTTTTTAAAATTACCATACATCAATAGAACAAGGGAGCTTCATTGGAATAATTTTATACATGCATGCAAGTTTGCCCTCTGTTATATTTACTTAACCACTTATTGCATAGGTTTATTATTAATTCAATTGTTTGCACTCTTTCTTTGACAATATAATGCTCAAAATTTAGTTGAGCACACATCTGAGTAATGGCAATGTGAATAAATTATGCCAAAAATTGTGTAGGGGTGTGTGTGTGTGTGTGTGTGTGTGTGTGTGTGTGTGTGTGTCTCCACAGGCTTGAACTCAGGGTCTGGGTGCTGTCCCTGAGCTTTTTTGTTCAAAGCTAGTGCTCTATCACTTGAGCCACAGATCCACTTCTAGCTTCCTGGGCTGGCTTGGAAACATGATCCTCACATCTCAGCCTTTTGAAGAGTTAGGACTACAGGCATAAGCCACCAGCACTCAGCAGATGTGCATGTTTTTAAATGACTTTAAAAAAAAATCAACTATTCTCTACTGGACTCTCTTTTTGTTGGCTAAGAGGCACCCTAAGTAGACCCTCTTCTTGAATATAGACAGAAAAGCAAAATGTTAAGAACTTGCATCACGCCAACATTTTTGCGGTGTTAGAAAGGGATCACTGGGATCATTGATATACTCAACACATGAAAGCAATATCAAAACCAGACTTAATTCTAAAGCTCAAGCTTATAATCACAATTGATATTATTTTAAGTTATATTAAATAAGTAGGTTTCATTAGGTAGCCGATGAAGAGACCACCACATGCTATTCAGACAGGAAAAGAAATTTTATTTACTAAACTGCTGCCCCTGCCCTGCATGGTGGAAAGGCATGGCCAAATGGGGCAACCCACCCCTGGGCCAGGACTTACCTAGGCCAGGGACAGGAAGAGGTTTGGCCAGGTGGAGGAAAGGTATGGCCACACTGGATCTGGATGTGACCTCAGGGCCTGGGAATCACAGTCAGATGGAAGGCCTGGGGCAGCCCAGAATGTGACCTACCAGAAGGGGAAGGTGACTGCTTCCAGGTCTGCCAGTTACCTAGGTAACTCAGATACTGGGTGGAAACTTAGCCAAGAGGTAAGGAGTTGTCTGCACAGGGCTTGCATAGCTGGGTACAGTTATGTTTACTATGACAAAGCAAATGGCTCCAAAACATTTACAGTTTTATGAATCCAAAAAACTATCAAATATATATAAACATATATATATGGATTTTAGTCTTAGGGGAATTATTCTGTATCTCAGTACAAAATACTGATTTTTTTTGTATTTTTAAAATAAAAGAAGGATTTCAATGGAGGCATCTAAAAAAGATTTCTAGCAAGAATTATTTAAATAGCATCTTGTTTGAGGAACAAAGTTCTGTTCAGTGAATACTGCTTTGGTACAGTACTACTTGCTCCCAGAATGTGGGGTTGGATAAGCATCACCATCATATACACCAGCTCAGGCAACAGGATTACTTTCAGAAAGCCACAACTTTCTGACATGATATCTAAATTTCTTTTCTGATTCACAAATGGTAATCAGAACACATCAGAGACCTAGATGTTGATGAGCCCTGGGTCCTTTTGCTGTGTAGTTCTAAAGATGCTTTGAAGCAGTATGTAGATTTGTTGAGAAGCAGTTTTAGACATATTGTCCTTTTAATATGGTGCTGTTGAATTCAACTACTGCCATATGCTATTTATTTTGCTTTTCTTTGGGGGTTTTCATTAATTCTTGATGCCATCAAGGGTCTAAACAAGCCCCCAAGCCCTACTTTTTGCGCTTAGAGAAATGAGATAATTACTTCCAGAGTGACAGTAATTCACATTCATGAGCAAAAGCACATAGCTTGGGAAAATTAGATAGGTTGAAATGAATAGAAGATTATAAATTTAATTATAAGTTATAAAGACATTAAGAGGGAACATATTTCACAGGCAGACAGACACATTTGTTTAGAGGGTACACAATACTCTAAAGCTTATATTCAAATCAACTACAAAATAAAGACAATCAACTCAGGATAAGTTATTTGGGTAATAAGTTCATGGTTCTCAAATGGAGAGAAAGAAACAAGGAACTTTGGCTGGGGGGGAAGGGGGAGCAGATGGGAAGGGATGGGAAGGGGAAACAGGAGGAGGCAACAATTCTTGATAAGAAATGTACTCATTACCTTGCTCATGTAATTGTAACCCCTCTGTACGGTATTTTCACAATAAAAAAAAGAAACAAACAAACAAACAAGAACAAGGATTTACATTCTCTCAATGTCATTCCTTCCTAAAAGTTTCAAGCCTTAAAAGGAGCAAAAGCTGAGATTCAATCTGATTGTGAATTTATGCTATACCTGAAAGCCTTTCATTGGAAACTTAAACAACAAAACTCTTAAGCTCTTGTGTTCTTGTTGAACATAGACTACAAATGAGAGGGGAGAGGTTAAAGGTTTTAACATCCTTAATTCTAAAATCAAAGAGTTTATCTGCTGGAACCTTCCTTCCTAAACCAAATCCCTTAGCTTTGGCTTCATTCCTGATAGGCGGCTATTTGCCTAATGGATACATGTCAGAAGCGCAACTCATCACTTACAAACTGAGTCACTCATAATAGGTCACGTAATATTTCTCAAATAAATGTTCACAGTAAGCACCTGAAATGACCCAATAAATATTCCTCATTCCTATTTTCCTTTTATTTTTGCAGTTCTTACTCTCTACAACTGGTATCTTCATTTTAATTTTTATACATTACTGTTATCTCTCCCAGAACTTATGTTTATTATAAGAAGAAATTATGTATTATTCACTTCTCTCACAAATCCACAAAGAGTTTCAGATCCACAGATAAGCACATAACTAAAGCAAAGTCTGAGGGAGTCTTGGCCAAAAGGAAAAGAAAACAAAGAACGGAAGTTTCCCTTAACTCTGACAATATAGAACTTAAAAGATACTAGATTATTTTGTGACCATTTTTGTATTGAAATACCTTATAAACACAACGTGACGTTTGCTGGTTGTTATTATTAAATTTTAGTCTTTATTCAGAAAATGAAGTGGTGGAAACTCACTCTTCATCATTAAAAAAAACAAACATTAGAACTATAAAATTCCTGGTGGTATAAGATGGTGTCTCGTGAAGCTAGAATCAAGACTCCTCAATGGTGTTATTTTCCTCCTACTTCCTACACTGTAGATCTGGGATGAGAAATAAAGGAAATTAAGTAAAAAAAATAATAATTTAAAGAAGCTTAATAGCTTCTATTACAGGCTTGAGTAGGAAAAGAAGGAAGTGGGAAATATGAATCTGTGGCAAGAAAATAGAAGGAATGGGGAGAATAATAGAGTGACTCGGAACAGGAAGCCATGAACACTTAGATCGACATGTTAAATTGTAACCTTTTGAAATTCAGAAAAGTAAAATACCCGGGAATCAGTGGCTCACACCTATAATCATAGCTACTTAGATGAGCATTGTGGTTCAAAGCCAGCCCAAGGAAAGCCTATGAGACTTATCTCCAATTACTGCACATAAAAAAACAAAGCCTAAAGTGGAGCTATGATGCAAGTGGTAGAGCATCAGCCTTGAGCAAAATAGCTCACAGACAGTAACCAGGCCCTGAGTTCAAGCCATCAAATTAAGTGAATTAATATAAACAAATGTATAAAAATTTGGAAAATAAAGTGAAGAAGAAGAATCATTACTGGGCCGCCCCTCGCCTCTCCATAACTGCTCGCGCTTGGGCCAAGGTGACATGGCCGCGAGGAGGAGGGGGGGGAGGAGGGGGGGGAGGAGGGGGGGAGGAGGGGGGAGGAGGGGGGAGGGGGAAGGGGAGGGGGAGGAGGGGGGAGGAGGGGGAGGGGGAGGGGGGAGGAGGGGGGGAAGGCGGCGGCGGCGGCCGAGGAAGTCTTCTTTGCCGCCTCTCCAAATGTTTGGAGCTAATACTCCAGAGCAAAACTGAAACTGATCCTCTTGGATTAGCAGTAGCTAGTCATAATGAAGAAAATTAGTCTTCAAACCTTCCTGAAATATTTTAATTTGAATAAAAGCAAAGAAGAAACTGACTTCATGGTAGTCCAGCCACCACTGTTAGCCAGTGACTTTGGAAAAGAAGATTCCTTGTTTGATGGCTGCTATGGTACAGACATGGCCAGCTGTGATCTCTACGATAAGGAGAAAGGGGGGAAACCCAGATCCAAGAGCGGGAGTCTGATGGGCACCCTGAAGAGACAGAGCTCTCGGTGACGCAGAAGCCTACAGGCAAAGGCTGCACGCCCCCTGGGGCTCTGCTGACTACACCTTCTCCTCCTCCTCTGCCCCCATCGTCTTCAAGGATGTCAGAGCCCAGGGGCCCATGAGGCCCACCTCCCTCCGCAGGCACCACTACAGCCCCACACCCTGGCCTCTGCAGCCCACAAACTCTGAGGAAACGTGCATCAAAATGGAGGTACGGGTCAAGGCCTTGGTTCACTCCTCCAGCCCAATCCCAGCCCTGAACGGTGTGTGAAAGGATTTCCAGGACCGTCAGTCGGAAACTGTGTGCCAAGAGCCAAGTATTCCACTCAAGAGATATGATTCCCCCACGGGAGACCTGTGTCTCCACATGGACGATCACGTGCCTGTAGTTACTGGACTTATGCCTCAGGACTACATGCAGTATACTGTGCCTTTAGACGACGGGATGTACTTTGGAAGGATCGAGGAGCTATTGTCTGGACAGTTTTTCACCCATGAGGTCTCTGCGATTCCTCCTCAGGAGGGAGGGAGCTCTTTCCCAGAAGAAGAGAATCAGGTAGACCAGGGCCTCGTCTCGTTGGCCCAGAGATCTTCGTGGATCAGTCTGTGAATGGCTTACTGATTGGCACCACAGGAGTCATGTTTCAGAACCCCAGAGCAAGTCACGATGATGTCCCTCCACTGTCACCATTGCCACCTCCAATGCAGAATAATCAAATCCAAAGGAACTTCAGTGGACTCACTGGCCCAGATGCCCATGTGGTTGAAAGTTATGGGCTGCCATTTGAATTTTGATCCTAACTCTGCTCCTGGGGCTGCCACAGTGTATGACTCTGTGCAGAGTAGTGGTCCCATGGCTGTGACAAGCTTGACAGAGGAGCTGAAGAAACTTTCAAAACAAGGGTGGTGTTGGGGACCGATCACACATTGGGAGGCAGAAGGGAAGCTGGCAAATGTGCCAGATGGCTCTTTTCTTGTGCAGGATAGTTACCTTTTAAGCATGAACTTTCGCTCCCATGGTAAAACACTTCACACTAGAATCAAGCACTCTAATGGTAGATTTAGCTTTTATGAACAGCCAGATATGGAAGGACATATGTCTATAGTAGATCTAATTGAGCATTCAATCAGGGACTCTGAGAATGGAGCTTTTTGTTATTCACAATCTCAGCTGCCTGAATCTGCCATTCACCCTGTCAGACTGACCAACCCGGTATCAGGACAATCTCAGCTGCCTGAATCTGCCATTCACCCTGTCAGACTGACCAACCCGGTATCAGGGTTCATGCAGGTGCCTTCTCTGCAGTACCTGTGTCTTTTTGTTATATGTCAGTATACCAGAATACACTTCATTCAGAAACTGCCTTTGCCAAACAAAATAAAGGATTATTTACAGGAGAAGCACTACTGAAAGATTGAGAACCCTGCATCTTGCACTTTGGGAATAAGAAAAAGAGATTGAAAAACAGTTTACAAACTTTCAACGCCATCAAAATCCTTTGTTGCCATAACTATTTTAGTTTTAAGTGTAAAAGAGTCATCGAATTCTTTAGGGGTAGGGAAATGTCTGCAAGGTGTGGTGGGTTTATTTTGGTTCTTTAAAAGGGGTTGTCTTGAGGTTCTAGAAGTGTGAATTATGTTCATTGCAGAACAATCACAATGAGAATTATCAGATTTTCCTGAATCCCCTAGTCCTTTGCTGCTATCCATTGTGATTTTTATGCATTAAAAGCACATTTCATGTATATTCAACCCTAAGTTGAATTAAACTTAGCAAATGAAAATTGCTGTCTTTAAATGGCCGGTTTTCAAATGATAGTGTTGAATAAACATATATGTGTGTGATAAAACACTGAAAATGATTTGTTCATCTCATACTATAAAAAGATTATTCAGAATTATGAATTGGCATAAATTTAATCTCATACTATAGAAAGATTATTCAGAATTATGAATTGGCATAATCTTGGCTAATGGAATGCAAATCTACATGTTTTACAACACTTTTCTAAATTATTTTTAAGGTTATGTTAATTTTTTATTGTGAAAGGTTGGGTCTGTTTCCTTCATTTTCATATTGTCTCTTTTTAAAAAAATGGCCTTACATTAAAAATTGTAAAGAAAAATATACCACCAGTTTAGAAATTGTTGCCTTTTCTATCCTTCAACTTGGGTATAAGTTGGCCTAAGTTAAAAAGTCGTGGAACCAGAACTGTTATAGAAATAAAAGATAACTGTACTCTCCTAAAAAAATAATAAATAAAAACATATTTTGGAATTACCTGCACATTTTAATTTCATCCCCACCAGGTTGCTCAGCAAAAACAGTTGACTGGTAGTAAACAACACATTGAAAAGGAAGTTTGTAGGAATCCTTCATGACCATCCCAGGAGACCACACAGAGGCAGGCAGGTACAGGAGAAAGATTATTATAAGGTTTATTTGAGGGGTCATATCTCCCTGGGAGAAGAACAAGGCATCCATTCCTATCCCAGTCGCAAGTAGGTCTTGGGGGAATTGAGGGAAGAAGTAAGGTAAATGCATGTGCAAGTGGGTCTAGGTGGAGAGAATGTGTGGCCAGCTGTAGGGTGGAACTCTAGAGCTGAGAGGAGCTCAGGTCTGGATGGAGTTGAGGACCAAAGGTGGGGATAATACTAACATTCCCTGCTTTGTTGTTTAATAAAAATAGGGGTTACCAGGCTGGGGGTAAGGGCTACCTCCTGCTGTAAAGGGGCAAAGTAGTCAAGGGTCCCTGATTTGTTGCTCAGCTGAGTACCATCCAAGAAGCATTTGCTTGACAGTTTTGTTGGTAAAGTTCCTTATCTTTTCCATGACAATAGTTATCAAAGCCAAGAGGTGTCATGGGCTCTTTTGGCTATTTCCTGCTGGCCTGGGGGCCTCTAAAAGTCTCTGGAGCTGGTGTCTTTAGGGTCTGGGTCTGCACTGGGCAAAGCAGGGCAGTGTAAGTGAAGTCTCCAGTTGCCTATAGTTACAGGATGGTCTGGACTTGTTCCCAGGTGGTGTCATGGTTGTGGGGGCTGTTATCCTGTTAAAAGAAACATTGGAAAGGTCAAGCAAAAGGTCAACAAGGTGACAAGGTCAGTTAACATGAATGACACAGGAGAACACACCCTGGCCATAGGCCAGAAAAGTTCCATTTGGAGCATAAGCCTTGTTGTGGCCCATTACAGGAAAGGAGAAATAAAACTGGAGTGGGGGCAAGAAAGGAATGTCAAGGGGTTTTTGGCAACTGGGTAGGGGAGAGCATAGTGGACTGGTTGGGAGTGACCAGACAGAGGTTACTATAAATAACATGTACAGGGAGTTTGGGATTTAAACCATCCCCACATTTTACAACCTTAGATTTATACTACCCACTGTCACAGATGACTGGAAAGTTCCTGCCCAGTTATGAAGTAGACAGATATGGGCATTAGAAAGGCATGCTTACAAACTTAACTTCCCATGACCTCCTGGCTCTGATCAATTTTTGAAGGGCCAAGTACAAGTAACTCCAGGATCTGACACTATCTGGCCATCCAAACAGTGGCTTGTCATTGCCAGGGTCCCAGGAGTGTCTTTTTCCCGTGGGATAAATGCACCTTTGGTATTTTCCATGGTTGGTCACTGGACTTGAACTCAGGGTTTGAGTGTTGTCCCTCCACACCGCAGCTCAAGGTTAGCACTCTGCCACTTTGAGCCCAAAAGCAATTCCATTTTATTCAGCACTCTGCTGATGGATTAGACATGACAATCTCACAGGGATCTTTCTCTGCTGGGGCTGGCTTCCAACAGCAGTTTTCAGATCAATAAGTCTTTCAGAAGGCCACTTTACTTCAATGAAAAGCAGCAAAGATGGTCATTGGAACTAGGTTGTTTTTTTGGTTTTTTTTTTTTGTTTTTGGAACTAGTTTTATAAGCATGATCTTACCTGGAACTTATTAAAGGCCAAAGTTACATTTGACAAACTTGTAAGACTCCTCTGTCCTTTTCTGTGGGCCTGCTGGAAACTCTTACAAAAAAAACCCTATGCTTTAACTTACATTTAAATGCTCCCTTGAAACACTGGGCAACACCCATTACCTCTTGGCCTATAGTTTAAAATGGCCATACAAATAGCATACAAATCAAATTACATCACTTTGCTCATACACTGCTTACGGTCTAACTTGTGGGAATTAACATTACTGACAAGTGGAAGGGAACACAAACAAATCAGGATGATGTAAAGGCCTGAGCTTTAGTGGATCTGAAGTGTCTTGTGCTTTTCACCCCAAATCAGCAGGCTTTGGTCACATGTGATGGAGCAAGGCCAGGGTCTGGGCTAGGCTGTGGCATTCTCCCAGTATGTATGCATGGTCACACCTCCCACTGGTTACCTGCAAAATCTTTACACATACTGCCTAAAGACCTGGTTCACACTGGCTTTTGCAGGCTGGAGCCACTGGTTGAGGCAGCTGTGACAACTTTGTTTTGTTCCCTGGCATTTTCCCATGCAAGGAGAAAACTACATCCTGAGTCATTCTGGTCCCTTTATTTTAAAGGGAGTTAATCAGTGCAGAGGAACAAACCTTAGCCATAGTTTACCAGCCATGATCAAATGTACAATATTTAACTTTAGTAAAGATGGAAATAAGGAATGATATAGATCACAGCCAGCTTAATTACCAACTTCATTTATTTTACAAAGGTAATTGAAGGAATGTAAACTTGTTCAACCACTTTGTAAAGCAGTATAGAGGTTCCTCAAAAGACTCCACATAGGGCTCCCCTATGATCCAGCAATCCCACTTTTGGGCCTTTACTCAAATGATCACAAAAAAGACAATACTAAAGCTACCAGAACAACTATGTTTATTGCAGCATTATTTACCATAGCTAAGATATGGAACCAACCCAGATGCCCCTCAGTAGATGAATGGATCAAGAAAATAATGGAATTCTATGCTTCCATTAGAAAGAATGACATTGCCCCATTTGTTAGGAAATGGAAAAAATTGGAAAAAATTATATTAAGTGAAGCAATCTAGGCCCAAAGAAACATAGGTATTATGGTTTCCCTTATTTGCAATAACTAGTATATGTCTGGAAAAAGCAGAAAAAGTCAAAAGCTATGTACATATGACCAGATAAGATGATGTTAAGCGAAATGAACCCCAAGATAGGGACACAAGTGGTCTTTTCTTTCTTGCTATTGTTGTTAACGTATTTATAATGTACCATGTGATTTTTTTGTTGCTTTGTATGATCCTCCCCCATGGTATAACCCCTGTTTTCACTGTATTTGATGTGGGTCTAATTTGGGGAGGGGAAGGAAGAAAACAAAATGTTTAAATAGGGATACAGGTTGACCCATTGTAACAATGAGATGTACAGGACACTATGTTGAAAAATGAACTTTACATTTTAGGTGGGGAGGGGGAATGTAGTTGTGGAGGTGGGAGGGAAGGGATGGTAGGGAAAAAACATAGGAGGAGGTAACAATGTTCGATAGGAAATGTACTCATTACCTTGCTCATGTAACTGTAACCCCTCCATACAGTATTTTTACAATAAAAAAAACTTATTTAAAAAATTTTAAAAACAGCAACAGAAGGGAACAAATAAAAGGAAAAATGGAAAGAAGAAAAGAAACGGACAAAAAGAACTGCAAACAGTACAATAACAAAAAACTCTTGCTTCCATTTCTTTGAGTTTATTTCAATAAGCATTACTTTATATGATCATATTCACATAGCTATTATTTGTTCTCACTGTGTGAATGTTTAGAGTGCTACTTAATTAATCATGTCCAGGTGTAATTATTTGTCTTTTACTATCAATTAGGTTTACATGTAGATTTATATGCACATTCTAATTATTACACTTTTTTTTTGGTCATGGGGCTTGAACTCTGGGCCTGGATGTTGTCACTCAGCACTTCAGCTCAAGGTAAATGTTCTGCCACTTGAGCCACAGCACCACTTCTTCTAATTATTACAAATGAGGGAAATTATACAGCATATGTTTCTTTGGGTCTGGCTTACTTCACTCAGTATAATTTTTTCCAAGCCTTTCCATTTCCTTATGAATGGGGCAATGTCATTCTAATGGAAGCATAGAATTCCATGGTGTATATATATCACATATTCTTGATCCATTTGTCCACTGAGGGGCAACTGGGTTGATTCCATATCTTGGCTATGGTAAACAATGCTGCAATGAACATGGTTTTGCTGGTGGCTTTAGTGTAGCCTGCTTTGTGGTCAATTGGATAGATGCCCAGGAATGAGATTGCTGAGTCATAGAGAAGCTCTATCTTTAGTCTGTTGAGGAATCTCCATGCTGCTAGGAAATGTACAATTTTGAATTATTGTTTAGTCAGATGTCAGGGATCAGATTTTCATAAATAACTATATTTTCATAAATAACTTTACATATGTTCATACTCTTTGTGAACAAATGCATTTTAAAATCTCTTGATTGATGGATTACCTTCAAATATTGGCTATGCATCACAGTGTATGACGGGTCATATTAGCTTTCTACTTCTTACTACAAGTGGCTTAGTCCACTTCCTGTTGCTATGAAAGAAAATCTGAGATTGAGTAACTTATAAAGAAAGAGGTTTATTTTGGTTCACCATTCTGGGAGGTCCAGGAATATGAGCAGCGTTATCTTGGGAGGGCTCCAGGTGAGGCAGAAAAGAGAAAGGCAAATGAGTGCATACAATGAGGGAGAGAGAAGAAGGGACCAAACATTTTTAGTGTGTTATTATAAAGGTAATGTACAAAGGGGATACAGTTACACATGTCAGAAAATTAGTACATTTTTCTTTTTAGACGATGTCACCCCTTTCCACTCTTTCTATCAGTTTTTCCCTCCCATCTTCACCCACAAATTGTATAGTCCATTTTCCACATCATAGCTAGTAAGTACAGTACTCTATAGTAGGAAGTTGGTACATGCCTAGCAATTAAAAGACTTAGTATGTTTAAGATTCGGAGTGCAGCTGTTGGTGGCTCATACTTGTAATCCTAGCTACTTAGAAGGCTGAGATCTGAAGATCATGATTTAAAGCCACACCCATAGACAAGTCCATGAGACTCTCATCTCCAATTAACTAGCAAAAAGCAGAAGTAGAGGTGTGGCTCAAATGGTAGAGTGCCCACCTTGAATGAAAAAGCTAAGGGAGAGCACAAAACCCTGAGTTCAAGGCCAATATCAACACACACAAACAAACAAGCAAGGACACTCAGTATAGAGCATGAGAAGAATAAGTGGCCTGAAAATAAAGTGACATTTAAAGGAGGTGATATTTCAGAGAGACACAAAGGGTGATGAGCCTGAAAAACAGAAAAAGCAGCAAACTGAAAAACCAAGAGAAAGCGGTTTCAGAAAACTCTTTAAAAACCACCCAGGAGATGACCTTTGTAAATGCTGATAGAACATGGATAATAGAAGTCACTTTTTTTGTTATTGTGTAGGGGGTTTTTTGGTGTCTGTTGGGGTGGGGAGTTGTGTGATCCTGGGGTTAAACTTTTTTTGGGGGGGTCTGGTTGTGGGGCCTGAACTCTGGGCCCAGGCACTGTCCCTCAGCTCTTCAGCTCAAGGCTAGGGCTCTACCACTTGAGCCACAGCGCCACTTCCAGCTTTTTTCTTTTTGCTTATGTGGTGCTGAGGAATCGAACCCAGGGCCTCAGGCATGCAAGGCAAGCGCTCCACCACTGAGCCACCTTCCCAGTCCCTGGGGGTTAAACTTAAGGTCTAGGCTTAAACTTAAGGTCTTATGCTCAAAGCTAGAACTCTACCACTTGAGCCACAGCTCCACTTCCCACTTTTTATTGGTGGGGAGAGGTTAGTTAATTCAAGATAAGAGTATCATGGGCTTTCCTGCCTGGGCTGACTTAGAACCAAGACCTTCAACTCTCAGCATCCTGAATAGCTAGCAATAAAGGTGTGAGCCATTGGAGCCCATATTACATTTGTAATATTTAATATTTGCCTCCCAGAATATGCTATATTTTACATTAGAAATGTATTTGCCTATGGAAAGATTAAATTGGTTATATACGAAATGTAAAGAAGCTAGGTATGGTGGCTCATGTCTGTAGTCCTAATTCCTCAGAAGGCTGCAATTGCCATTCAAAGCCAGGCTGAACAGGAAAGTCCATGATGCTTCTTCTCTCTAACTGACCACCAAAAAAGGCTGGAAGTGGAGCTGTAGCTTAAGTGATGGCGCACTAGCATTGAGCAAAAAAGCTAAGGAGCAGTACCCTGGCCCTAAGTTTAAGCTCCAGCCAGCAGAAATGCAAGCAAGCGATAGAGAGAGAGAGAGAGCAAGAAAGGAAAAGAGAGAGAAGAAAGAAAGAAAGAAAGAAAGAAAGAAAGAAAGAAAGAAAGAAAGAAAGAAAGAAAGAAAGAAAGAAAGAAGAAAGAAAGGAAGGAAGGAAGGAAGGAAGGAAGGAAGGAAGGAAGGAAGGAAGGAAGGAAGGAAGGAAGGAAGGAAGGAAAAAGAAAGAGTAAGAAAGAAAGAGGAAGGAAGGAAGAAAGGAAGGAAGGAAGGAAGGAAGGAAGGAAGGAAGGAAGGAAGGAAGGAAGGAAGGAAGGGAGGAAGGAAGGAAGGAAGGCAGGGAGGGAGGGAGGGAGGGAGGGAGGCATGGGGGGAAGGAGGGAAGGAAGAAAAAAGCTAAAAGGAAAAAAACCAAGTGCATTTTTTGCACCTTTCATACAAACTGGACATTCAGCAAAACAATAAACTTTGCTTGCAGCAGTAAGACACTGCACTTGTGACTATCAGTGACCTGCAGGCCAGGGTACTGGGACCCCTTCTCCACACACTTTATCAGGGAAAGAAGCCTACTTCTTTCCCTGGAGCTACAAAGGCGTCTAAAGCTGTCCTGGAAAAGGAAGCATAACTATTGGTCCTTTTCCCATTGGGTTCATTTGTTTTCCTGCTTTAAAAATGGGATTTTCCATACTTTAAAATGAGAATCGGTGTAGATAGAGTCATTTGTTTTCACATTACAGTGTTGAGCACAATTTGCAACTCTGTTATACAAGTCAAATAGTATTTTGAAAATAAATGTTAAACAAAGTCATTCAATATAGTAATGATAGTTTCAAATAAAACAAGGTAAAATGAATGAAATGATAATGCATGGAAATTAGGTTTTTCCACAGACATATGATTCGCAGAACACCAATTGCTCAGGATGTTGACATATATTATTCTAATTCCCCCAAAAGTCCATGCTCATTTAAGTTGGGAAAATTAGTTTAAAAAGCAAACAAAAATTTTTAATGCAAAGTCTTCTAGGTGCATTTACTTTGCCTATGAAAATTTTGACTCTTCAAGAGGATAATAAAGAATATTCCATTTCCCGAATTTATTTATCCACAGATTTTTTTTTTTGCAATGCTAGGGATGAAACTGAGGTCTTACATTCACTAAGCCAATGTTCTGCCACTGAGCTGCATCCCCAGCCCTGTCAGAAACACTTTTAGAAGCATTTATCACATTTAAAAATGGTGATACAGCCAGGCTGGTGGCTCAATCTGTAACCTAGAAGCAGAGAACAAGAAGACAAGGAGAGTCTGGGCAAAAAGTTCATGAGATTTTATCTCTATCACAACAAAACTGGTCAGGGTGGCACTTACCTGTCACCCCAACCATGCAGAAAGCATAAACAGGAGGCTTATGGTCTAGGCCAGTCCCAGCATAAGCTTGACACCCTTAGTTGAAAACTAAAGGCGGCAAAAAGGGCTGAGAGGCCATGGCTCACGTTGTAGAGCAAAGTGTAAAGTCCTTGAATTCAAACCCTAATACCACAAGAAAAAAAGAGGAGTCCCAATCTTTGAACAATGGAATCATGATCCTTAGCCTGCTGCTTCCCCTACACTGTGGTTCATCAGTTAGCAACTTAAAATACTGCATAAAAGTACAGGACAAAATACTGAAGCAGAAGAAACTAAGATAAGGTGCCCACCATCTTTTCTTTCCCTCTTTGGTGCACATTTCTTCTCCCTTCCTTCTCCTGATAAAATTTCTCAGACTTCTCATTTGTTCTGAAGTACACTGAATACGTACAGATCAAGAAAAGGGCCTAACTGTTCATGTTTGCCTTTTCTCACAAGAATCAGAGGAAATTATGACTTAGCGTAATATGGCCTCAAGACTTCCTAGATGTGTAAGGATATATTGGGAAGGTCAGTTAGCTTCTCTGAGCTTAATATCCTGTGTACAAAGTAATAATAGTTTCTACCTATTATACTGAGAACGCTTGTTCTTTGTGTATATATACTAAGTGAAAGACTGAGTGTGTGTGTGTGTGTGTGTGTGTGTGTGTGTGTGTGTTAGGACATAGTGTGTACATACATTTTTATGTTGAAAGATAAGCAAATGAATAAAAACCAAAATAAACTCACAATAACAAGGACAACAAAAGGAGATATCAATAAAATTATTGGAATAAATTCATAAAAGACAAGAAGAAATAAAGGAACAGTACTAATAGAGCAGGACAGAGGGGCCCATGACTAGCACCAGGTTTGGCAAATGTTTTCTCTAAAGTCCAGACAGAAACATTTTAGGTTTAGTAGACCAAGAGAAAAACTAGAGGGAACTATGTAAGTACTTATTATAACTATTCAATTTTGCTATTGTGATCAAAAGTAGCCACAGACAATGCATATATAAATGAATGTGATCCAATAAAACTTAACTTATACACAGTGAAATTCTAATATATTATTTTCATCTGTCACATCTTTCTTTTTTTTTTTTAAATCTATTTAAGGGTTGGGGATTTAGCCGTGTGGAAGAGGCCCTGAATTCAGTCTTCAGCTCTGAAAAATAAATCTATTTGAAATACAATTTAAAATGTATAAATAGCTGTAAGCCCTGGAGTTATAGAAAAACAACAGGTAGTTGACAAGATCTGGACTGTCAGGTAGTTTGTCAATCCTTTCCTTGAGCATGTTGATATGAGAAAAGGCTGAGAAGGCTCTAGGCCACAAAGACACAGGTACCACCAAAAGCAAAAAAGAGAGAGAATGAGAGATGAATGAAAGCAGAAAGATTCATTCTCTTGACCTTCCCCAAATGCCTCTACAGAAAGGAAATTGATAGAGATAAGAAATCCTGATCTTGTTCCAGGCTCTGAGCATTTTATCTAAGTATGGTAAGCGTAGCTCCTCAAAATGATTTTCCTTTTTTTTTTTTTATTTTGACATGTTCCTTTTCATTACCTACACTAGTTCTTGAACAAGTGTCATGCTTGCCTGATTCTCCTCAGGTTTCTAGTGCTGTTGACATTTAGACACCCTGGAAGGATTTTCATCTTTATCCCCACCCTGCTCATACAAGCTCTACAGTGCTTTGAAGCCACTCAAATTGGAGCTCTTGGTAGAAGGATTTGCCCTCCACTGTGCTTTTCCATTTGCTTAGCCTTTCCCATGGTGTCCCAGAAGACAGACCAAGTTTTCAGAGATGCAAACAAATGCATACATCTGTGTTAGCACATCTATCTACCAAGATAGATTAGTTCATCGATTTGAACTCAGTTTTATACTTGCTAGGCAGGTTCTTTTCCATTTAAACCATATCTCTAGATCTCTATTAGTTTTCAAACAATTAGCTCTTCCTAAATTTTTAAGAGCTATTATACAGCTGAAGAATACAAAAATAATTGTTAGGTAAAGTTTCCTCTCAACATTTTAGCATTGCTTGTAAAAGTTGACCAAATATACTCCTAGCAAGATTATAACATATCAGATCTTAAAATACCTTTAAAATATAGTAAAAGTACTAAAAATATATTATAAAACCATAAATGTCATCAATTGAAATGTTTGTGTTGTGTGTGTGTGTGTGTGTATATATATGCTCACACGAGTGAACATTGTATGCGTATGCATGTGTGCCAGTCCTGGGGCTTGAACACAGAGCATAGGCACTGTCCCTGAGCTATTTTTGCTCAAGGTTAGTACTCTACCACTTGAGCCACACCTCTACTTCCAGCTTTTTGGTAGTTTAGTTGAGTGAGAGTCTCATAGAGTTTCCTGCCAGGCTGGCTTCAAACTGCTATCCTCAGATATCAGCTTCCTGAGTAGCTAGGATTACAGGCATGAACCACCAGCACCTAGCATAAAATGAAGAAGTTGTTGTGTTTTCTTGTTTTGGTGTGTGTGTGTGTGTGTGTGTGTGTGTGTGTGTGTGTGTGTGTGTGTGTGTGTGTGTGTGTGTGTGTGTGTGTGTGTGTGTGTGTGTGTGTGTGTGTGTGCGTGCGTGCGTGCATGGCATGCATTGGTTCTGGTGCTTGAATTCAGGGCCTGACTGTCCCTGAGCTTTTCCGCTCAAGGCTAGCATTCTATTGCTTAAGCCACAGCTCCCCTTCCTGTTTTTTTACTTTAATAGGTATTTTCTTGTTCCTATCCAAATAAAATTATATTCAGTTGCTGTGAGGACCAGAGTTACCTTCCCAACCAAATAAAGTTTGTAGTTATGTTTTAAATCTCCAAATTTGACCACTATTGTGTGTCTTGTTTTAGCTCCTCCACTAGTTCTACCTAAGACCATTACCCAGTGGAAGCTGTTTTGTAAGTAGGCTTTCATTACACAAACTAACCCAGGTGCACTGGCTCACATCTGTAATCCTAGCAACTCAGGAGGCCAAGATATGGAAGACTGGGGCTCAAGGACAGCCTAGGCAGGAGAGTTCACTACAGCTCATCTCTGAAATAACCAGCAAAAAGCGGGACTGGAGGCATGATTCAAGTGGTAGAACAATAGTGTCAGACCCTGCGTTCAAACATTACCAAAAAAAGAAATTCTCTAAGTTATTAACTCTAATTTTTCTTTGTGACTTAAACTCACCTATTATGTTTTATGGTTGAGGGTTTGTTTTATTTTCTAAATTTCAAAAACTTGTACAATTTAATATGTCTATGTGTGTCCAGTGATCTTAGTGACCATCTATGTGTTCTTGTTCAGAGTCATTCCTTTCATCCTTCTCCCCATCCAATCTGTCCCTCCCCAATGGAGGTTTTGTTAAGTCCAGGAGCCAAAATATTGGTGAGGGAATTGCCTTCTTTATCAGAGCCTAGTTTAATTTGGCTTGATGTCTCTCTGTAATTGAGGTGGTACAGGAGGACAAAGGGAAGCTGTCACAGATTTTTCCTCAAATCCTACTTCTAGGCCTCAGTTCCTTCCCAGATCCAGCTCTGCATTGTTTAGTGACTACTGAAACCTACTGTAGTCAGATGCATTACTAGCAATTCAACTCAGTATGACTAAACCCAAGCCCTCTTCCCCAGCCCACTCTTTCATACCTAAAATATCTACTCAAATCCTATCAAAAGCTTCTTTCAACTAGTTATCCGCCAGTGTTAACTTGGTAATCAGGTGATGGAGGTCATATTTTTCTAAAGATTCTTCTATATTAAATCAGTTCTGCCAAAAATAAATATTTTCCAGCTAGGCTCATTTCTACAATCCTAGATAAATAAGAGGCTGAGATCTAGAGGATCATAGTTCAAAGCCAGCCTAGGTAGAAAAGCCCATGTGACTACATCTCCTAAAAATAACCAGCAAAGCCCAGCACTGGTGACTCACACCTGGAATCCTAGCTACTCAGGAGACTGAAAACTGAGGATCAGTTCAAAACCAGCCCAGGAAGAAAAATCCATGAGACTCCTTTGTCCAATAAATCACTCAGATAAAGCTAGAAGTGGCACTATGGCTCGAGTGGTAGAGTACTAACCTTGAGCACCAAAAGGCTCAGGGACAGGTGCCCAAGCCCTGAGTTCAAACCCCAGGACTGGCAAAACATAAAATAAAATAACTAGCAAAAAGTGGGGATGAAAGTGTGGCTCAGTTTGTAGAGTGCCAGCTTTGAGGAAAAGAAAACTGAGCAAGAGCACAAGGCTCCAAGTTGGAACCCTAGTACCTTCAAATAAAATCATTTTTCACTCTCAGATGAGATATTGGTAGTTACAGTATTGCAATCTTTTGATAATAAAGTCATTTGATCACTTTCAGCTAACGACGAGACTTGAATTATCTAATCATAACACAAATTGCTCAGTCTGTGAATAATTAAAACTCCAGACTGTAATACAAAACTTTTCTCCTCTCTAGCCTAACTAAGCTTAGAAGCCAGTAGCAGATGCTGTTCAACCTTGGTTTACATTTCCTAGCCTTCTTTGCCAATGGAATATGTGCAGAGATATTTATATCTTCCTTATCTGAACACAAAAATCTCCCATGAACTTTCAACAGTTTCCATCTGACTTCTACCCAGTTTAAAATGGTTTAAATATTAAGACTGTAGTTCATTTTCATACGTGTGTTTTTCCATAGCTATCCAACTGAAAAATCCTTGCAGACAAGAACCACATTTTATTACTTTTTTTTATCCCTGACAACATCTAAGATGCTGTGCTCACCAAGGGTGTTAAAAAAATGTTACTGAGTGGCTGAGCCTAAGGAGCTGTGGGACTTATTGAATATTTTACTTTAACAGCTTAATTAGCTGTCTGTATCCACATAGAGTTGAGATCAGCTATTTAGAGCAATTCGTAAGAATGCCATCTGTTCAATAATGTCAATAAAAATATATTGAAGTTACAGTGATGGAGCATTAAATGTAAGCTCATAAAAGCAATTATTTTCACTATGTGTGAAAAAGACCTTATTCTTTCTTTCTTTGCAACCGAAACTAATACTTGTTATTAGGCCAATAGCACGTCACTGAAATTTTCTAGGCCCTAAATAAATTTTGCTTGTAAAGTGTTTCTTAAGGCTCTAAAGAAAGGAGAAAAGTCAGTTTTCTTTTCAGACTGCAGGAATTTTCTTTTAAATGATTGTGTCTTTGTTTGCCAGTCCAGTAAAAAGTCAGTTGGGGCTTGAAGCAAACCCCTATCTAGGTGATTGCAAATGAAGCAATAAACTCTGTTTATGGCAGTAGCTCTCCTGAACTGTAGCAAGTATGTATACCTTGTTCTCAAGCTTTATACACCATTAACTAATCTGAAAAAAATTATGTGTAACATTTTCTGTGTAAAAAAAAGTGTTGTTTTAACTAAGATCATTGCTTTGTGACTACCTCCCTCTTAAGAGCTGTAGACATTTTTTTATCTTTATTCAAACTGTAACTTTTGCCATTGTGTGTATGCACATGCATGTGTGTGTGCATGCGTGTGCAAGTGTGTATGCCTGTACTAGGGCTTGAGCTCAGGGCCTTGGACTCTTGCTTAGCTTTTTTGCTGAAGGCTGTCACTCTGCTACTTGAGCCATACCTCGACATCCAGATTTTTTCTGGCTAATTGGAAATAAGAGTCTCAAGAATTTTCCTTTCTTGGCTGGTTTTGAACCTTGATTCTCGTAGCTCAGCTTCCTGAGTAGCTAGGATTACAAGAATGAGGCACCAGTGCCTGGCTGCCTCTTATTCTTATTGGAGATACGTTTCTTCATCTGCCAACAGAAAAATACTTTATTTGCCTTTAATCTCAAATGTGAGGATTATCTTAATATCATAACCAATGAGTAATGACAGTTTTAGTATTTCAACATAGAATCATTTTTTCACAAAAGTTAGATTCAAAATTCAGTTCTTTGTATTTTAGGGAAAATGCAGAGAATTCCTACAAACTCCATCACCTCCTATCAACGACTATATATTCTATTGGGTTTGGGGGGCAGGGCATGTGGGGCAGGGGAGGTGCTGGTCCTAGGCACTGAGCTTCTTTGCTCACAGCTAGCGCTCTTCCACTTGAGCCAAAGCTCCACTCAAAGCTTTCTGGAAACTAATTGGAGATAAGAATCTCATGGCTTTAAACCACAATCCTCAGGTCTCCGTCTCCTTAGTAGTTAGAACTACTAAGCTACTATAAGCTTCCAGCATCTAGCTTCTATGTGGATTGTTTACATTGTTGCTTTGTATTGTTTTTGGCTTTGCCTCTCTAAGCTGGCTTGCAATTCACCGTCCTCCTGCCTCTGCCTCCCAAATAGGGAGATTACAGATGTCCATCAAGTCTTAGTAATTACCAACAAACCTGTTATAAACAAACAATATCACATTTTAAAAATCTGCTATGCTCAAAATGATCTTCCTGACAAGTTTTTTTCAGAAATCATGACTTATTCTCACTATTCCTTAAGCTATAACCCACAGGAAGAGAAGAGAAAACAAATAAATATATCAAGAGAAAAATTACAAGCCTATGCAGGAAGGTACTGGTAGAAGCTTTGCTAACTCTTCGATTATCATATGTCATGTCCTAAATGTGTAGTACAACACAGATGACAATGCTCTATAATGCCATCACATGGAAACCAGAACACCAGTTCGGGTATTAGATTCAGTAAAGGAAGAGAAGGGAAGAGAAATATCCTTATATCCTAGAAACTATGTTTCCACATAGTCTATAGAGAAAGGAAACAATTGGTAATGTGCCTGCCAGCTTGAAAAATCCACAGACTTAATTGTAACCCCTCTGTACAGTATTTTCACAATAAAAAAATTTTAAAAAGAAAAATCCACAGACTATATCACCTTGAAAATCATGATGTACATAAGCACTTGATGAGTGCTAGAGAATCTTGTGAGAAAAAATATCTTGTTCAAGATGATTTTATACAGCATTGCCAAGCATGTGACTAGAGAGCCCTTTGGAGAGGACACTACTGACATCATGTGGAGCAATATCTGAGAAATAACTAGACTGTGCCTATTAACTCCACAAGTATATGCAGTGGATGGGAAAAGACAAAAAATATACTTGGACATGATAAATTATATATATAGACATTCACACAGTGAGAACAAAGGAGGAGACTCTCAGCAAAAGATCACAGAAGCAGGGGGCTGGGAAGGTGGCTCAGTGGTAGAGCGCTTGCCTTGCATGCCTGAGGCCCTGGGTTCGATTCCTCAGCACCACATAAGCAAAAAGAAAAAAAAAAAGCCGGAAGTGGCACTGTGGCTCAAGTGGTAGAGCGCTAGCCTTGAGCTGAAGAGCTGAGGGACAGCGCCCAGGCCCAGAGTTCAGGCCCCACAACCGGACCCCAAAAAAAAAAAAAAAAAAAAGATCACAGAAGCACAATAGCTATGTGCATATGATCATATAAAATGATAGTTATCAAAGTGAACTCTAAGAAATGGAAACAGGAGGGTTTTTTAATTCTTTGTTGCTGTTTCTGTTTTCTGTGCATTTTGTCTTGTATGTAAGTTTATCTGTTTAGGAGAGAGTAAGGGGGAGCACAGAAATGGTAGGACAAAAGGTGAACAAAGGCAGTAGTGATACTCACAAGGCATTATGTGGCAAATGAACTATACAAGTTGTAGGGGAGGGAAGAAGGAGGGAAAAACTGGGAGGAGAGAAGATGTGACACTGTTCAAAAAGAAATGTACTCACTACCTGACTTATGTAACTGTAACACCTGTGTATAGCACCTTTACAAAAAACATAAAACTAAGTAAATAAATAAATAAAGATCTGAGAAATGTTCAGTGGTCTAGGATTGCTTTTATTTTCCAGCATGTCTTGTATTTGGTTCTCTCCTCATGGAAAGACTGCCTATATCTTTAAAAAGGACAGGAGAAAGAGGAGAGTGGGAATTAGCTCTCTTCTCTAGAAGTTAACTGGAAAATATAAAACATAAGTTGAAATGTTCATGCCAAGGGAAGTATGACAGTAAGACACCAAAGAAGGAAACTTTTTCTGGCATAATCACAAAAGAGTAACATTCCAGAGAGAATGACCATGGCTTTCCAAAGGGAAAGAGAAACATTTGTCTCTGACCTAAATTCTCTAACCATCTTTGAATGTCCTGAACTTTCATAACCTCACAATGAAGATGCAGACCTAACTGCAATTATCAGCTACTGAACTTGTCCAGCTGAGATACCCAGCATCTTTTCAGATGGCACAGATGCATGTTAACAATTGCTCAGTCTTTGATAAAGAACAGTCACCCCGTAACATGCTACAGTTGGCAAGCTATGTTTGAGAAATGTAGTCAGGGAAACTTCAACTGCTGCATTAGCCGTGTCAGTATGTTGCATAGGGGTTTAATTTAGTAACTTTTCAACATATGGGCAACAATATGGTGTCAGTGGCTCCCTGCTACTGGCATGGCTGAGGAGGAGGGAAAAATAATTAGACATCCAACAGGCAAGTAGCTGCTGCTCCCACAGCTCAGCCAAAGCTTTTACATTAAGGCATTAAATATTTTTAAACCACTTCATCACATCTAAAATAATTGTACATTTTTCTTTTCCTAAGAATTTGAAAATTTTGTTTCAGAGTCTGATGATTTAAAAAAAAAAGTGATGGGAGTCAAAATCCCTCTGCTCTAATTCTTTTCATCTTGTACCTGGGAAAGCTTTTATGCAGCATATAATACATGAAGTGGGATATTGAGAAGCAAAAACAATATATTTCTACTCTCCTGTCCTTGAGAATGAATGCATTTAAACAATTTCCTTCTTAGAATATTTTTTCTTTTTTATTATATATTAATTGTACAAAATAATTGGTTTGTTGTTATATCTTCATAGTATTCATTTAATTTTACAGACAAACAGAAGCAATTGAAATTTATCTATTTAAGTAAATAGATATTTAAGTAAATCTATCTATTTAAGTAAATATTTAAATAAGTCTATCTATTTAAGTAAATAGATAGATAGATAGATAGATAGATAGATAGATAGATAGATAGATAGATAGATAGATATTTTGGTTCATCAACTGAGAAGCTTAACAAATAAAATCCAAAACCTGTAAGCTGGAAATTCAGATAAGAGTTGATACTGCAGTCATTAATTGAAAAATCTATAGGGTAGGCTTGGAATTTAGCAGTGTTTCTATGTATCAGATGTCACAGAATATCACTGTCTTGAAGCAGAATTCCTTTTTTTTTTTTTTTTTTGCTGGTCGTGGAGCTTGAACTCTGGGCCTGGGCACTGTCCTGAGCTCTTCAGCTCAAGGCTAGCACTCTACTACTTGAGCCATAGCACCCACTTTCAGCTTTTTCTATGTATGTGGTGCTGAGGAATCGAACCCAGGGCCTCATGCATGCAAGGCAAGCACTCTACCCCTGAGCCACTTTCCCAGCCCCCAGAATTCCTTTTTTTTTCCCCAGAAACCTCAGTCTTTGATCTTAAGGCTTTCAAATGATTAAATGAGGCCCAACCAAATTATGGGAAGATAATCTGATTGTGAATATTAATCATATCTGCAACATTTCCTCAGTAACATCTAGACTAGCATTTGATCAAGCAATGGTACACTATAGTCTAGCCATGTTGGTGCAAAAAAAGAATCATCACAAGCATGAAAAAGAAAGTGAAAAAGACATACTTCCAAATTTATTTTGCCATCATCAGCTAATATTCTCAAGACTGAACTTCATTCAGTATCCCTACACCTATCTCCTAGAATCTAATAGGGTCTATCGGATGCAGGGATACCTTGATTTTTTTTTTTTTTTTTTTTTTTTGGTCAGTCACGAGGCTTGAACTCTCAGCCTAGGTGCTGTCCCTCAGCTCTTCAGCTCAAGGTGAGCACTCTACCACTTGAGCCACAGTGTCACTTCCGGTTTTCTGGTAGATTATTCGACATAATGGTCTCATGGACTTTCCTGCCTAATCTAGCTTTGAACTGTGATCCTCAGATCTCAGCCTCCTAAGTAGCTAGAATTGCAGGCATGAGCCACCAGTACCAGGCTGATTCTTGATTTTTAACTAAAATGAATACTGTGAGTGCAAGTTTCTGGGATGCAGGAAAAAACGTGGTCTGTTCTGGAACCATAAGAATGCAAAGACTGGTCACCCACAACAAAGCTGCACTCAGAATTTTAATTCTGAAGACTAGCCTTACTCCTGGTACAAACTTGTTGCTCCAAAATAGTTGTTGAACAATGGAGGAAGGCTAAAGAAGTTAACATTATTCAAAGTGCTCCCTGATCTTGGAAGCCAGACAAACAAGTAGAGGATTCTGCTTATTTGTAAAATTGTTTTGCACACCATTATAAACTAGTGATCTCTGTAAGGCAAGAAAGAGATTTACCAACTTTGTAAGGTACAGATTTACAAAACTCTATTTTTGCCAAGTCAGGTAAGTTTTTTGGGTATTTTGTAGTTGCTCGTTTTCGTCCTATGTCATAACACTCAGAATTCAGTAAGCATTTTTACTAGATAGTATCAAAGGAGAACAAAAATAGTACTAACTGCTGGGTGCTGGTGGCTCATATCTGTAATCTTAGCTACTCAGAAGACTGAGATCTAAGGATCGTGGTTCAAAGCCAGCCTGGGCAGGAAAGTCTGCGAGACTCTTATCTCCAATAAACTACTCAGGAAAAGCCAGAAGTGGTGCTGTGGCTCAAGAGGTAGTGTACTAGCTTTGAGCACAGAGGCTCAAGAACAGTACCTAGGGCCCAAGTTCAAGCCCCAACATTAGAAAAAGAAAAAAGAAAACGAAAAAAACCCACTAACCTTTATCAGGCATTTGTCAGATAACCAATATTTATTACCATTGGTAGTTATCCATTGTATTTTTTATTATCTTCAGTTGTACAAAGGGGTTGTATTCAAGTTATATTCTTCTATTAGCCCTAGTTCATTGATGAGGAAACCATAATGAAAGTAATCGCAAAATTACTACAAATAAAGGGCTCTACTTAAGGGCTGGAAGCATGTCTCAAGAGTTAGAATGCCAGCCAAACAAGCCAACTGAGAAGCAGTTAGGCCCTGAGTCAAATCCCAGTACTCATATACTTACCACAGAATTTAAACAAATCAAAAATATATGTGATCAAATGGTAGAAAGAGTTCAGCTGAGACTAAATGATATGTGTCATGTAGATTCCCTTATCAGGATCCTCTTAGACTAATATTATTACAATGGGAAAGTTACATGCAAATTAAATGTTATATTATTAAAAGTATTCAAGAGCCAGGTGCTAGTGGCTCATGTAATCCTATATTCAATAGGCTAAGGTCTGAGGATTGGGATCCAAACCTAGCCTGGGCAAGAAAACCTATGAGACTCTTATTTCCAATTAATCAAATACACACACACACACACACACACACACACACACACACACACACACACACACACACACACACACACACACACACACACACACACGGTTGGAAGCAGAGCTATGGCTCAAATGGTAACGAGCTAGCTTTGAGCAAATAAGCTCAGGGACAATGCCCAGGGCCTGAATTCCAGCCCCAGGACTGGCACAAATGAAGAAAGTATTCAAAGCAGAGCTGTAAGAGTCAATTTTACCTTGGGAAAGAATCTGAAAAGGAAGGAGGAGTCAGTCTTGCAGAAGTCAAAACATGTGATCCTAAGTATAAGAATATGAGCTATGCTTAAGCAGGTTAAATGGGAATCATGAGTTCTAGAATATTTTATAGATAGACCTATGATGTCTCATTCTGACTTGATCTGGGTGAGTGAAAATGAAAATGAATGTTTTAACTACAGTGAGCACGCTACCTGCTTGCCAACAACTGCCTCAGGGTAGAAGGAAATCCTGAAGAAGAAAATATGATAACTTCTAATATTCATGCATATCTAAATAAGCATCAAGTTCCTTTATTTAATCCAGCTAGCACCCTTCTGCAAACAATGTGTCTACATTTATGGAATTATGAACAGAGCTATTAAACAACTTACTTAAAAATGTGTGACATCTCAGATACAAGTTTGGAGCACAAGACAATATTGTTTCTAATTCCTAGGACTGTATCATTATTATACATCATTATGTCTCTCTCTCTTTCTCCCTTTCTCTCTCCCTCTTTCTTTCTCTCCCTCTCCTCTTTCTTTCTTGCCCAGAAAAAATATTCGATATATATGCTAAAATATTCTAAATATGCTAAAATATTCGATATATCAGGAAAACCTTTGTGTTGTCATGCAGATTTTTCAAGGAATCCCAATTTCTGATATTATTAAACAGTCTCTCAATAAAGAAAAAAGACAACAGAAGCCACCCAAAGAAGAGAAACTTTATTCCATAGTATTTTACAATTAATATTTTTAATCTAGTGAATTCTTGTCTACAGAAAGTTTTTGCTATTTTACCTAGCTATTATGAAATAAGTTGCACTCAAAGGTTAAAAACAGCCAGAATAAGAGGAAAACAATGACATTTTGCTACCATCCAACAGCAAAGTATACATAATTTTCAGCAGCATAAAACCTAAAGAAATTAGACCCATCAAGTGTTGACTTGTCTTAAAAATGAAACTTAAAAAGACATAACTTTTAAAATGTTTCTATGTTTCTTTGGCTTCAGTAATTAAAATGACTAATAGTTTTGTTGAAAGTAAAGACAGTTAACAATCCTTCAGACCCATACAAAATTTTAAATGGTACAGTTTGGAAGGATATGAAGCCCAAGCTTAAAAGACAATCCCACAGAGAAAAAAAATAACAAAAGATTTTATTTTACTTGAAAATGTAAATTAGTTTAGTATATTGCATTGCCACTTAACGTTATTTTTTATTAAATTTTTATTGCTATTACAAAAGTGATGTACAGAGAGGTTACCATTTCAGAGGTCAGATACTAGCTAACTTTAAAATAAATAAACCAGCCGGGCGCTGGTGGCTCATGCCTGTAATCCTAGCTACTCAGGAGGCTGAGATCTGAGAATCGCGGTTCAAAGCCAGCCCGGGCAGGAAAGACCGTGAGACTCCTATCTCCAATAAACCACTAGAAAAACCGGAAGTGGCGCTGTAGCTCAAGTGGTAGAGCGCTCGCCTTGAGCTGAAGAGCTGAGGGACAGCGCCCAAGCCCAGAGTTCAAGCCCCATGAACGACAAAAAATAATAATAATAATAAATAAATAAATAAATAAACCACCAGTGAACAGAACCAACGCAGAGATATTTTCTTTTTCTTTTGTTTGCAATCAATTCTTAACTGTCATGTATCACTTCATGTTTTTCTCTCCAAAAAAATCCTTGAACTCTTTTAAGGCCATGGACTATATTTCTGTTTTATATACTTCACTGCAGAAAAGACAGTTCTATATATGGGAGATATTCAATCTGTTTTCTTAATCTCAAATTGATATGCTGCTTGACAACACGGGATATAGCATATGGTTTTTTGCCAGCATGATGTGAGATTTTTAGAAAGTTGTTTAAGTATTGCTTATGCAACTATTTACAACATTTTATAATTATCTACTAACAATAAGTTGGCTAAAATATGGTTTTATATCCTATGACACAAAAGTTTCATAAAGAGTGGAATATTTAGTATTGGAACAACAATGGGAATAAAATTCCAATATGAATGCTTACCTAAACCTCTATTTAAAAAACCAAACTTTTCTACTAATAGAAATAGTTTGCTAGCTGGGCACCAGTGGCTCATGCCTACAATCCTAGCTACTCAGGAGGTTGAGATCTGAGGATCATGGTTCAAAGCCAGCCTGGGCAGGAAAAGCCATGAGACTTTTATCTCCAATTAACCACCAGAAAACTGTGGTAGAGCGCTCACCTTGAGCTGAAGAGCTCAGGGACAGCACCCAGGCCCAGAGTTCAAGCCCCATGACTGACAAAAAAAAAAAGAAAGAAAGAAATAGTTTGCTAGGAAAATTAAATGAAGAAAGGTAAGAAATAAATGAGGGAAGCTAGAAATATATACCTTAATCACTCCCAAAGAATGACAAATAAATTACAATGTACTAAATTCCATGGAGATAGCTAAAAAATTACTTACATATCATTAAGTTATCAAACCTTTTTAATTAGTAAATTTAGACTTCCAAATTAATATGGTAACCGAAGTCTGATGATTTAAACTTCTCATAAGATGTCCTTAAGCTATATAACATAGCTTTGAAAGCTAATAATAAGAGATTTTGAAATTTTCTAGCAGAATTTCACTAAATTCCCAACCTATAAAAATAAATTGAGAAGTACATTATCAACTGTATATCACACACTTTACCTCCAAAATTAACAAGGCTATTAACCTTTAGCAAATAAGTAATATAAAAGAAACAAGTAAGAAGCTCAAATGAAATATATAAGAAGAAAACAAGAAGATAATATATTTCAAAGGTAGAGGACAAAAAGCTAAGAATTACAAATGTTACAATAAAAAATGAGACAGAAATAATAATAGAAGAAAGTATCACAATTTTTTTAAAAGTGGGGCACTAGTGGCTCATGCCAGTAAACCTAGATAATCAAGATTCAGAAATCTGAGGATTGTGGCTTGAAGCCAGCCAAGGCAGGAAAATCCTTCAGACTCTTATCTCCAATTAAGCACTAAAAAAATCTGCAAGTGGAGCAGACTGCTCTCCTTGAGCAAAAAAATCTCAGGGACAGGACTCAGACCTTGAGTTCAAGCCCCCAAGACTGGCATCAAAAAGAAAGGAAGGAAGGGAGGGAGGGAGGGAGGGAGGGAGGAAGAAAGAGAGAAAGAAAGAGAGAAAGAAAGAAAAGAAAAGAAAACTCCCCACAAAAAACCTAAGCCTGTGTGTTCTTGGAGCCTAAAGGGAAAACAGATTCAATAAAAGAGGGGGCAGAAAATCAACATACAAGCACCAGTGACAATGGGTCTAATGGATCTACTGAGAAAGAAATAATGAAAGCAACCCAATTACAACACCCAGAAAGAAAAATAATAAAAATAACTAGAAATAAACTTAATTAAGGAAGTGAAAGATTTCTGAAATGAAATTTTCAAAACTCTAAAAAACTAAAGTAGGTACAATTATAAGGTGGAAAGATCTGTCATGTTCATAGATTAGAAAATACTAAAATGTCCATCGGAGCAATTGATAGATCGCAATCCTCATCAAAATTCCAATGGCATTTTTCACAGAATTAGAAAATAATCTTAAAATTCATATGGGAGTGCAAAAACCCAAATAACCAAAGCAATTGTACCATATGATATAGCTATCCACTTCCTAGTATATACCCAAAGGAAATAAATAAAAAAGAAATGCCCGAATACTCCTCTGGCAACATTCACAATAGCTAAGATATGGAATCACCTTAAGTGCCCATCACGTGATGAAAGGATAAAGAAAATATGAGCTATACATATTTATCCATAAAATGATAAAAATCATTTTATGTGAAATAAGCCAGACACAAGTAATTTGTATTTTCCCTCATGTAGAAACTAGAAAAACATGTAGCTAGAGGGTTACTGAGGGCTAGGAATGATGCTGGGTGAGTGGGTGGGGAAAAGGTGAGGGAGCATGGTCCATGCTAAGCATACACATGTGTCACAGTAAATCCTAATAATTCTACAGCGTACAATTAATATATGTCAACAACTGTAATATCTAAAATTGTCATATAAATGCTGCGCCAATGTTTCATAATTTCAAAGATAGAGAAAATGATAGCCAGGATCTTCTGGGTCCTCCTATGATCCTAGCTATTCAGGAGGCCAAGATCTAAGTACTGATATTCAAAGCCAGCCCAGGCCAAAAAAAAAGTCCATGAGATTCTTTTCTTTTCTTTTTTTTTTTTTTTTTTGTTAGTCATGGGGCTTGAACTCTGGGCCTGGGTGCTGTCCCTCAGCTCTTCAGCTCAAGGTGAGCACTCTACCACTTGAGCCACAGCACCATTTCCTGCTTTTTTCTGAATGCTTTATTGGAGATAAGAGTCTCACAGCCTTTCCTGCCCAGGCTGGCTTTGCACTGTGATCTCAGATCTCAGCCTCCTGAGTAGCTAGGATTACAGGTGTGAGCCACCAGCTTCCATGAGATTCTAATCTACAATTAACCAGCCAAATGCCAGACTAGAGACATGGTTCTAAGTGGTAGAATGTCAGCCTTGAGTGGAAAAAAAGCAAGCACGAGCTCAAGGGCTTGAGTTTAAGCCCAAGTACTTGCATAAAAGAAAAAAAGAGAATCCTGCTGGGTGTGTTGGGCATGCCTTAAATCCTAGTATTTAAGAAAATAAGGCAGGAAGAGCATAAGTTCTCGGCCAGCCTGAATGCTAAAACAAGACTTTGTCTCAAGAAAAAAGAAAGAAAAGAAAATTGTGTGTGTGCGTGTGTGTGTGTGTGTGTGTGTGTGTGCAGAAAATAGCTGTCCTCACATTTCTTTCTAACCCTAGACATGCTATAGAACAACCCACGTCAAGTGAATATTGAGATAAAACATCTGTGAATTTTCTATCCATCAATGTAATTGTCCATTTGTGACAGCACCAGAACTGCTTTCTCAAATAAGACTAAAAAAGAGATAAAATCCTACTGAAGTGTGTCCTTCATTAAATTTGAAAGAAGACAATACTTCTAAGCACTAATTCTGCAAAGTAATTTTATTTTACATCAAGCCTGTGAGATGAAAAGGAAATACCAAGGATTTCCTTCAGATTTCACAGTTCACAAGTTTTATACCAATTAGAAAGACTGATGCTTACATCAAAATGATTACCAAAGCAACCCAATCAAACTTACTGACCTCTCAGAGATTAAAGATTTCTGTGAAAGTATTTAGCAACAATCTTTGAAGATCAAATATCTTATAAGAATCCTTATTAAGGGCTGGGAAGGTGGCTCAGTGGTAGAGTGCTTGCCTTCCATGCATGAGGCCCTGGGTTCAATTCCTCAGCACCACATAAGCAAAAAGAAAAAAGCCAGAAGTGGCGCTGTGGCTCAAGTGGTAGAGCGCTAGCCTTGAGCTGAAGAGCTGAGGGACAGCACCCAGGCCCAGAGTTCAGGCCCCATGACCGGACCAAAAAATAAAACAAAATAAAGAATCCTTATTAAAATTAATGTGGACAAAATAGTTTCTATTTTTCTCTACAAGTGCAGCAAGAAACAAACATGCCCTTTTTATACTGAAGTGTCTTGAAGGCTGACAGACTAAGTACTGAAATTTCATCAACTGGTAGAAAAAGAAGCAGACTTGAGGACCTGAAAGCATATAACTGGAAAAGAAAGTATAAAATGGAATTGTGTCAGAATGCAGAGCATCAAATGTTTTACCTCTGTATTTTCCAGAGAACACTAATAAGAGATTGATTCCGAATATCTGAAAAAATTAATCAAACTAATGCAGACTCTTAAGACTGCTGCATTATAATCCTGGCTTATACATATACATATATTTTCTGATGTTAAAATCCAAGAAATTTGTTTAGCAATTTATTCTTAAGTACCCTATGTTATGTAACTGTAGATCTTTGGAATATTTTTACATAGCCTGCTTGAGTCCCTTTAAAATGCATGGAACATGCATTATATAAAAGCAGGAATAGTACAGAGATAAAGATTATATTAGTTGCCCTATTGCTGAGTACCAATATTGCTACAAATTTATGAGATTAAAACAGCACATATCTATTTTCCCACAATTTCTGTCCAGGCATCTAGTGGAAAGGCTAATTACAGACTCAAAAATATTTATTGTTTGGAGCAAATGAATAGTTTCGACGGATATCTATTGGTTCCAGTGGCTCATGCTTATAATCCTACTAAGGAGACTGAGACCAGGAAGATCATGGTTCAAAGCCAGCAGAAAAGTCTACAAGACTTCATCTCCAATTAACCAACAAAAAGTATGGCTGAAGGCATGGCTCAAGCATCAACCAAGTAAACACAAGGACCTGAGTTCAAACGCAATACCAGTAAAAGAGAGGAAAATACAGTACTTAAACACTTGTAATGTGCCATATCATACATTATAGGGAAGATGGGTGAACTAAGGTCCATATTCTCAGATTGCTGAAATGAGCAGAAAAAGGAAGGGTTCATTAGCAAATCCTTAGAAATACTTTTTAAAGTGCTTGGAACTTTAAGGATGGGAAAGTTGTAAAATACTAAGGTTGTAAGTAATTATTCCCAAAGAATGGGTGTTGAATGGCCATGAGAAATAGGAATAGATAGAAGATAAACTTGAGAGCTAGCAAAACCAAGATGAGAAACTATCTCTCCTCACATCTGAGTCATGGAGCCCTTGCTATCACAAAGGAAAGCTGTGAAAACAGCAAATATTGAAGAAGATGTGGAGCAACCAAGAGTTGTCAGATATTACTGCTGGGATGATTGAATGTTGCACCCACCTCAAAAGACTAAAGTTCTATAAAAGGTAAACAAACATGCATCCACCCTAAGACTCAAAATTCGTATTCTTCTATATCTTTTCAATAAAAATTAAACCATATGTTAACAAAAAAAATCTCATGGAAAATGTTTTATGGCAGCTTTACATATAATAGTCAAAACTAAAAATAATCCTGATGCCTAACAACAGGACAATGGAATCTGCTTCTACATGGAATACTAATAAGCAGGGGGGAAAAAGAAAGAAACCATTGATAGATACATGCAATAGAAATGAATCTCAAAAGAATTTTGCTGAGAGGGAGAGAGAACTGATCGTTCAAGATCTAAGCATTTCGTTCCAAACAGGAAACAGAACTACAGTAATTTGAACAGGGAAAGTTTAATATTAAGAAAGTTTATTAGTAATAAAACAGGAGATTAGGGCTGGGAAGGTGGCTCAGTGGTAGAGCGCTTGCCTTGAATGCTTGAGGCCCTGGGTTCGATTCCTCAACACCACATAAGCAAAAAGAAAAAAGCCGGAAGTGGCGCTGTGGCTCAAGTGGTAGAGCGCTAGCCTTGAGCTGAAGAGCTGAGGGACAGCACCCAGGCCCAGAGTTCAGGCCCCACGACCAGACCCCAAAAAATAAATAAATAAATAAATAAATAAATAAATAAATAAATAAATAAATATAAATAAAACAGGAGATTACCTCCTCCTATCTAGTAAGTAAAGCAAACTCGAAGAGATAATTAGTGTCATGAGGTAACCTTGGGGCTAAAATCATGGAACCTAGGGATCAAACAAATGTGGGAAAGATCTGCCAGGCAAAGATTCAGATTTTCATTGGAGAGGCACAGTGGGGGGCCCCAGATGGTGGAGAGAATAAGAAAGAGGATGTCTTGGTGGGATGCCTCAAGAAGTTGCCCTCTGGGGTATTGGAAGATTCTGGAAAGCCATCCTTCTGAATGCTGAGTAGAACTGCAGCCAGATGGGTGTCATAATGCAGAACCCACCAGGAGTGGCCCAATAGAAAGGGTGGTGGGGAATCAAGGACTGGTCAGTTGTCCTGTGTGCTTCTGGCTGTCATCCCCTACTGAAGCAATATGACAGAACACACTAGGAGCCAGAAGGAAAGCCCTTTCCTCTGCCAGCGTCCTTCCAGCGACCTCCCGTGTTAAAACTTAACATGGTGCCAGCTGGCAAAAGAAAACACGTCCCAGTATGTCAAGCCAGACCACAAAGGATGAACCTAAAATTGAGATGTGCCAAATAGATAACTGGCACATATCTCAATAAAATTAAGAAGTATGAAGAAGAGAAAGAAGGGTAGGAAGAGAAGAAGTGGGGGGAGAGGAGAGAAGGAGGGAAAGAGAGAGTAGAATTTAGGCTATTAAGGGAGATTAAATAGAATATGCATAATTCACTAAATGTAAATAAGACAGCTAGTACACACAGTATTTGTATAGGATTGCTAAACATTGTGCTATTTGCTTTAACAAATTCTTTTTATAAGTTGGTTATATGTTTTAGTGGAAAAACTGAGACCCAAAATGAACCAATAACATATTTAAGGTCATGCAACCAGATAGTGGTAGGCCCAATATTTGCCCCCAGAATTCTCATTCCAGTCAAGCACTGGCTGCTCACAGCACACTTAGAATCCTAGAAATTCAGGAGGCTGAGGATTGTGGTTCAAAGGCAGCCTGGGGCAAAATGTATGTGAGGCTCAAGTGGTAGAATACTAACCTTGAGCAAAAAGACAAGAAACCCTGAGTTTGAACCCCAATTCCAGAGAAAAAAAGGAATTCTCCCTCCAAACTCTTGCTGTCAGTGATACTATATGATTTTACTAATGTCAAAATAGAAAATTCAGATTTAGGCCCCAAATAATTGTTTTACTTCTCTCTGAATCTCTGTCATTGTGTATAAAAAATTACAGGACTTGTTTTTGGTGCTGTTACATTTTTCTAATCTTAGAGCAGAATTGGAAAGCTCAATTTGCCTATTCACTCAAGATTAACATTTGGCATGAACTGTATCAAATGTCTCTGGATAATAAAAAAAAAGAATAGACTGATTTTGAAAGTTAAATTTAATACAACTTTTCAGAAAAGCATTTATTATCATCACTCCAAGATCAAGAACAGCAAATGTACCTAGTTGTATCTGGCTATGATCATTCTGATGTTGAATATACTTCTAGATTTGTAAACTATATCCTATGTCCCCTATAAAGCAAGCAATAGGCCGAGTGCCGGTGGCTCAGGCCTATAATTCTAGCTATTCAGGAGGTAGAGATCTGAGGATCCTGGTTCAAAACCAGTCTGGGCAGAAAAGTCCCCACGAGACTCTTGTCTCCAATTAACCACCCAAAACCTGGAAGTGGAGCTGTGCTTCAAAGTGGCATGATGCTAGCCTTGAGCAAAAGAGCTCAGGGATAGCACCCAGGCCCTGAGTTCAAGCCCCACAACTGACAAAACAAACCAATAAATAAATAAAGCAAGCAATAGTGAGTAATACTGATTGTATCATGATTGTATTCCCTCTGATAAAGTAAACTCATACTAATAATGGTTATTCTGGTTAGAATCATCATTATGTTACCTTATATCATTCAACACCTATGCTGGGATCCAGACAGTTATAATGCAGTTGGTGTAACTGTACTGTGTAATCAGTAATTATTTATGACTACTGAGTGGACTATCAAAGATACACAACTCAATTATAATGCTATAACTGAATCATAGTACTGAGTCACTTTTATCCTAGATAATCCCATCCAGTTTCTAAGCTTTACATATCATCTCTAAACTAATAATTTCCAAATTCCCATTCTCAATGCTAGTCTGTCTCTCTCTTGAGAGGCAGACTCTTATGTATTATTGACAACTCAGATGTCAAATATTAATAACATAGATGTCAAATATGCTTCTCAAATTTACTGATTCCAAAATAGAACTTTTTTTCCTCCCCAGTGTTTGAGAGCTCCTTGAATGGCACTAATCTATTTAGTTGCTTAAACCAAAATTGCAGATGTCGTTCTGGATTCTTTTCTTTCCCTCATCACCCTCCTCATTCATTAACTAATCTTATTGGCCCTACTTCAGCCTGTTGATCTAACCATTTCTTTCTTACTATAGTACGACTTTTTCTTTCTTTTTTTGTTGTTGTAAATGTGATGTACAGAGGGGCTATGGTTATATAAGTCAGGTAATGAGTACATTTCTTTTTGAAAAGTATCATCCCCCTCCCTCATTTTCTCCCAGTTTTTCTCCTCACAGTCCCCCCTTTTCTAATCAAAGTTATTGTCATTTCTCATCTAAATTGTTGATATGTAACTGTTCACTGGGTTTATTC